>NC_133617.1:113286318-113886318 GCF_048593235.1 Sminthopsis crassicaudata | reverse complement strand
CTAAAATATATAAAGAATTGACTCAAATTTATAAGAATATAAGCCATTCTCCAATTGATAAATGGTCAAAGGATGTGAACAGACAATTTTCTTTTTTTTTTTTTTTAATTTTTTTTTATTCATTTTTCCAAATTATCCCCTCCCTCCCTCCACTCCCTCCCCCCGATGGCAGGTAATCCCATACATTTTACATGTGTTACAATATAACCTAGATACAATATATGTGTGTAAATACCATTTTCTTGTTGCACATTAATTATTAGCTTCCGAAGGTATAAGTAACCTGGGTACATAGACATTAGTGCTAACAATTTACATTCGCAGTGTTCCTTCTCTGGGTATAGTTATTTCTGTCCATCATTGATCAACTGGAAGTGAGTTGGATCTTCTTTATGTTGAAGATAACTACTTCCAATAGAATACATCTTCATACAGCATTGTTGTTGAAGTGTATAGTGATCTTCTGGTTCTGCTCATTTCACTCAGCAACAGTTGATTTAAGTCTCTCCAAGCCTCTCTGTATTCCTCCTGCTGGTCATTTCTTACAGAGCAATAATATTCCATAACCTTCATATACCACAATTTACCCAACCATTCTCCAATTGATGGACATCCATTCAACTTCCAGTTTCTAGCTACAACAAAAAGAGCTGCCACAAACATTTTGGCACATACAGGTCCCTTTCCACTCTTTAGTATTTCTTTGGGATATAATCCCAGTAACAGCAATGCTGGGTCAAAGGGTATGCACAGTTTGACAACTTTTTGGGCATAGTTCCAAATTGCTCTCCATAATGGCTGGATTCTTTCACAACTCCACCAACAATGTACCAGTGTCCCAGTTTTCCCACATTCCCTCCAACATTCATCATTATTTGTTCCTGTCATCTTAGCCAATTTGACAGGTGTATAGTGGTATCTCAGAGTTGTCTTAATTTGCATTTCTCTGATCAGTAGTGATTTGGAACACTCTTTCATATGAGTGGAAATAGTTTCAATTTCATCATCTGAGAATTGTCGAACAGACAATTTTCAAATGAAAAAATTAAAATAATTTCTAGTCATATGAAAAATGTTCTAAATTAACATTGATCAGAAAAATGCAATTTAAGGCAACTCTGAGGTACCACTATACATCTCTCAGATTGACTAAGATGATAGGAAAAGACAATGAATGTTGGAGGGGAAGTGGGAAATCTGGGACATGAATGCATTGCTGGTTGAACTGTGAATGCATCCAGTCATTCTGGAGAGCAACATTCTGGAACTATGTCCAAAGGGCTATCAAACTTTGCATTTCTTTTGATCT
Source organism: Sminthopsis crassicaudata (assembly GCF_048593235.1). NCBI lineage: Eukaryota > Metazoa > Chordata > Mammalia > Dasyuromorphia > Dasyuridae > Sminthopsis > Sminthopsis crassicaudata. The sequence goes on along the minus strand of NC_133617.1, from coordinate 113,885,009 downwards.
AGTTAGTAGTGTCTCTACTGGGCCTTTATCCCAAAGAGATCATAAAAAGGGGAAAAGAACACACATGTGCAAAAATGTTTGTAGCAGTCCTTTTTGTAGTGGCAAGAAACTGGAAATTGAGTGGATGCCCATCAGTTGAGGAATGGCTGCATAAGTTGAGGTATGTTATTTTTCTATAAGAAACATTCAGCAGCATGATTCAGAAAGGCCTGGAGAGACTTACATGAACCGATGTACAAGAGAACATTGTACATAGCAACAAGATTATGTGATGACCAAATCTGATGGACTTTTTTTTTTTAGTAATGAGGTAATTCAGGTCAATTCCAATAGACTTGTGATAAAGAGAACCATCTGAATCCAGAAAGAATTCTGTGGGGACTGAATGAGGTTCACAAAATAGTATTTTTTACTTTTTAAAAATTGATATTTGCTTGTTTTTTTTCTCATTTTTTGATCTGACTTTTCTTATGTCCAAGATAATTATGGAAATACACACACATAATAATATATATATCATTCACATATATATATATGTATATATATATATATATATATATATATATATATATATATATATATATATATATATATGAATTGCACATGTTTAACATATATTGAATTATTTCCTGTCTGGGAGAGTTTTTGGGGAGAAGAAAGGGAGAAAAATTTGGATCACAAGTTTTTGCAAGGGTGAATGTTGAAAACTATGCATATATTTTGAAAATAAAAAGAGAGAATTAGGGTCTTATTATGTCCCTCATATATAGTTAAGAAGCTGAGAAATTATCTAGTTTAAGCCTTTCATTTTACAAATGAAAAAACAAACAGCCATATGAGGATAAGTGCTTAATAAATGATGAATCAACAGATTCCTAGTTATGGGCAAAATTGCGACTAGAATTCTCTTCTTCCCAATTCTAATCTGTCCTAGTCTACTTTCCATTTTGTTTCTTCAAGTACAATTAGACATAGTACGTCTCCAATAAGCATTTACTCATTGATTGATTTTTATGGTGTGGTAGAAGAGTAGCTAAGAGATGGTAGGAAGCAAGTGAAATGAGATTGACCAGTTTGTGTGGATCTGAACTTTATCTTTTGTTTTTTCAAAATGAAAAATTAAGCAGAACCAGGCCTAGAGCAGTACCATTGACCTTTCCCCAAAATGCAACTTAAAAAGAAGTATGGAAAGTGGGGGGCTAAGGCACAGATAGAAATGAACTTTGAAAAAAAATTGATTGCATTTTTTTCATTGATTGAAACTCAGGGGTGAACTCCATGGTCCTCAGAGTGAAAAGCTTTAAAATTATGTTAAAAGGAAGGCCCCCTAAAGAAGCGACCTCAAATCTGAAGAAGCAGTCCTTGGCAGCCATAAAATTGGTGTATTTGAAACCCTCTCCCACAGGCTTTCTGAAAGGTTAAAAAAAAAATCTTGGCTGTTGTTGCTCCTGTCACTAACCATTGGTGCCCCTGAGAAAAGCAGCTTTAGATGGCAATCAGAAAAAGGGAGTTCCATTTTTCCCCCCTCTGAAAGCCAAAAATAAGTAAAAAAGGACTTAAAAGTCTTTTTTTTTTTTTTTTTTTTTTTTTTTTTGAGTTAAGCAACAGAATAGAATTGTTTGTCTGTAGTTGTTGAGGATTTCTGTTTTTGGAAGAAAGCATTTTTTATTTTTTGTACAATGGAATCTGCTTAGAGTGAAGTTAGGTTTTGAAGAACAAAAGTCCATTTATAAGTAAGGCCCCAAATTCTTTCATTGTTAAAGGTTTCAAGCTGCTGTTGTAGTTATAGCAACTCTCTGCTTCGGGTAAACTTAAAGAATGATGGTCCGAATAGTCTCATTCTATTTAAAGTTTTATTTTTCTATTCTATTTTAAATGCCAAATAAGTATTTTTCCTTCTTCTTGGAATGACTATCAAAATCAGAGATTTTTAACCTGGGGTCTCAACTTTAAAGGTTAAAAAATATTAAATAACTATTTCAGTTGGTTTTCTTTGTAATGCTATGTATTTTATTTTTTGCCTTTAAAATTATTCTGAGAAGGGTTTTTTAGGCTTTATTAGACTGCCATGACACAAAAAGTAGAGCCTTCATTTTGTATGAACATATAAAGAAGGACCTCAAAACTTGTATGATCAATCAATCAACAGTCAGTAAATAAGTGTTTTCTATGTGTCAGTCATAATGCTAAACTATCCAACTGTGCATATCCTTTGGTCCAGGCAAGGAACTGGAAATTGAGTGGATGCCCATCAGTTTTGGAATGGCTGAATAAGTTATGGTATATGAATGTTATGAAATATTATTGTTCTCTAAGAAATAATCTGCAGAATGATTTCAGAAAGCCTGGAGAGACTTACATGAATTGATACTCAGGAAGTGAGTAGAACCTAGAGAACATTGTACAAGATTATGTGCTGATCAATTCTGATGGATGGCTTTTTTCAGCAATGAGGTGATTCAGTCCACTTCCAACAGAATTATGATGAAAAGGGCCATCTGTATCCAGAAAGAGGTCTGTGAGTACTGAATGTGAATAACAACATAATATTTTCAAATTTTTTGTTTCATTTTTTTCTTTCTCATGATTTTGATTAGATTTTTCTGCTAAATGTGGAAATATATATAGAAGAATTGCACATGCTTAACATATATTGGATAACTTGCTGTGTAGGGGAAGGGATGGAGGGAAAGGAAGGAGAAAAAATTGGAAAACTCTCTTTTTCATGTATGTTGAAAATAAAAAGCAACTATTAAAAAGCAAAAAACAAAAAAACAAAATTTGAAAAAAATTACTATCATATCCCCCTCCTTGAGTCTTTTTTCTCGATTAAAGATATCTAATTCTTTCAATCAAACATCTTCAGGATCTTAATGCTCACTTTACTTTTCAGTTGCCCTCCCTTAGATACTCTTTATCTTATAAATGTCCTATCTAAAAATGTGATGCCCAGAACTGAACACAATATTCTAGATATGTTCTAGCTAAAGCAAAATGAACCAAGATTACTGCCCTTATCCCATACTCCCATATATCTCATAATACAACTCCATCATCCTATTGATTCATATTGAACTTTTAGTTTACTAAAATTTTCCTCACTCTGCTATCATAACCTTAATATTTTGTTCATTCTTCATTTTCAAAGATTACCAATAAAATTAGGAAAGTGATGTCTTGACTTGCCAGTGAATTGTATTTAAGTAAGACAGAAATGTACAAAGTCATCAGCCTCATTTTCTTCTCCACTCACTGGAGTCCAGTGTTGAGACATAGATCAATATGACTAGCTATGGCCCCAGATACAAGAAGAGACTGTGGTCTATCTGAGATGTGGTCAAAAGCAAATGTTCACATACTTCCTCTCTGTTGCTCTCCTATAAGGCAACTCTATCACAATTTGCAACAACTTTCTCTCAGAAGTCATTTCCCTTTGGGAACCTAATGATTGTAAACAATAGGAGTCCACTTTTGTGTTGGTCAATCAATCAACACAGTATTTGTTAAGTACCTACCATATGCCAGGTACTGGAATAAACATTCGGAATACAAAGAAAGACAAAAGGTGGTCCCTGCTCTCAAGGAGATCACAGGTTATGGAGTTGGGTAGTTTAACACCAAACAAGGTCCTTTTTTATTTTTTAAATTTATTTTTTATTAAAGCTTTTAACATATGCAAGGGTAATTTTTCAACATTGACCCTTGGAAAGCTTTCTGTTCCAAATTATCCCCTTCTTCACCCCATCCTCTCCCTTAGATGGCAGGTAATCCAATACATGTTAAATATGTTAAAATATATGTTAAATCCAATATATGTATACATAGTTGTACAGTTATCTTACTGCACAAGAAAAATCAGATCAAGAAGGAAGAAAAAACTGGGAAAGAAAATAAAATGCAAGCAAACAACAACAGAAAGAGTGAGAATGCTATGTTGTGGTCCACACTCAATTCCCACGGTTCTCTTTCTGGATGTAGATGGCTCTCTTCATCACTGAACATTTGGAATCGGTTTGAATCATCTAATTGTTGAAGAGAGCCACATTCATCAGAATTGATCATCATATAATCTTGTTGTTGCCATGTATGATGATCTTCTAGTTCTGCTCATTTCACTTAGCATCAATTCATGCAAGTTTCTCCAAGCCTCTCTGTATTCATCCTGCTGGTCGTTTCTTATAGAACAATAATATTCCATAATATTCACATACCATAATTTATTCAGCCATTATCCAATTGATGGGCATGCATTGAATTTCTAGTTTCTTGCTACTACAAAAAGGGCTGTTACAAACATTTTTGCACATGTGGGTCCCTTTCCCTCCTTTAAGATCTCTTTGGGATGTAAGCCCAGTAGAAACACTGCTGGGTCATTTTGATAACTTTTTGAGCAGAGTTCCAAATTGCTCTGCAGAATGGTTGGATCCATTCACAGTTCCACCAACAATGTATCAATGTACCAGTTTTCCCACATCCCCTGCAAGATTTATCATTATCTTTTCCTGTCATCTTACCCAATCTGAGAGATGTGGAGTGGTATCTCAGAGTTGCCTTAATTTGCATCAGACAAGTTACTTTCATCTTAGCAGCATGAAATACATGGTAGATGATAATATTCTTTCCTTTCAAACTCGCTGTTGTGAAGAGCTAAAAATTTATAAAAATTGGTAAAAGGAAGCAGAATGAATCATACCTCCCATCTCTCAACAAAGGAATATTACACTATAAATGAGGAATGTGGCATATGTTGTCACATGAGCTGGGTAGGTGGTCTAGTTGCTAAGTCCTGGATTTAGAGAAAAGAAGATTTGAACTTCAATTCTGCCACAGGCAAATGTAATAGCTGTATGTCTCTGGACAAGTCACATAACTTTTCTTAATTTTTGTTTCTCATCTGTAAAATGAAATGTAAAAATGTGTAAAATGCAAGGTTATTGTAAGAACAAGATAATGTAATACTTTGCAAACCTTAAATCACTATACAAATGATAATTATTACCATTATCTAATTTAACAAAAATATTGTTTTGTTGTGTTAATTATATTTTTATTACGATTGAATATTTTATTAGTGGTAAGGAAAATATTATTATAAACTTATAGCAGTGTGATTTTTAATTATCCTTTATTTTTAAATTTTTTATTTTTTTCTTTTTATTTTCAAAACATATGCATAGATAATTTTTAACATTCACCCTTGCAAAACCTTGCACTCCAATTTTTTTTCCTTTTCTTCCCCCTTACCCTCTCCCTTACACAGCAAATAACCGAATATATGTTAAACATGTGCAATTTTTCCGTACAGATTTCCACAATATCATGCTGGTGATTTTATTTTGGAAAAAATGTTAAACATTTTATTTTAAAAGAAGGAAAAAACCCAAAATAACATTATCCCAAAAAAGCACAATGGAGAAGAGTATGTTTACCCTCAAGTTGTTGTGATCCCATAATCTTCTGTTTGTAAAATCAAATATAAATAAACCAACAAAGAGAAGATTTTATATGGATGAGTGTCTGGGCATAAGTCACTTCATTCCCCCCAAACTGTGTTATTTTTGCTCTTAAACTTTTGTTTCACAACAGGGAGAACCTGTGAAAGAGAGAGGAAGATATTAAGAACTCCTTTAATTCTGGGAGGCTGTGGAAAGTCTTGACTTAACCTTAATAATGCTTGGGAGGGATAAGACACTCTTAAAACAAAACAAAACAAAACATTATAAGCAAATTCTCATATTTTCAGGTTCAATGGGACATTGTAGATTTCAACATCCTTCTTCTAAATAATGATAAAACTTCCAATAATGATAAGTTTAAAAAGTTACTTAACAGAGCAATTGTCAAATGTCTTCTGCCTATCCTGATACTGGTTCTAAAAGCTATTTTGTTATCAAATATTTGAAAGATTGTTGAATGGAAGAGGGAATAGACTTGCTCTGCATTACAATAGTTGGGATTTATAGGATCAGTAGATGGGAAGTGTAGGAAGGAAAATTTTATTTCGATAAGGACATAGTTTCCAATAATCAATGCAGTCAGAAAAAATAATGTGCTGTCTCATGAATTTTTCACCCCTGGGGTGGTTCAGATATTGTTAGGGATTTGATAAAAAAAGATTTAGACATGAGGAAGAATATGGTCACAATAACTTCACAAGTACCTTCTAGCTCTGAGATAATAATTAATGTCTTTGATTTCTGTCTTATTCAAATTGTTAATTAATCCTAGAAGCATATAACATAGACTCCACTGCACTAGGTCCTTTGATGATAGAAAAGAAGAAAACATAATTTCACTGTGTCTCAGGTTCTTCATGTAAAAAATGAAGGCCTTGGATTGAGGGTTCTCTCCCCTTCCAGCTCTATATATCCTGAACCTCAAGGGACCAGTGTTCAGTGAGACAAATATATTAATAATAATTAATTAATTAATAATAACAATAACTCTCTGAGGATAGTCTTACCATTTGTCCTATGTTATAGATGATGAAGTTGGATCTCAGGTTAAATGACTGAATGTTAGGAAGTAAGTAGTATTCTAGCATTCTATATAATCAGGACACAATGAAAAAAACTGACATATAAATACTAACAAAAGCAAATAAATATGTTAACAATTGAACAATTAAGTAATATTGAATAGAGATCAAAGTCGGATATCGCTTGGTCAGGGCTTCTTGGAGAATAGATATTTAGAGTTGAAATTTGAGGTGATGGTTATAGACTGGAGGAGAAGAGGGAATGGGTTGTTACAGAGATTTGTGTGTTTGCATGAATGCATGAATATGGGTTTGCAGTTTCATATGTATTTATGTAAGGGATAGTTTTTCAATTCTTTCAAAGGTTCATATATTTATTAATGTGTTTAGCTTTCCACCAGGCACACATCAGAACTCCGCCATCCTTTTGTTTAAACTTTATATGAGTGACCAGAATTATTTCCTCTTACGGTCCCCCACAAAAAATCCAAACAAACAGCCTTCAGCTATTGTTAAAAAACAACAATAACAACAATTTTGGAATTTTGGAAAGCTGAGGAGCTTCTTTATAATGATCTCCCCAGCATACATAATTATAGCTTGTTTTCTATTTGAAACCTTTCCAGCTTGGTTGTATCTAGAAGTACTTGGGTTTTTCTGGAATAGCCTTTGGGAACCTAGGGTATCTCTACATCCCAGTGAAGAATCAGAGGAAGAGTTAGATGGAACATCATGTATAAGAAACAGTAAATAATCTAGTATAACTGGAACAGATATGAGAAGGGAACAACATGAATGAAAATTCAATTATTGGTTAGTATTGAGTTTGCTTATTGGATTTGCTTATCTACTGTCTGTCTTCTTTGTACCCATCTGTATTGAGTTGGGCAAGGAAAACAATAATGCTTTTTGTATGTATGTTACTCAGCATATTTATAAGTACTCCCAAGGAAGGAAAACTGGTTGGGGATGGAGAGGTGGAGAGAAGTGCAGAGAGTAGGTGAGTCTACTGCATAGCAGGATGACATTACAAGGGATTAGAATCTGGACACAAGAAGAAGGACTCAAAAAAGAGAGGAAAGGATGTTGAAAGAGGACTGAATAGAAAAAAGAAATACACACAAATATAAGAAAAATATCTTTCATAATTTTACCAGTTTTAGTGAACTTGCAGCCCAGGTTTTTTTCTCTATTGGTCTTTGCAATATAAAGGTTATTTTGTACAATATTGCTATCACTAGGGACAGAATCATCTGTCTGAATCTACAAAAAAAGACAAAGACTATCTAAAGGCAAGTAGAACACCCCTATCAGGGGAAAGCAGTTCTTGAGCCCATTCTGGGGGCTCAGACATTCAGACACTGCAGTTTAACATCATCACTTTACCCAGACTTAGAAACAAATGAGTTCCTCAAACCAGAAAAATAGATTGAAGAAAAGAAAAGGAAAATAAAACAAAACTAAACCAAACCATCTGTGAAAATGAGAACAAATTCTATCAAGTGTTTCATTGTCACAGCAGGACAAGTTGGTTGTAATGGGCTCTAATTGGCACCCCCACATGCTATAACATTCTTACCTTCAGCTAAGTGGCACTCAGAGGAGGTAAAAATTTATTTTATACTTTGAAAACATCAAAGAAAATCTAATAATTAAAAAATACTCCAGCAATCATAAGAGAGGGGATATCATAAGAACAAGAATAGAAAAAAAAATCCTTGAGAGGTAAAAGAAATAATAAGAAAGTTTCTTTATCTATACACACAATGGAAAGAATGATACTGCCTTGCATTTGTATACTATTTATAATTTTTAAAAGCTTTTCCATATTTCTATGCACATTATCTCATTTGAACTACAAAGCAACTCTGTGAGATAGAGAGGAAAGATATGTACTAGCTGTGTAACCCTGGCCAAGTAAGTTAATATTTAACATCCTTGACTTCTTTATCTGTAAAATTAAGTGAAGGATCTGTGGTACTTGCTTCATGGGATTGTTGTGAAGTGCTTATGTAGGTAAAGTGCATCTTAAAGACCTATATAACTATCAGTAATCATCATCATCACTGTCATTACTACCTTGCAGATGAGCAACTGAGGAAATTTGTAGATATGTCTCTATCTTGCCTTTTCTTCTGCTTTCCAAAGGGTATATTTTTTCAGTTTTCCCAAGAGAACATCATATCAATCATAATAAAGTTAATGGTGGATCACAGTAAGTTTGGCCTTAGGGAATAGTGTGCCATAGACATCATGGGGTTTGAAGAATACTGTGGATTCAGGCGTCATGCTGAAAAAAATGTTCCTTAATACCTGAGACAATGATTAAAATTCTACCATTGGGATTTGGATCTTAAAAACTTCAGCCTTTAAGTCACCTATCAAAATGAAAATACAAGAAATCCTATAAATTAGTCGATTTATGGTTTCAAATATTTATGTGCTCTGATGTGCATTGTAGATTGACCTATACTCTCTCCAGCATTGTTTAGGCAAATTATTTCACTTCTGTAAATTTCAGAATCCCTCTCTGTCAAATGGGAAAGTTGGAGTATATGATCTCTAAGGTCCCTTCAACTAAAAACATCTATGATCCCTCTTCTCCTGGACTCTTTCAAGATCCTAACTCCAACTCTGCCCCATTCTTGCCTTTTGCTTCTGCTTCAGGTATCTGGGACCTTAGTGATGTCTTTCTTCTGAGACTTAGATTGGATCCATGACTTTGCTGGTATAAGAAAACTCTCTGGTGAGATAACTCATTCTACTGATGAAGGTCAGCACCTTCTAAATAACATACAATCAATCATCTGAAAAGGCTGCCCAGAATAGAGGGAGTTGTTAAATGACTTGTCCACATCACTCAGTCAGCATATGTCAGAGTCAAGTAAGTCTTGAATCCAAGATTTTCTAGCTCCAAAACCAGCTCTCTACCCATTGTCATACTGCCTCTCTTCATCAAATTCAAATTCAACACACATTTATTGAATATTTCAGCTAAGCAACTCTTTTTTGCTGGAGATAATTGGAAGTTCCCAGATGTTAGTTAAATGATAGTTCCCAAAAGTTTAGCTTTAAACACCTTTCCCCTATTACAATCATAAAATTCTTTACAGACTAAGGGAATATGCTGGAGGTAACAGGGTGTCAAATTATCTCTGGCCTTTCCTCTTTTGGTATAAGAACAGAGGTAAATAAAACTGGGAAAAATTAAAGAGGCATCTCTAGGCTAGATGTGTGAAAAAATCATTGTTATTCACTCCTACTAGATTATTACAGAGTATCTGGCACAAAGTTAACGCAATAAAGATTTGTTGACTCTCTGGTGTTTGCATTGTCATGACTATGGGATAGTATAAGATATCACCCCCTATAGGAACTTATGAACATCTCATACCCTCTACTATGAATGAATACATTTTAAATAGGACTTATTAAGTACTTATAATATGCTGGTCATTGTTCTTAATGATGAGAATAAAAATAGAAAATAGTGTCTTCTCTTAAATATTTTATATTCTATGAAGGGACACACAAACTGATGGCAAAGGATATTTTGGCCTTAGAAGTCTCAGAAAAGTTGAGTGGAGCCATACGACATTGTCTATTGACTTCCCAGAAGGAATGAAAACCCGGAGGAGAAAAACCCAGAAGCCTTTACATCTAGTGTGCAGCTAACCACTCCTCCCAGTCCATTTGGTCTTCCTATAGTCTCACTACCTATTCCTTTTGTTCATCACTACTTAGAGGCTGGTTTAGGAGGAAATATAGGTTAGTGGATAGTGGAAATATGGAAGAATAGAATTCAAATTTGGCCTCTAACACTGACTAGCCATGTGACTCTGGGGAGGTCATTTAAGCTCTTTGAGTTTGTTTCCTCATATGTAAAATGAAAGGGTTGGATCAAATGGTCTCTATTAGCTTCTAGCTGCATCTAGCTGTTCTCTAATACAGGAGCATTATCTCTTTAGAAGGCCTCATTCACACATTTCTTTTACCAGGAGAGTTCTCCTTGCTACGATGGCAGATAGTCCAAAATATTTAGAGTCTTGAACAAAAATGTTAATACATCAAGGACCTGTGGTTTTTTAAGAATGAAGGGGAACCCCCAGCAGAGCAGATCACAACTGGCTTTAACTTTATAGGATCTTAGAGAATTATCAAAGGTGTATTTTCCCAGTTTCACACAAGAAGTGTCCAAAGCAGGATGTGAATTCAGGTTTTCCTGATAATGTCTAGAATTCTGCTTTTGACTGAACAAATATCTAGAATCCATAGTAGGAATTTAATGAATGCTTATTCCCTTCCTTCCTCCTTTTCTCTGCAAACTCTGCAAAAACAGGAAGAGCATTTTATAAATCTGGGGTCATACCTTCAATCCTTCTCACCTAACATTTTGTTGGTGACCAGTTGACTAATAGCTCTGCAGAAATGGGGTACCAGATAACATGATTTGATGATGATAATGGTAGGTCTGAAAGAAGGGATGAGAAATTACCAGTGATAAATTTTACTTATTTCTCTGTAAAAGTTGACCTTGCTGCAAAATATACTTCATTGATTCTTGCATACCTAGAATGAATTTCCTCCTCCTCTCAGCCCAGATGTCACCTATATGAAACCTTTTCTGATCTTGTCACCTTAAAAACCTTTTCTTGTTCCTTAAAGTATTTTCAGTTCTTTGTAAAGATTTTATGTTGCCCTTCTTTAAATTTATTTTATTACTTTGGTTTTTATTTGTAAGTTCCTCGGTGCAGGGCCTGGTTATTTCCATCTACATTTTTTTGTCTTTATTTCTTCATCTCCAGCATTCCTGATAATAGGCATAAGGACTAACCCTGTGTATAGGAAACTCCATTAATGCAGGGCTGGCACCTCCTTGACAAATTAGAATCAAGAGGTTGAAGACCTGAATGGGATCACACATAGTCAGCATGTGTCAGATTTAAGACTTGAATGCAATCCAAATTGAGGCTCCCTTACTCATGTGGTTTCTGGCTTTGGTCATTAATGTCATGGATTTACAAGTCTCTGTAAAGAAACTCAAATAACAAATAAGAAACAAACACTATTCAGGTAAATGTCACTGTGCAGAAGGGATATGGCTCAAAAAATTGGTTCATAAAAGCAAATTGCAACACTTTGAGTCTTATTTTATCACTGGGCTGAATTATAAAATTGGAGACATATCTTTTGAAGACTTTTCAATTCACAGTTATAATCAGACCAAAATATTAGGGGAGGAAATGATACTTTTTCTGATGAAAGTCACTCACAAATTATGTCAGATAAGATGCCTCACAAAGGAAACAGGGCTATTTGGGCAGCTGGCAAACACAAGACAACAATGTCAGTTTAAATTCACTACCCTGATCTGAAAAGTCATCCAGCTTTTCTTAAACCTCCTCCCTAGGGATCTGTCACAGAACAATGGTTCATAGAAGCAGAATAGTCCTGCCCTTTGTGAAAAGGACCAGTCTTTGGAAAAGAACAGGCTGATGAGTAGAAAGGAGCAAAAGACAAAGAAGCACTACAAAGATTGCAGGAAGTAGATGAATAGGGTAGGAGTGGTGGTGTTGGGGGAAGAGAATATTCTCCAGAACAGACATCTAAAAGAGATGTATGTAGAAATATATTAATGCCTTATATTTATATAATGCTGATTAGTTTGTACAGTGCTTTCATACACATTTTCTCATTTTGATCTCACAACCACCTTGTGACATAGGGTAACAGTAATTATTTCCATTTTATTGATGAAGATTTTGAATGGTCCAAGAGGTTAAGTGATTTGCCCAGGTCCACATAACTGATAAGCAGTAGAATTAGGAACTAAATCTCAATTTCTAACTCTTTTTGAAAGCTAGCCTTGAAGTATCAAATGGGTGTTGCCTCAGACAAACAGGAACCTGGAAAAGACTTTAGCTTAAAAAGGTCAAGTTCTCCCACTGCATCCAGGACCATCTCCAGTCTTTCTGATCTATGTCTTGCCACTGGACTGATATGACTCTAGAGGAGTGTTTGAAGCTAATAACTTTCCCTACTCCTACCTCAATTAAATTCAATTCACTAACAAGTCAAGACATCCTGATATCATTGGTCCATTTTGAGAATGAAGGATGAACAATAATAACAACAACAATCTGGTGTAATAGATACAGCATTAGATGGGGAATCAAGGAGACCTGAGTTCAGATATGACCTTAGACACTAAACTATCTGTGTGACCTCAGCCCTTCTGTTTACCTTAGCTTCTTCACCTGTAATATGGGAATAACAGTAGAACCTGCAAAATGAGATATTACACAAAACACTTTGCACAATTTAATACCTCTATAATTACTAGCTATTGTTTTTGCCCACAGCTATCATAGGAAGTCAGAGAATTTATAAATAGAAAGGACATAATAGGACATCTAATACAATACCTTTATTTTTCAGATAAGAAAACTCAGCTTCCAAGTATTTGTGTGCTTTTCCTAAGGTCACATAGCTAGAAATCACAAAAATGAGCATCAAATTTTGTTCTTCTGATTTTGTTACATTTGATTTGGAAATGGGCATGGTTTCAACCATGTTTCCCAATAACTCTTTGTTCCCACCCATTTCCATAATTTTAAATTGCTTCTCATATGCCTAAGAAAAGTAAATTGATGATTTGCCCAAGAAGTACTCAGAGTCAAACCTTATAAAAATTTTATTCAGATCATTTCCTACAGTTTCAATGATAAACATTGGTGATCATGCACAAGACTGTACTGCAGTCAATCAACAAGCATTTTATTAAATATTTGTGTGTCAGGCTTTGTCTTAAGTTCTGGAGATACAAAGAAAGAATGAAAGCAGCCCCTACATTCAAGGAACTCCTTGTATTTCTTATTGGTTAGGTCTTTTTAGTTGTGTCTGATTCTTAATGCTCCCATTTGGGGTTTTCTTGGCAAAGATATTAAAATGGCTTGCCATTTCCTTCTCCAGCTCATTTTACAGATGAGAAACTGAGGCAAATGGGATAAGTAACTAGCTCAGAGTCATACAGTTAGGAAGTGTCTGAGGCCATAGTTGAACTCAGATCTTCCTGACTACAAGCCTGATGTTCTATTCACTGCACAGTTTCTGAGAATTTGTACTCTCTTAGGTTTATCTTCATTGAAAAGAAGAGAGGCAGTATGTTATATACAACATTCAATAAGCAAGCCTTAATCACAAAGACTTGGGTTCAAATACTGACAAATGCTACCTTTATAACTCTGGGTAAATTATTTATCTTTGCACTAGACAACTCTCTAAACCTATGAGTCACAAAGATAAGTACTGGTACTCTTTTCAGATTATTATAGTAATTCAACAAACATTAAACATTTAGTATGAGAACAGTACTAAATAATGGGCCTTAGTGTTGTTTGTCCTTCATTCTTGAAGAGGATTATGACATCAGGGAGTTGATGCCATGACATGCAAATGAGTAGGATTTCAGTGAGGGAGGGCTGTGCAAGGTCACCTACCTCTCTTTCTCCTCCAGAACCATCTGGTTCCAGTGGCCAGATATAGAACAAGATAACTGGAGATGGCCCTGGATGAACTGAGAGATACAAAGAAAGACAATTTGTCTCTTTCCTTAAAGGAATGAGAACTTGAAGAATAGTGTTGATTTTAATTTGGTAGAATGATTTCTTCTTCAGCAACTTCATAATCTGGTCAAATCAGAGGTCAAGTTAAAACAATCATCAAAATAGCAATGACTACCATGATCACCTCCACTACCAGCACCACAATAAGAAATAAACATTGATGGCCCTTTCCAAGGTGCTGCAGAAGACTTATCTGGGGTAGGAATTAGCCAGCAAGCCAAGAATGGCCATTAAATAATATAAAACTGGGACTGGCTAAATTTGGCCCACGGGCAGAGATTACTGATCCCTGATCAGAGGGCAATTGCCTGAATAATATAGTTGGAAGGAAATGGTGGGGACATATTTCTCCTTCTCCCAAATATTTGGCCATTGAGCTTGACATAGGATCTGGCATTCCAGTTTTAGAAATTCAGTAATTGCAGTTACCAAACAGCCCCTCTAAAATGCAAATACTCTTTGCAGGGAGTAATACTCTAACTTGTTAAGTTTTAACATCTAAGTCTTGAATTTTTCTCTGGGGTCCTAATAGTTGGAATCAGGATCCTAAAAAATGGAAATTTCATCATCCATCAATGAAGAACTTCTTATTTTGTTGTATCAGGCACTACCTGGCCATGGTAGACTTGGCTGGTGTTCAGATCTCTGGGCAGGCAGACATCGTCATGAGAGGACTGGTTAGTGTCTGAAAAGGAAGGGGGCTAAGGAGGGTGGGGAAGAGGAAAACATGCCAAAGATAAATTTCTCTTACCTCACAATTTTGCCAAGGGCTAGCCCTAGAGTCAGCCAAGATTCTTTTTCCTGCTGCTTGTGTTGATATTGTGATCTATTATTTAGCAGTCTTAATATAGACATGCATCTATAGCTACAAATCCTATTCACATGAATGCCTCATTGTGGCATGAAGATAAACTTGAGTTATATTCTAGACAATGAGGACAACAGTATAATCAAATGTTCAGTGGATTAGAGCCTACTCTAGATCCCTGGTAATTGCTTGATGGCCCATCTCATGAATGCAAGACACCTTGATATGAAAAGTACTGAACAAAAAGTCCTCTGGGTGATTATAGACTGATTTACTACACCTAGAGCAACACTGTTTTAGGTGACCTTCATCTATTTTGTACTATCTACTACAAACTTAGATATTTATATTTTGAATTCTCCAGTAAGAATGTATATTCTTTTAGGGTAAAATGTGTATTTTCTTTTGTTGTTTTGCCTTTTCTTGCATCCCCAGAATTTAGGATGGAGCTGGACACATAATAAATACTTATTGAATGTTTATTGACTGACTTATTGATTGAGGATTGGATTGGAAGAGTTAAAAGTTAAATCAGAAATTCAGGCCATAGACAATGGTATCTTTGTTCGTTATTTCACCAAGGGCTCCATTGTGAGTTAATAGGAAGGTTTTGTGATTTGATTGTTTCAGTCCTTTCTGAGTCTTTGTGACCCCATTTGGGGTTTTCTTGGGAAACATACTGGAAGGGTTTGCCATTCCCTTCTCCAAATCATTTTACAGATGAGGAAATTAAGGCAAACAGTGTCAAGTGACTTGCCCAGAATCACACACAGATTTTACAGTGAGAAAACTTAGTTGGACAGAGATTAAATGACTTGTTCAAGGTCAGAACTAGTAAGTGACAGGCTAGAGTTGAACTCAACACTTCCTGACTCCAGATCCAGTCATCTATCCATTGTGCCATCAGCTACCTAATGGCCAAGCCATTTACAGATAGAATTTCCTCCTTGAATGCTTATGCTTAAACCAATTATTTATCATTCTGTGTCCTGATGGAGTTTTAATTGCATCTCTAATTTTTTCTTCTTTTTTTTCTTTATGCCTTTAAGTCATCCAAAATGGTCTTCCTGATCTCTAAAGAGTGTGACTGGGTAGATTAATGATCACTTGAGCTTCCAACAATACCATAGCACCTGGTATCACAAACAACAAAGAGAGGCAGAAATATTGTTAAGGAATCTTTGAGAAGTTAGGAGAATAGAATATTTATATACCTACCATGGGATTATGGATTTAGTGAGGAAGGGTGAATCCAACTGCCTCATTTAACAGTTGAGGAAAATGAAAAAAGGTTAAGTATATTGCTTAGATTCACACAATTATTAGTATTTGAGATAAAATTTGACTTGAGGTCTTTCTTATTCCAAGTCCAATTCTCTATCCTGTATAGCACCTAACTGCTTATGTTCCTCATTTCATTAATCGAAGGAAGGACAAAGATGCATGTTTTTTCAGTCTACTCTAGCTGGAGCATAAAAAAATATATGTTGAGAAAAATAGTATGAGGAAGGATAGAAGAGTAGGTTAAAATAAGAATATGAAAAGATTTAAATGCTAGCATAAGGCATATACTTTTTCAGTAGGCAGTGGAGACCTTCTAGTCTAAAGGTCTTTGAGCAAAGGAGTGATTTGATTTAAGCAGAGCATGAAGAAGATTATTTACATGGTCGCCTCAAGGATAGATTATCTAGAGGAGGCAGACAGGGCAGGGAAAGATTATGGGAAGTTATTATAAAGTCCATGTGAAAGATGATGAAGATTCAAATTAGAGTGGTAGTAGAAAAAAGGAGATGAGTGTGGGAGATATTACAGAACAGAAATTATTGTTTAATTTAATCAAATTTAACCTTGGTGCAATATGAACTCTTATGAAATGGAATTGCTTTGAAATCAGAAAAAAATCGAGTACAAGTTCTACCTGTTATATGTACTCTACCACATAATGGGTGTGTGGCTAGGGGTAATTTACATAGCACCTCAGTACTCCAGGTAACTTGCTTAAAAATAGAATATAATAGAGAAGTTGATCTATATAGTGATGAGTTTCCATAGAGAAAGAGTTACCAATACCCAAGAAATCACAGGTCCAGAGCAAGAAATAAAAATTGACTCTCATAAATAACCCAGGATAGTTCTGTAAATAGCTAAAATAGGTCTTTTTGCATGGAAACCATTTTCTGAACATCTTTTGTCAATTTAAAAAAAAGAATACTAGGTGAAGGATTCCTCTATAGAAATCAAATTCCTTAGGGTAGAAACTACTTGTTGATTCTAAGTCAGATGCTTTTCCAAAGGACATTAGCTCTTTATAGCTTTCAGGTGCCATTGAAAGAAGGATAACTTCAATCCAAAATGGCACCTAGGGACTAATGGACCTGAGGAAAGACCTAATGTAGATTCTTCAAATGTCCAGTTGACAAGGAGCTATTGGGGTTTACTCTCTGGGAGAATTTCCTTATGAAGCAAAGGCCAGATAGTTTTCCTTGTTTTCATTTTTTTTTAAAAAAAAGTAATTTATATCTTTCTTCACTTAATTTCTTTTCATTTGTATGAACTTTAATCATTATAGACAAAAGAAAAAACACTTCATGGTAAGATTTATTGTTTGTGAACCTTGCAATGGAGCAACTAGGTCATGCATTGAATAGGGTGCTGGGCTTAGAGTCAGAAAACTCATCTTCCTCAGTTCAAGTCTGGCCACAGTCACTCAGGTGCTGTGTGACAATGGACAAGTCACTTAACTCTTTTAGCCTCAGTTTTCTCATCTGTAAAATGAGCTGGAAAAGAAAATAACAAATTAATGCAGTATCTTTGCTAAGAAAACTCTATATGAGGTCACCAACTCTTTGTGACCTTTCGGTCCTGTCAGGACTGAAAAATAACTGAAAAAAAAATGAAAAACAATCTTGCAATACCCAGGATTCCAAATTTTTTGTGGGCTAGAATATATCTTTGCACTTTTTTTTTTCTCAGATGAAATATCTATTAGTGTTTGCTTTTCAAATAGTTTTGATTCTGCAAGGAAATTTTTATTAAAAAACAAAAAAATTCCCCAATCCAATATTCTTCTCCTTCTGCAGAAAAAAGCCACTCTAAATGATACATGAAACATTTGCTATTCAGTGAATGACTGCACGAATACAAGCACAGTGTAGGTTAAAAAAAAATTCTAGAGACATTTGGATGACATCACAAAATTTTTAATTTTGCCAGCCCCACATGTTAGAAATGAATCAAGGGACACATTTGTATCTAGTTGTTGGTATTTAGTATTATATAGCAGGTTTAATCCTTTAAGTTAGTTGCTATTATTAGACTCATTTTACAAATAAGGAAACTGAGACCAAGTCACACAGCTAGTGAGAGTCTAATAAACACCTTGAAATCCTCTTTCTAGAGCTTTTTGTGATGTGTATAATATTATTTTTGGATTTCTGTCTTTGGGGGTGGTAGCATCCTATTTAGAATGTTGAGAAAGTGATTTAATATTCCCTCCTCCTTCTAAAGGAGCTGCATGAACAAATGTACAAAGCAGCATTCATCACCCAGGTGTTGGGGCGGACTGCTTTCAATAAGGTTGGCTCCTCTGAGAAATAATCAAAAACAATCTTAGTGAGACAGAAACAATAAGCACAATGGTGACCTTCCTCAGGTGGCCACAGACACACTGTGTTCTATTTTCAGGAAATCCCCCCTCTCATCATCCCTTTCCTAAACCCCCAACATTGCCAGAATCTCCTCCTTTCTTCCCCTTTAGTGTGCTTTGGTTTTCTTTAGTTCTTGTATAGTTTAACTGAGGATGTTTTTCCGAGGGTCTCTCAGAAATAGGATTTAAAAGAATGTTGCTGCTTCTCCAGGCACTGATGTTGTGATGAAATTCCCTTCTTTGTGATACCCTGGCCAATTGACAGCTTGGAAACCAGCCTGTAATCATGATAACCAAAGCTCAGCTCTTGGACCCAATAATGGCTCTGTCTTTAAAAGCACTTTGCAAACATCGACTAATTAATGCCACAGAAAGCCCCAATGAAAATAATGAGCACTGTATTTATACTTCCTGCTTAAGTGCAGTGCTTTGAAAATCCAGGAACAATCAACAGGAAATATGTAATTCTTCTGAGTGGGAACTGTATACAGGTTTTAATAACTGAATTTGGTGGGTGGGGGAGTTGCACACCTACCTTTCATGCTAAAGAATAGATTTGGAAACAACTGTCAGGCTTTTTAAATCTAATATTTTTTTCAAAAATAAAATATGGTATTAATGATTTAGCCCCCAAATCTTGGAAGTGGAATGTAGCAAGATAAGGAGGCCCCAGTCTCTTTATACTTCCTTTTTTCCCTCAATCCACTTCCTTGACCTCTGCACCCTTTTGTGAATGTTTTGCAAACCACTCGGTTGAAACCAACCTCCATTAGCATTTTACATTAATAAATAAGAAAGGATTCTTTCCTTAAGAAGTCAGAGGAAGAGACTAGAGATTGACTGACTCCTGGTTAGTTCACTCTGTGACACCTGAGGCAAAGTAGGGAGTGAGGGGAATGTAGAGAAACTAGGATTGGCCACTGTTTCCTCCTGTCTATTAAAAGACATGCCTGTTGCAAAGAGACATGCCTGTTTCATTGTGGAAGTGATGTAATACAGACAGACCACAAATTATCTATCAAGAGGTGAAGCTGAATGTGTCAAGTCCAAGGCTTCTCTAAAAGGTTGTCTGAAGATTGACTTCTGATGATCGATGACCCTGTGATATCTTTTGATCCAAATCCTTCATCCCTGATTGCCCTGTGCCCTCTGTTCTTTGGGTTTCATTTTAGGTTTTAGAACTTCCTTTGTATGAGCTAAGTGCAGTCACAATAAAGACCTATTGCTTTATGCAGAACTGGATTGTCTAGTTCTTTATGAATATCTCTTGATCCATAAAGAAACAAGGGCAGTAACTTTTACATTTAAGGAGATAAAAGACTTTCCAACTATCCTTGGGAAATCACCAGTGTTAAACTATATGTTGATTTCCTTCCAAAGGTTTTTATCTTTCCCCTACTCCAAATGCATCCCTTTTCCAAACTTCTCTTTTACTGAGGAAACCCCCTTTCTCTTCCCTCTAACTTACGCCAATACAATCAATCATTTGCTAAATCTTGTAGATTCTATTTTCACATTTCTCATACACCTCCTTCTCTCCAGGTGTGCAGACATTATAATGTACAAACTTCATGACCTTGAATTTCTCTCCATTCCAATCTATCCTCCATGCAGCTGCCAAAATGATTTTTTTTATAAGTATAGGTCTATGCTATCCTACTACTCAATTGGCCTCCAGGATCAACTATAAATCACTTATTTAGCATTGGAAGCCCTTCCCAGTTTAGATCTTTCCTACTTTTCTAGCCTTCTCTTACTTTGTCTCCAGTCTACCAATACCAGCTCACTTGTTTATCCATGCAAGATAACCCAACTCCCAAATCCAGAATCTGATTCTCGAGGAGTTTACCTGTAAATAGGGATAACATACTTAGAATTCTCTTCCTTATCTCTAACTCTCGACATCTTAGTCTCCTTCAAGATTCAAGTCAAATGCTACTTTCTCCAGAAGACCTTTTCTAGTTATCCAATTACTACTGCCTTCCCTAAAATTTCTTCCTTTTACTATACACACATACACACACATATATACACATATGTTTCTTATATGTACCTATTTATTTACATGTTTTCTCCCCCATTAGTACACAATCTCCTTGAAGTTTTTTGCTTTCTTCTTATCTCCAAGTTTTAGGATGGCACCTGGTTCCTAGGCTTAATCAATGTTTGCTGGTTTACCCCTCTTAGCATAATTATTCAATGGACAAATATTTATCAGCACCTACTCTATACTGGGCATCAAGTTGGCAAAGCCAAAACTGAAACTGTTTCTGCCATCAAAGAGCTTACATTGTATCAAGGAGAATTGACAATTGGTCATACATTGTCAACCAAGATTGCTACAATTGCTTTCCTACTAATGACATAATCATTTAAATTGGGAAGTAACAGTGTCTTGGGAAAGCTAAATGGAAATATGGCAGCCCCCACAATGTGCAGTTTATTTCCTTGCAGTCTGTCTCTTGTCTATCATATCTTAGCATCTCTGAAGGGGGAATATCAATCAAATGGGAAAACAAAGGATTTTCTCTGTCTCTGTTTCTCTCCCTCTCACACATACAATTAGCACATATATTTATGTGTATAAATTTGCATACACATGCATGGACACATACACACTCATATATAGATTACATATAGATAAAGTATGTATAGGTAGATATGTTGCTATATTTGTATATTTATACAACATGTGCTTACAGGGTATTCTAAAAATTTTAGTGCAGTTTAAATTTTTAATAATTCAAAACTGCCTTAACACAAAGGCAGCCTGTATATGGATAAACATACACACACACTTTTTTGCCATCATATATATGTATGTATGCATATATTCTAGACTTCTTTGTGAATGGCTGTCCCAGATAGATACTCACTCCATTTGGGGAACATCTGCCTGTGGGCTGAATAAGGCTTGTGAAATCATTTGCTAAGGCAAACTGCAGGTGATGATGAGCTGAAAGCTGGGTACAACAGCTTCCCACTTGAGCTCTATAAGTTGATAATTTTGTATAGCCTGCAAATGATGTTATAAATATCGAAATGGCTCTTGGCAGAATAAAGGTTCCCCACCTCTGCATTATATAGATAAGGCTTTTTTTTTTTTTTTTTTTTTTTTTTTTTTTTTTGTGAACTGGCCGCTGATTCCAAACAGTGGTATACAATGGAAAGGGTTCCATGTTTGAAATTGGAGTACCTGGATTTGAATCCAGTTTTACCCCAAACACTATGTGACTTTGGTCATGTTCTTCCACTTCTCTAGGACGTGATTTCTGCCTCTCATATAAATGGGTTGAATATTCCTAAGGTTTCTAGTTGTAGAGTTTTATGAGTTGAAGTGTTCTTGACAGTCTTCAACGCTGGAATAGTTTTGTATTTTTACTACGTTCTTGATTGAATTTATCTGAATTCTCTCTCTTTGACTTTGGTCATTTCTTCAGAAAACATTTCCCCCTCTCACTTATATCAAATTGCAGTATTCCAGAGGTGGAGTGGACCTCAGAGATCTCCCAAGAGGTAACCTGGATGTACTTGAGAAATTTCTTCCCTTGTAGGCAAGTAAAAACACATTGTTTCCTAAAGAAGCCCATTCTAATTTTGGAGAGTTCAAAATGTTGGAAAGCTTTTCCTTTCTGTCTCATCTACTTCCGTTTATTGTTCCTATTTTGTTTCCTGAGTCCAGGCAGAAAAAGTCTAATTTCTCTTCCACACTTCCATGGGTAGCTAGATGGTTCAATGGATGGAGTATTGGGTATAGAGTCAGGAAGGCAGAGTTTTGAGTCCTACCTCAAATGTATATTCACTGTGTGACTTTGGCAAATCATTTTACCTTGGTCTGCCTCAGTTTTTTCATCTGAAAGATGGGAATAATAATAGTACTCACACCCTACCCCCCCAGGTTTGTTGATTAAATGTGATAATTGTTTATTAAGTATTTAGTAGCTTTCTGCCTGGTACATAGTCTGTTTCCTTCCTTTCCTTTCCTATAAGACTTTCAAATATTTAAGGCTGTTATCATGCCCTCTTAAATCTCTTCTTTTTCTTCTCCTGATCTTTGGATGGTATGATATCAAGTGCTTTCACCATATTGATTAGCTTTTCCTGGATACTTCCTAGTTTATCATTGTTCTTCTTAAAATATAGCACTCTAAATTGATCACAATACTCCAGATACCATGTGAGCAGATCAGAGCATGATGTGATTATTTTGAAATGCTTTAGCTCTCAATGCTGACTACTATAGCACTAGGTTTTCTGGTTTCTAAAACATTTCTTAGCTGCCCATACATATGGCAGTCCTAAATGATCTTCAATAATTAAAAAACACTCTATAGATGTATTTAGGAAACCATTTATGCAGGTAATAATTCTCTTTTCCCCCCATCTTGCTTATTCCTTTGCCTTCAAGGGATCATCTTCATTAAGCAAGATGATGAATTTAGAACCTCAGAATTTAGTAGTTGAAAACCCAGAGCCTCTGAGTTGAAAGCTGATGTTCATTCTACCTCATTACATGACCTCCTAAATGAATTTGATATTTAATAATATTTCATTTCATGATCCTAAACCATGGTGGCCTGAAAGAGTACTTTACAACCAGTGACTTAAGCTTTAAGAAAATCTGGCTTAATGTGGTTAAGTAACACCCAGGAAAAAAAGAACTTTGAATGAATGACAAGCTAAAGCTGACTATCCCCTCAAGACTATAAACATTTATTAAATGTTTTCTATATCAGGCATTGTATTAAATTCTGGAAATATAAATGCAAACAAAAAGAAACACAGTTCCTGCCATTAGGCAGCTTACATTCCAATGAGGCAAGACAACATACAAAATAGAATTGAAAAAGCAAGGGGGAAGCAAGAAGAGGTGCCCATATTGAAGCACATGCCAAAATCCAGAGAAAAAAGCATGGCTGATGTGGACCCTTCTTCAAAATGAAAATTCTGGAAATTACTAAGCAATGGGAGAAGGGGTCCATGGTAATGGAGGAAAATGCTGAAGCATGTTTGTTTAATTTCAGAGCATAAAGACATCCCCTGAATCTGACTTAATGTTAAAAAAAAAAAAAAGTCAATCAATGGGCATTTATTAAGCCCAACTATATATAGACATTGTAGAAGGCCAACTGTACAGCATTTTGTAAAGCATTTTACAATACATTAATTTCTTTAAACCTTATAACAATCCTGTGAGTCAAGTAGGGAAGATATTTCTACCTCAACTTTTCACATGGGAAAAAAAAGTTCAGAGAAGTTTTACAACATACTGAGGTCACATTGCTTATAAATGGCAGTGAGATAATTTCAGCCTAGATCTTGTGATGTCTAGCTTCTGGTCTTAGGTAGATTTGGGTTTGTATTGCTTCTAAGATTAGTGATATCTCCAATCCTCATGCCTCCAGAAACTCCTTTCTAGTTTTGTATCTGGGTATATTGATGGTATCTCCTATTCTAACTTCAAAAACTGTACAAGGGTCTATGTGGCTGTAATTCTTTCTTTCTTTTTTCTTATTGAGCACCCAATTTGGATAATATTTAATCTAATTTCTATGAGGAGTGACCAACTGAAGAAATCATCATCATATACTATTTCACTGGGAAACTTTTGTCTCTCACATTGATTGAAAGCCAATTGATCACACACACTACAGACAAAACCACATCATAGTAATTAAAAAAAAAATAAAAATGCTTTTCTTACCCAGAGTTTGACTGGTTTATGGACAGACATGATCTCATTGATGGCTTACAACATCTTTATGTGCTAATTGACGAGTTTCCTCACTTTATAAATGAGAAGTGAGAAGGTTAAAAATTTTGTCCAGGTCATAGGTGTTAAGACAATGATGATAATGATTCCATGATGAACTACATCCTCTTCCTCTTCTTCCTCTTAAAAAATTAGTCTGGTTCAAGCCATGGGAATAAGTTCAATATTGACATGGGGAAGATCAGAGTCTAGGAGATAGATTCTACTTCCCATCTGTCAACTGGATTGGAACTGGTCTCTAACCTGTGGGTAACCAGAACAAACAAAGCAGGCTAGAGACAGGAGAGCCAAGAATCAAACATAAGTTTAATTTTAAAGTGAGGGAAATGCTTGCAAGTAGAAGTTCTTCTGAGAAGGAAGGCTTTTGGCTTGTAGAAAGACTTTTAAACCTGAAAACCCACAAAAAGGCAGGACTCAGCACAACCATTTTTAGATCTTGAATAAGTAGTTCCCCTAGCAGGCTCACATGTGCAGGTACTTTTTGGGGGGACAAGTGTTTTTGGATACTGTGGGAGAAATCTTTGGGTTATCAGAATCATTGAGCTTTGTGATGGTTCAGCAGGGTACAGAACCAGAATTAGTATGCAGCAACTAGTTCAGTTCACTTAGCAGTTGCAAACACAGAAATTATTCAGAGTATCAGGAGGTATCATTGAACACTTTCTGCTGCAGCGCATTGGTTACTTTTGGCTCTCAGTTCCCTGGATTATAGAGAAGTTCCAACAAATCTAAGTCATTACACACACATATCATATAAAATCATAAATCCCATGACAGTATTTGCCAGAGGGTGAGATCATCTAAAGAGTGAGTGCAAATGACTGTTGTTTTGCCAATTTCAGGGCACAGCCTGCTTGTGAGGCCTTAGCTCTATAAAACAGGGTGTCTTTTGACATACCAATCATGAAAAAAAAATCCTCACTTTTGGAATTATTATCATTACTGATAACAATATTCAAACTGAGTTGTGATCTCATTATTTTAGATTTTAGCAATGATATAGATTGAAACCCATTCACATGAGGCTCTGTTCCACATCCTTTTATAAGCTTGTCACAGGACTCACCCATGGTGCTGAGGTCCTATCCCTCAGAGGGCAATGACTTCAACACATAACAAATAAGGCATTATAAAGAACTCATGCAATGAAAGCAGCAGCTCAGAAGTAGATAGAGAGTTGGACTATAAATTACAAAAGATTTGTTTTGAATTCTGTCTTGGCTACTTACAAACCCCCTGACCTTAAGCAAATCCTCTAAATTGACTTAAAATCTCCCTAATCTGTAAAATAGACATAGTAAGAGTTGGAGGTAGTATGATACTGTGCAATTTGGGCTAGAATTAAAGTCAGTGGACCAGTGTTCAAATATTGGATCCTCTACTTGCTACCTGGATGATTTTAGATATTTGGCCTTCCATCTGTTCATCTATAAAAAGAGAGGGTTGGACTAAATGACCTTCAAGATCTTTTCCAGCTCTAAATCTATAATCCTAAAGATAATTTAGGCAAAACAGTTTTGTGAAAGAACTTACAGCATTAGAAATCTATTAATATCAAATAAATAAACAATTGAAAAAGAAAATGGAGTGGTCATGTGTTAAGATTGAGGAACTATATATTAACAGCCCATGAGCTCCCCTGATGATATCCTACAGATATCAAGAAAAAGCAAAGATACTAATGGAATAATAATTACAGCACATTTATATAGCATGCTAGTACTTATAAATCCTTGCACAACTATCTTGTGAGGTTCTTAGTGAATATATCATGCTACCCATTTTTCAGATGAAGAAACTGATATTCATAAAGGTTAGGTGATTTGCCTGGGGTTACCCAGCTAATAAGTGATCAAAATAGGATCTGAACCTAGATTTTCCTGATTTCAAATCCTAACATTCTGTTTACTAAACCAACTGCTTCACAATTTATTTAAAAATTAAACTGAAGTGATAAAGGCCATGGCTAATCTTTGATCTTCTCCAGAAATTTTCATAAGAAGGTCTCACAGTTTATGGATAGAAACTTGAAGAGGACAATAAGAGCTAATTTCTGCCCCTCCCCCTTGGTCTGAGTAGTCTGTCTTGCAAAAGACAGAAATCAAGAAGGACCTTTTCTCTCCTTTACACTAAAGGTTCTTAGCCTGTTGTCTATGACCTTTTTCTTGTTAAAATATTTTGATAACTGTATTTTGACTTAACTGTTTTCATTTGTTATCCTGTTATTTTATTTTATTCATTTAAAAACATTATTCTGAGGAGATGTCCAGAGTCCTCACAAATATGCCCAAAGGGTCCAAGAAACAAAAAATTCATGCTTTAGAGACAAATTGAAGAAAGAGGAGAATATATTTACCTTGTAAGAAAGAGGAGAATATATATTCACCCTCTCATATATCAGGAGAAAATGACCTGTTAATTGAAGTAGTTGGAAAAAGTTAGACTTGTAATCCTAAACACATGCTGCTAAAAACAAAACAAACCAAACAAAAAAACCCCACTCATTTATTTATTCATTCATTTTTGGTTAAATTTTGAATTTTAAATTTTCTCACTCCTTCTTGTCCTACCCCCACCCATTGAGAAGGCAAGAAATATGATATCAGTTATACATGTGAACTCACACAAAACATATTTTCAGATTGTGCTGCTAACTTTTACAGACATTAGTGAAAATGTATTCTTTCTATGTAGGATCAGAGTAGAGGCAGTTAATGATTGTTGAAGAAGGCAATACCAAATATTCATTTTGTTTAGGAATCAGAAAACAGACGTCTAATACTGGCTGTATAAATGGAGAAAAATGATAACTTCTTTCTGATTTCATTTTTTCCTTATTTCAGGAAAAAACTTCTTTCATTTTGGAATCATCAGGAATTTGCATCAGGAATTTCCCAGTTTTCTTTAGAAGGTCTGATCTTTAAAATCTAGAATTTAGGATTATAGATTACAAATTAATTCCTAAATAAGTTTAGAAGAATCACAAATGTTTAACCTATTACAGATTGTTTGCTGTCTTGGGGAGAAAAAAGGGGGAAGAGAGGGAGAAAAATTTGGAGCCCAAGGTTTTGCAAAGGTGAATGCTGAAAATTATCTTTGCAAGCATTTGGAAAAATAAAATACTGTTTTAAAAAAAAAAGAAATGAATTCCAAATGTATTCCCTTACTAGAATGAGGATTCTTTGTGTTGCAGATATTTAAAACTGAGGAGACTCCCTCAGTTTCTCTTACCAATTCCTTCATTTATTGGAAAATCTGTCTTCAAAGATAGGATTAAGTGATAACTCTGTGCATGCATGTGCACTGAGGGAAAAGGAAATCTTTGCACAAAACTTATATGCCCAAATCTGATTTATTAAAAATCATTTGTTTTCAAATCAGCAAATTTATTTTTAAATAATAGCTTTTTATTTTCAAAATATATGCAGAAATATTCGACATTCACCCTTGCAAAACCTTGTGTTCCAATTTTTCTCTTTTCTCCCCACCCCCTTTCCTAGCCAACAAACAATATTTAATAAACATGTGCAATTCTTCTATACATATCCACAATTATCAAACTGCACAAGAAAAATCAGATCAAAAAGGGGAAAAATGAGAAAGAAAACAAAAAACAAGCAAACAACAACAAAAAAGGTGAAAATACTATGTTGTGATCCACATTCCATCCCCAAAGTCCTCTTTCTAAATGCAAATGGCTCTCTCCATCACAAGTCGATTGGAATTGGCCTGAATCATCTCATTGTTGAAAAGAACCACACTTCAGAACTGATCATCATATAATCTTGCTGTTGCTGTGTATAATGATCTCCTGGTTCTGCTCATTTCACTTAGCATCAGTTCATGTAAGTATCCCCAAGCTTCTCTTAAATCATCCTGCTGATCATTTCTTACAGAAAAATAATATTTCATAACATTCATACACCATAACTTATTCAGCCATTCTCCAACTGATGGGCATCCACTGAGTTTCCAGTTGGTTTGCCACTACAAAAAGAGGTCCTACAAACACTTTTGCATACATAGGTCCTTTTCTTTTTTTTTTTAATGATTTCTTTGGGATATAGACCCAGAAGAGACATTGCTGAGTCAAATGGTGGGTATAGGTTGATAGCCCTTTCAGCATAGTTCCAAATTCCTCTCCAAAATGGTTGGATAAGCTTACCAACAATATATTAATATCTCAGTTTTCTCACATCCTCTTCAACTTAAAAATTATTCTTACAAGCTGACTGGAAACATGACCCCAATTTGCATCCAGCTTGGGATAATGACGTGACAGTTCTGTAGACTGGGGTGTTATTGTGAAGCTCCAAAGATGGCTTCCCAGCTTTTCTTTTTCATGCAAAATTAGTCCATTATCCATAAACATTTATTAAGTGTCTGCTGTATGTGTAAGATACTGTGCTAAGTATTAGAGATACTAAAATATAATATTCAGTCTCTATCCTCAAAGAGATCACAATCTAATGGGGAAAGATAATACCCAAAATAAAGTTGAAAAGGGAGAGGACCCTTTCCAGAAAGCACCAAATGGTGGGGTGTAGGCATAATGTTTATGAAGTAGTAGCTAAGCAGAGCAGATAATTGGAAATAAGAACTGAAAATTGGGAGCCCTCCATAAAGGGAGGCTTTGGGAGGAATCTTTGCTTTGCTCTTAGATCAAAAGGGAGTCAATTGGGGATACTAAGGCTGTGTTGAGTTACCAAACTTGAAATAATTTCCATGATGATGACTTCTGGTAAGTTTATTTTAGTGACATATTTTAGTATTTTCCTTTGGGGGGGATTTCAAGATAATAAGAGGTAAAGAGAAAGCTATTATCAGCTATCTTTGCTTTGAGATGTAGCTTTGAGACCTTTGAGCTAAGTCAATTGCTTGAGGGAAAGAGAGTAAGAGATTAGAATGTTTTTGATTTACTCCAGGTTAGGTAAAGGAGGAGCTTTTGGAAGGGCTTATCTATGATAGCCTTGGTTTGAGCCCAGATAGATGCTAATCTTTTATTTATAATTAGGAAATGGGGAGTAAAGGCCAACTGATTTTAAGGGTGAAAGCAAAAGAAAACAAGAAATAATACAGAAGTATTAATCAAATGATATGGAAATGAGCCTATAGGGAATTCAAGTGGAGTGACAGGCGGATGATATTGGGATATATTCTCAAAGAGAATCAAAGGCTTTATGGAAGTTTTGTGATTTTTTTACCCTTGGAATTATACAAAGGAAATGTATATTCCAAAAGGTAGAGAAAATAATCTTTTGATATACAAAGAATCTAAGAAGAAGGAAAAAAAAGTCATTAATAATTAATGTAACTTTGAATAAATGTATATCTGTACATACATGTATAGTAAGCAATATTGATTCATTAACATTTCCCAAAGAGAAGATGGCATTTACTCCATTACAAAATTCTAAGAAGCATACATCTTTATATATATGAGAAAATAATCATAAATGGTATCAAAGTGGGAATAGTTATCCAGTGATTGGGGAATGGCTAAACAGCTATGATACATGAATATAATGGAATATTTCTGTGCCATAGGAAATGATGAATTTAATGAATAGAGAGAAGCAGAGAAAAACTTATATGAACTAATGCAAATGGAAATAAGCAGATGCAAGAGAACAAAACATATATATATATATATATAATATACACACACATATATATATATATATATATAAAGATTACAGCCATGTAAACAAAAAGACAATCACTATAAAATAAATGAAAATGAAGAGTATAAAATTATAAAGACCAAATTTGGCCCCAGAGAAGACATATAAAATGATATCTTCTTCCATTCCTTCCAAAGGGGGTAGAAAATAAGTGTCACTCTGAATATAGTTTTAAAAAAATGTATTGATTGAATTTGCAGATTTTTTTTACTTTCTCTTTTAAAAAATTCTTTCTACAAGGGATAGCTCTAGAGAAGGACACAGGAGGGAAATTTAGGCAATGTAAAAACAAAAGACATCAAATGTTAGACACTATGGAATGAATTTGAATAGTCTCTATTTAATAGGAACTGCAATGATTACTCTCAAGGCACTGCCCAGGAAGTCTCTCTTTCTCTGGCTAAAAGGTCAGATTCCAGGATCACAATCATTAGGGAATTCAAGCCCTATCCTCTCTTCCACAAAAAACTCTTTTTATGGATTATCTTTTTGTCCAGGCGGTCACATACACTATTGTCTTAGCCATACACTTTTGCAGGAAATCTACTACTGTTTTTATTGCCTCTTGAGCAGGAAAGATTCCATACATCTCACATGTCAGACCACATGCCAGTCTACCTTTGCTAGGTTTTATTTAGATCTCCAACAACTGTGCCTGGGAGGTCAACTATGCATGTCCTATTCACCAATTTCAACAACAACACAGGTTTACTCTATTGCACTTTAGTCTGGGGACATCCACTACACAAACACACACACACACACACACACACACACACACACACACACACACAGCCTTTCAAGTAGCTTTTAGAGTAGACCCAGAACAACCTTGCCAATGAGTCCATTATCTAGAATCAGCCAGTCTCATCCTGAGCTCAGAGTATCTTTTCAGTAAGGTATTAATTGCCTTGTCCACACTCGATAGGCAGGTAACCTTCAGATGTCTCCAAAGGATGCTCTGTGATCTTATTAGAAGGAACTCATTAAATTGATTGAATATTCCTCTAATCAATGCCCCCTAATTAATTCAAGCATTTATAAAGTAGTTATTATGGTCTAAATATTGGGAATGCTAAGACAGATAAGTTACTGGTCTTGCTCTTTGGAAGCTTTCAATTTGATATGGAGAATGACATGCATTTGAATACAATAAAGGGGGTAGTGACATAAATGCAAAGTGGAGGTTTAGCATTAAAAAAAAAAAAGCATAAAAGGATGGTGAGTTCCTTGAGAACAAATTGTCTTTTGCATTTTTTTTTGTTTTCCTAACTCAACATAATTGATAAATGTTTGTTGATTGACTGTTAGAGCTAGGGTTAGGGGTTGAGATGGTAGGTTCCACAAAGGAAGTGGCACTTGAATTACAGTTTGAAGGAAGAGAGGGACTTCTAAAAACCTGACATAGAGCAAGGACATTCTTCCCAGACATGAGCAAAGACTTAGGGATAGGATAAGAAATTGTGAGATAGAAGTGGAGAGAGGGAGAGAGACAGATACACACAAAGAGACAGAGACAGATTGAGACACAGAACCATAAAGATACAGAGCGAGACAAATGGAGACAGAGGCAGAGACAAAGAAAGAGACTGACAGAGAGGCAGAAACAGAGAAGATTTTTTTTTTTTTAATTGAGGAGTGATGTTATCATAGTGCTAGATTATAAAGATGATTGTTCCAGGTGTGAAGAATAGATTGGAGAAGGAAAAAAGGGAAGGAAGGAAAACTAGTCAGGAGATTCTAGGCAAGAACAGATGTAGACCTGAATAAAGGTGGCTGGAAGGAGATTTGAAAGAATTGAAAAGAGATTTCAGAAATATAATTGATAGAATTTGACAACTGACTTTATAATTTTATAAGAAGAAATCAAGCTTACAAGCCTATAAAATGGAGATAACAGGTCCTGTTCTAACAAATTATAAGAATGATGGAATAAATATGTAAATGCTTTTTTAAAAAGATAAAAGTGTTAAGCAAATGTGAAGCATGATTCTTTTTATCAGTTTAAATAATTCTTTAGGTTATTGTCTAATATTCTTTGAGTGTCTTTCAAACAATGAACATATCTAAAATAATACTTGCACCAAATGGCATCGCAGATTCTGCTTATATATGGGCCAAGTGGAAGCATCTGATAAATTGATCAGCTTATATGCCAGATGACAGTGGAATCTGCAAAAGTTCAGAGAAGAATATTGGTTTGCTCTATTCACTATCCAGCTGAAATGGACTACTCATAATATCTGATACACTTTGTCAGTGTGTCCTACTTATATTCTTATGTTTGGAATCACTCCCAACATATCCCCATTTCTGTAGGTTGAACTTGCATTCTGAAAGGATCCTCTTTTTCTTTAAATATAGCTTTTTATTTTCAAAACATATGCACAGATAATTTGACCACATTGACTCTTCCATAGCCTTGTGTTTCATATTTTCTCCATCTTCCCCCTCTCTCCTCCCCTAGATGGCAGGCAATCCAGTATATGTTAAACATGTTAAAATATATATGTTAAATCCAATATTTATAAACATATTTATGCAATTCTCTTGCTGAGCAAGAGAAATCAGATCAAAAAAAAGAAAATAAATGAGTAAGAAAACAAACTGCAAGAGAACAACAGCAAAAAGAGTGAGAATGTTATGCTGTGATCCACATTCAGTTCCCACAGTCCTCTCTCTGGATGTAGATGGCTCTGTTCATCACAAGATCTTTGGTACTGCCATCAATTATCTCATTGTTGGGAAGTCACGTTCAACAGGATTGATAGCATAATATTGATGTTGCCATGTACAATGTTCTCTTGGTTCTGCTCATTTCACTTAGCAACACTTTATGTAAGTCTCTCTAAGTCTTTCTGAAATCATCCTTCTGATCATTTCTTATAGAAACAATAATATTCCATAACATTCATATACCATAACTTATTCAGCCATTCTCCAACTGATGGGCATCTACTCAGTTTCCAGTTTCTTGCCTCTACAAAAAGGGTTGCCACAAACATTTTTGCATAGTGGGTCCCTTTCCCTGAAAGTATTTTCAATGACAAAGCTGTGTCACTGATCTTGTGATACAGAGCCATCACAACTCAGAGGGTTGATTTATTCAGTACCCAAGACCTCAATCAACTTATTTTTTTTTATTCAATTGTTTTTCAGTCACGTCTGACTTTTTGTGACCCAATTTGAGGGTTTCTCTACAAAGACATTGGAGAGGTTTGCCATTTCCTTCTCCAACTCATTTGACAGATGAGGAAACTGAGGCAAATTGGGTTAAATGACTTGCTTAGAGTCATACAGCTAGGAGATGTATTTGGGGCCAAATCTGAACTCTTGAATGAGTCTTCTTGATTCCAAGCCAGTGTTCTATCCACTAGGCCACCTAGCTGCCCCAAGAAACTTATAGGACAGTCCAATACACAAAACCTTTGCTACAGAAAAGCTACAGAGATACTACAGAAATACAGAGGGGATCACAAGGAAAGACATTTAGGAATGGCAGAGCCCATACAGTTGCATTCTTTCACTATGAAAAGGCCTCATTTGACTATTGTGCTCTCCTTTCTGCCAACATTATAAATTCTAAAATCATAATAGAAAGGCTATTTTAGGAACACTGTTTTATAGGTCTAGGCTTTCTAATGTTTAATGTATTTTTTTGTGCAGCTAAGAGGTGCAGTGTATACAGTGCTGGGTGTGGAGTCAGGAAGACATGAGTGTAAATGTGACTTCAGACACAAGTTGTATTACTCTGGGTAAGTCACTTAACCTTGTTTGCTTCAGTTACCTAATTTTTCAAATGAGCTAGAGAAGGAAATTGAAAATCATTCCAGTATCTTTGCCAAAAAAAACTCCAAATGAGTCACAAAGAAACTCATATGACTATAATGATTTAAAAAATAGCAACAAATTGCATATCACCTTATAGTAGGAAAGAGTTTGAAGTCTACATTAGAGCTGTTCTTAAGAGAAACATCTTTCCTGCTCCCACAATTCAATTGTGCTACTTCCTGCATTGTGGTTATATCATGATCTCCATAGGTAGAAGAAATGCCTAACATTTTGCATTCTTTGCACCTTTTTCATCACATTCAGTTTTATTTTATAACTAAGTAGGTGTTAAAGCTGTTTTATTCTTGGACAAATCAACCTCCTTTCTGGGCCTAAGTTTCTTCCTTCATTTATAAGATAAATATGGTGGACTAGATGGCTTCTATGGTCACTTTTGGCCCTAATTCTGTAACTACGAAACTAGAATCTTATGAATTAGGTAGAATGGATACTGGACCTTGGAGTCAAAATTTCAAGTTTGATACACAGAAGAGTTTAGATTCCTGTTTCAAGCCAGATTTCTGGTGGGAAGTTTGAAGGATGAAAGCTCAGATAAAGACTTTCTGGCTTATTTCACTAGTCCTTTCAAAATCTTAACATATCTCTGATTTATCTTTTGCAAATATGACTATGATTCAAGGAGTGAGATCACAGAATTATAGCATGTTAGAGGTGGAGGCTTCATTAGACATCATTTCATCCAAGTGCCTCAGTTTACAGATGAAGAAATTGATAACCCAGGGGTTGAAATATTTTCTGTAAGGTCACTCAAATGTGCACAAAAAATTTTTGTAGAGCTTGTCTCTATATTTCAGGATTTTTAATGTTCTAAAAGGTACTTTCTCTCTCTCTCTCTCAATTTGGAGACCAGTAGAGTTCAATTATTAAACTAATCTTTTCAGAGACCCATGTAAACACCAGCTATTATCTTGCTAAAACTCTCCAGACACAGAAGCACTTTTTACTTGCTTAAAAATATGCATTGTGACCCAAGAGGCCATCCATCACTTGATTAAGAGCAGTTTCATATTGTTAGACTGCTTTACACAATATTACTGCTTCAACCATTCCTTTGGAAGTTACTAGAATTTTCATCAGGAGATAAAAAGTGTTGGGCTTCAGGAGACAAATTCTGTTGCTGCTCAGGGATGTATAGATAATTGTAAATGCATGAAATTTTACGAAGAAGTTTGGCCAGTTCATGATATTCTTATCCAATTGATATACTAAATTGATGTGAATTCTAGAGTTATTTGTGTTCAGATTGCATCACAGAACAATCACGGAACTGCCATATTATACAAATAAGAGCCACTATTACTAACTTAATTTCCTTTAGCAGCACCAGTGAGATATTTACTCATGTGTGCACAAAAATTCTACCATTCATTCAACAAACAATTATTATATGCTTACTATGTTTAATGTTGATGAAATCACAGGACCCTATTTTTCCACTATTTAATAGGCTTGAAGTGGGAGTGAGGATGAGGATATGACATTAGATAAACTTTCAATTCTCAGCTGGACTCTTATGTTGTTACCTTATAAGGAGATATAATGAACTTGAGGGTTCAGATTGATTTGTTTTTATCTTTTTGCCTAAATATCTCTTATGGTGATAGGCACATAGTGCTTAATAAGTAATTTCTGAATGGATGAACAGATCTAAAAGTGATAGTAAGAACATTTATTCATTCATTCAACAAAGATTTATTGAGACCATTTAGTCCGAATTCTAACAAAACAAGAATGCCCTTTATAACACACTAGACAAATGGTCATCTAATCTTTGCTTAAAGACCTCCAGTGAGAGGGAGCCTACTTCCACTTCATATTGCAATAAATCTAATTCTAGATAGTTTTCTTTACATTAAGACCAAGTGTTCCTTTTTGAAAATTATACCCATTACTTCTAAATCTGTTCCATATAGCCAAGAACAAATGTAGTCCTTTGATTAGAAGACAATTAATTATACATTTTTAAATGGCTATCATGCTTCCCCTAAATCTTCTGATTTACAGAGTAACCACTCCCAATTTTTTCACTTGATCTTCATATAACCTGATATCAAGGCCATTTTGCCATATTAGTCATCGTCTTCTATATTCTCTACAGTTTCCACTCATTTATTCATACATTCAATTCAATAGATATTTATTTAACACCTACTCGATGCAAGGGACTGGGTTGGGATATGAAGACAAAAAAAAAAAAAAATATATATATATATATATATATTAAACAGTCCCTGACCTTGAGGAGTTTACATTCTACTAGAAATCTGCTTTTCAAGTGTCCTTCCTAAAACATGTCTCTCAGTCCTACATGCCACAGCTTAGAGCCT
Organism: Sminthopsis crassicaudata; assembly: GCF_048593235.1. NCBI lineage: Eukaryota > Metazoa > Chordata > Mammalia > Dasyuromorphia > Dasyuridae > Sminthopsis > Sminthopsis crassicaudata. Next base: position 113,848,816 of record NC_133617.1, on the reverse strand, counting down.
CAGGTAGAAACAAAAAATGAACAAATTTTAGTCCTAGCCTTCAGGATATTTATATTCAAGTTGGGGAGATAATATGTACAGATATATAAAATACAAATTACTTTCCTTCTATTGGAAGTTTTTTATAATCTTCCTTGTTGTCAGTGCTTTTTCTTTCTCAAATTACATTATATTTATCTGTTTCCATATTGTAAATATCCAGTAAAATGAGGGAAGGGACTGATTCCTTTTTGTATTTGTATTCTCTGGAACATTGTTGTTCAGTGCTTCAGTTGTATCCTATTCTTTGTGAATTCAACATATTATCCATGGGGTTATCCTGGCAAAGATTCTAGTGCAGTTGGCCATTTTCCAGTGGATTAAGGTAAAAAGAAGTCAAATGACTTACCCAGATAGCTACTTAGTGCCTGAGGTTGAATTTGAATTCAAGTCTTCATAACTCTAGCTGTAGTGCTCTATCCATTGAGTCTTCTAGCTAGCAAGTGCTTAATACATATTTGGTTGAACTGAAGTTCAAAAGTAGGAAAAATGATAACTATCTGTGGGTATCAGAGGATGCTAATCAGGATGGGGAAGGAATAGGAATCCATGTTCTATGAAGATGAGTTGAATGAACCTGGATATCATAGAGGGCTTCATGGAGTAAGTAGCATTTGGACTGGGTTATGAAGGAGAAGTAGGATTACAAAAGGTAGACAGTAGAAAATTGAGGAAACCTTTCATTACTGGGTTCAGAAATAGCATTGACAAAACTTTGAAGGCAGAAAGTATGAAACTGATCTGGTAAGGAATAAATTTAGCTAGTCTGGAGAGAAGGTAAAGGGACATAGTGACAGAGAAAGCTGAAAAGATAAGTTGGAACCTACTATAAATTGTTCTTCTATGGTCAACAATTTGAATGTGACAGAGAAGTGATATGGAAAGAATACTGACAGGGAATTTGGAAACTAATTCTAATCATGGTCCTTGCTTCTAAATGTTTGTGGGATCACAGATGAGTTATTTAATTCCTTCAACGCTCAATTCTCTTCATATGAAAAACAATGCCATGTGATCTCTAAGGTCCTTTTTAGATCTAAAATTCCATGATTCTATTTTTTTTCATGAGAAATGCTTTTGATTTTTGTATTTTGGGAAAAAAAATCCCTCTTCCATTTTTGGAGAAAAAAAAAAAAAGAAAAGAAATTTTGTGACCATCAGCAATGAATGAGAAATTAATTCCATTAGCATTTACAAAAAATCTCAATGGCAATATTTCCTGAACAATGGCTTCCATTGATGGCCTGAGTGAAGCTATTGTGCTTTCTGCCAGTTAGACAGACATCACTTTATTCTTAGCAGCTGTGCTCCCTAATTGGAAAAGGGTCTAGTCCAGAAATGATAAAAGGAAATCACAACGCAGGGCTGAGAATCAGGCCAGAGTCTAGCTCATGCTTCAATCTTCCTAATTCTTTCTTTAGTTGTAATTTTTTTTTTTTTAATTCAAGGAATTTGTCCCTGAGAGCAATTCCTCTAATGACTTGACCTTTTGGTTTGGTGTTTTGTATTTTACTTTTGAAGTTGTGTTTATCAAGAACAGAAATCAAAACGTTTTAATTGATAGAGTTGGTCTTTCACCAAAGCATTTGGTGTCAGGAGTCTTTCAATAGTCAGGCCTAAGAGCCCATTTGCATTTCTGCAGAATCATCATATTAGAATTGGAAGGAATCATTTGCTCCAATTCAACTCAATACAACTACATGAACATTTATTAAATGCCTATTTTATGCTAAGTACTAGTGATAGCACAAAATTCAAAATAGCTCCTGCACTCAAGAAGCTTGCATTCTACAGGGAGGAAAGCATGTACACAGACAAATAAATACAGTATAAAGGCCATGTAGAAAACTTCCCTTCCTGATTCTTTCCAACAGTATGTACTAATTCAATACGTAGGTGATTTGGGGATGACAAAGAGCTTGGTTGCTTTTGATCTTGTGTAACACATCACTGAAAGACATAAGTTATGGAATGAGTGGTTGCAAAGTTAGTAGTTATCAGATAGATGCATGTTCTCCTGACTCCTTATTCAAGTCCCTACTAATTATAACATATATTGCTATATTGTTTCTCCCTCCCTCCTTCCCTTCTTTCTTTTCTCTCTCTCCCTCTTTCCTTCTTCTTCTCCCTTTCCTTCTCCCTCTCTTTCCCTCTCCTTCTCTCTCTCTCTGTCTTTCTATCTATCTATCTATCTATCTATCTATCTATCTATCTATCTATCTATCTATCTGTATAGACATTATTTTTGCCATTCAATTGTTTTCAATTGTGTCCTACTCTTCATAACTCCATTTAGGGTTTTCATAGCAAAGCTGCTGGATTTTGTTAGACATTTCCTTTTCCAGCTCAGATGAGAAAACTGAGCCAAACATGATTAAGAAGACTTGCCCAGGATTACACAGCTAGTTAGTGTCTGAGAGTGTATTTGAACTCACAAAGATGAGTTTTCTTGATTTCAGGCCTAGGTCTTTATCTAATGAGCCACCTAGCTGCCCATCTATTTATATATCTAAAAACATATATGTGTTTATATATATATATAAAACTAATATTTCAAAAAGGTCAAGGGCTTCCACTGCATTGAGGGACATCTCCAGTCATCCTGATCCATATCTGGTCACTGAACCCACATGGCTCTGGAGGAGAAAATGAGGATAAGGACTTTACATAGCTCTCCTTTCCTTAAATCCAATTCCCTGACTTTTTTTGAGAACAAAAGGCAAACAACAACAACATATATGTAAACAAATATAGTTAATCTTTAACATTCCGATGTTTACCTTTTGCTGATTCAAGCATTCTTAAGATTTTATTAATAACCTCATTTTCACTTCTTATTGGTAAGCACACACATTTGTAGCTATGCCCTACAGAGGAAAAAATGAGAAGCACAATGTATATTTGTGGAGCAACCATACACCAAGACCCTTCAGGATATCAAAAAGCTCACAAAGCAGACTGATGGATTATTTCAAGCCAGTGCATCCTTCCAATCTCCAATGACATTTACCACCTGTGATAGACAGAGTGTCAGAGGTGACATCGAGATCTTGCTGCTCTTGGCATTTTCCAACAGTAGTTACTAAAGTCCCAGAAATCTCTCCCTTGGTTTTCAGATGTCAGCCAAGATATAAAAGTTTACAGCACTATCATATACAATTATATTGCCCTCACATTGTCTTTCACCCCAGTGGAAAGCAATATTCAGGTTAAAGAATGTTTTAGTTTTAAAAATTTTATTTGCTGTATAGTATTTATGGTACTATAGGTTTCATTTGTTATGAAAAGTGAGGAATGTCTGGAATCAGTTTTTTTTATTGAGATGTTAGCACTAAAGAACATGGAATTCTAGAAAATTACCCGTGAGAAAAAACAAACAAACAAAAGATTTTCCTATTACCAATTTTATTCTGTATAGCAATTTTATGGGTTATTTCTTGTTGACTGTGCTAGGAAAAGTCATGTTGCAGAATTTGTTTTGTTATAAAGAATTGTATGCAAAGAAGTATGTTTTCAGTAATCTCTAGTGAAAGATTACAGTTTTGGTGGTTGAGGGAACCTAACCTCCAATTTCCCATAGGTTCAATGTATCAACATTTGAGTTTTTGACTTCCATACTGTTTTTTAGAATATCACATCTCCAATATAGTTGATTGACTGTATACTTATACATATACCTATACATATAATTTCAAATTAATGAAAGCACTAATAGATAAGGGAACAGGGGAGTTTATGTGTAACTCTAAGGGTCCAGCCCTAAGAATATACATAGGCAAAACATGGAAACATGGAGAGCCTTGGGGGATATGCTTCCAGAAATCCATGATGATATAGCTGAACTTCAGAGCATATTCAGAAATTCTGTATTGTTTCCTATTTACTGCATGGTGATGATGTATTGCTTTTAACATATTAAATTGTACACAAAGGGCACTGGTCATTCAAATACATCCTCTTTTTCTTTTTGGTGGTGGTGGTGGGGAGATGAAGATGAAAACTATGGTGAGCTCCAGGGCAAGAAGAGAAAGAACATCAGTGGCCCAGCCCACTCTCTTTACCCAGCTTGACATGTCTATGGGTTATGGACTCTGTTCTTTCCTGCTCTTAAGTAAAGGACAATATAGGTGGCTACAACTTTCTGAGAGTCCAAATCTTGGAAAAGCAAGGTCCCAGAAGTCCAGAGAACTGTAGTCTGGATCAGAGTTGTCTGGCAACTAAACCTAGTGAGCCCACGCAATCCTGAGGAATGACTTAGCAATGATCTGACACCAAGATGCTGTGTCCTGAAAGCAAGGCAACAGAATGTTCAGGGGCAATGCTGTATTTGGAAATGAAGTTGGTAGGACAACTGTATTATGTTTTTTAGCAACCATGCTATATTTGAGCCCACTTGTTCCAGGGACTAGAAGAGGGTATTATTGTTAAGAGGTGATAGATTTGTGTTTTAGTTCCTGTTATATCAATCAGTCAACATTTATTAAACATTTTCTATATGCCAGGCACTATGATAAGTGCTTTTTATTAAAAATTCCTTTACAAAGCTAATTGATATTAAGAGGTAAAATGATATTGGAGTGCTAATCATTGGGTTAATAAATGACATAGTCAGATAGTTAGCAAGTATTTCTGTGCCAGATACTAGGTTAAGTACTAGGGATAAAATGAAAGAAGAAAAAAAAAAATGACCCTTACCCTCATGGAGTTTATATTCTAAGATAGGAGAAAATATGCAAATAATATACAAATGTGCATACATGCAAATGTCCCCATATGTATGTGTGTATATACACAGATATACACATATATAATGGAAAAAGATACTATCTGTAAATTATGATATTGGAGTGTACTTGAATGGGCATTTGAATGACTAGCATTAGAAATCATTCCTTAACTCCTTAGGATTACCTCTAGAACCTGAAGGTAAATTTAAGTAGCCAACCTCTGATGATCCTGCTTTGCTATTATGAGTGAGTTGGGATGGGGATCTTCCAAGTATAATCAGACTCACATAAATTTGATAAAAGTCGAAAGTATTTACACAAGTGCCTATTACATGTTAAGATGCCAAGGATATAAAGAAAAAAAAATCACTCAAGGAATCTTCATTATGATGGAGAAAACTGAAGCTCAGAGGGGAAAATTTTATTTAGTAAGATCAAAACTTGAACCTGAGTCTTTCTAACTCATATCCACTGTACTTTCCACCATCTAGAATCCTACAGCTTAGAAGGCACATTCGATGTCATGTAATCCACCTTTCTACTCAATGCATTGATACTATCTCTGAAAAAAAGAGATAGTAGCTTTCCCAAGTTGATATCAGGGAACTCTGCAGTCTGAAGCAATTCATTCAGTTTTTTGAGATCCCTCTAAATTTTAGAGGGTTCTTTATTATATTGAGTCAAAATCTGGGTGTAATGTCCACCCATCAGACCTGTTTCTGATGTTTGGGTTTAAGCAAAACAGATTTCTTTCCCATATTACAATTATTTAAATATTTGACAATTATTTTGCCCCATGAAGTCTTCTTTTCTCCAAGTGAAAATTCTCTATTTCATTCTTATGATCCTTTGAGGTCTTATAGTCCCATCCCCTTCCCATCCTAATTAAGGATCTCTGAATTTTTTCATTTTCTAATTCATTTTGAAGTAAGGAAAAAATGTAAGAGAAGACTAATATTTTAATTAAGTAGCTCATTCTGAGAGTAATTGACTTTCTACTTTCCTAGCTGCCTTACCCCCAACAAGTACCTCCTATTAAGAATAAGATGGCATCTGAGCTCCCACTGGACTTGTGAAGCAAATTATAAAACAAAAATAGACAATTTCCATGTCATTTGGTATTGTCCACTCTTCTGCCCATTCAGAATGTTGAGTTGATTCTTCCCAAAGTTTTTCTTAACTTCCTGAGTGACTTCTGAACCCAGTGGAAAGGTGGATTGGGGAACAACTATGGATATTTTTAAAACTTCTTGAGGATTTCATTAGGTCCTCATTTTGTTTTACCTTTGCTCCTCTTCCCTCTTGGATTCATTTGCTTTTGAACCTTAACTTTTGCAAATTTGCCAATGGCTTTGTCAAAACTGATGTCTACATATTTATGTTCTGAAAAGAATATAGCCAGATTTGGCAATCTATCTTTGCTCATAGTGGATCAAAAAATGCTTTTTTATTTAAGTTTGAAAAGTTTCTTTCACATGAAGTAACAGGTTTATGTGATTAGGAAAAGTCTTAAACACGAAGAAAACATTGGCAGAAATTTATAGAAATTGCAGTTCATGAGTGAATCTTAAGCAAATTCTGCAAATAAGATATTTTGAGCAATTACTATATTATATCATTGATGTAGGATTTTGTTTCCAGGATTCATTCTTTAGTTTTAAAGCTATTAACAATTAAAACAAACAGAAATCTTGTTTTTAAAGGTAATCAAATTCAGTACAATATTTCACGTGTGAATTAGAAAGTTGCCTATATGAAACACAAAAAGTATCACAACTCTCAATCTATAACATTTCAAAATTATAATTTTTTAAATTTAAAATTTCCAATGACCATATAGAATAACAGAATTAAAGCATTTAATTTTTTTTCTTTTTCTTTATAATCATTGTGCTTTCATTGTTTATGTTGAATCTACTTTTTTAAAAGCAGTACTATATAGTACCAAAGGAGATGGAGACATGAACTGCACCTAAAATTAGTGTCAATGATTCTGAACTTCCAAAAATTTACTCTCTAAACAAACATGCATACCTGAGTCTTGTGTATTGGGAATCAACAGTGGTGATGCAATAATACATTATTATAGATATAGATTTTAATATAATACATTAAATATAAATATATGTAATAAAAACAGTAACATAATAATATAGATGTAGATTACAATAGATCAACAAAAGAATTTGGGGGGTTGAATAATTTATAACTGACAATATTTAAAATTGCTGGAACATGGTGATAATAAAAGGAGACCAACTTTAAACTGGTTTTATTATCCTTTTTAATTCTTTCAGATGCTTTATTGCCTGTATGCATAGTATTCTGCTCTTACCTCAAAGCTCTTTTGATGCCAAAGGAACTATGACTGTTTTCCTATTTGTATCTCTAGCATCTAGCACAGGATCTGATATATAGTAGGTGGTTACTATATGCATATTAAATGGAATATAATATTTAAAACAAAGGGATTGGGTAACAATGGGTTGTAGGATCTATCCTAACTCAAAATTCTAGATTAAATTATTTTTAAAAGATAATTTTATTTATATTTTGTGCTTTTTTCATTTTTAAATATATTCTCCTTCCCTAGTGAACTATACTTTGTAACAAAGACGTAAAGAGAGAGAATAAATAACTAATAAATGCACTGACTAGATCTGACTCTGTATTTCTCCTATCCATCTCTCTTTTCCTCTCTATTTGTTTCCCTACTCATTCCTTTATTTTCTCTCCCTTCCATCTATCTCTCTTTCTCTTTCCTTTCCTCTCCTCTCTTTCTCTCCTTTTCCCTCCTTCTCTCTCTCTCTCTCTCTCTCTCTCTCTTTCTCTCAATCTCTTCTAAACATGTACTTATGGTATTCAGATGCATAAATATGTCACAAATATATAAATATGTGCATTGTGCATGTATACAAAAGTATGTATTATATGCTTGTACACAATCCATGGACATACTGTGTATACACACACAAACATGCACATGCATACATGCACACCTACAGTATATATCTGTGTTCATGTGTATGCAGAAACATACATATATACATATTAATAATATACACATATGTGTATATTGAGTGTATCAATCAATAAAAATTTATTAAGTGCCTACTTTATTCCAAGCACTATGTTAAGCATTGGAGATACAAAAAGAAGCAAGAAATAGTGTTTGACATCAAGAAGCTTGCAATCTAATGGGGGTGATGCCATGTAAACAAATACATACAAAGTAAGTTACATATAGGATAAATAGGAAATAATTAAAAGAAGAAAAATATTGGAATTTAGACGGGTTTGGAAGAGATTCCTGTAGAAGTTGAGATTTTATAGTTGGGATTTAAAGGAAGCCAGGAAGGTGAATAGTTAGAGTAGAGGAGGGAGAACATTTTAGGCATGGGAGACAGAGAAAATGTTGGAACAGAGAGAATGAAGGTTTTGTTCATGAAACAACCAGGAATGCAATGTTACTGGAAGAAAGAGTATGTGTTGAGAATAAAGTATAAGAAGAAAGTGTAGAAGGTGAAAGAAGGTGTTGAAAATAAGACATAAGAAGATTGAAAAGGTAGTTTGGCTTTGAATGCCAAACAGTATTGTGAAAGCAATAGAAAGTCACTGGAGTTTGTAGAGAGAAAAAGGCAAGATCAGATCTGTGCTTTAGGAAAATCACTTTAGTGGCCGAATGTAGAGTGCATTGGAGTGGATAGACTTGAGGCAGGCAGACCTACTGGTGAACTAGTGCAATATTCAAAACACAAACTGGTGAGAGCCTATACCAAAGTGAGCATATTTGAGAGATCTCACAAAGGTGAAATTGGTAGGTTTTTGTAGAAGGCTAAAACTCTGAAAAGGTACTTAAGTACTTAAGGCTAATTACCTACTCAATGTGAGATAATGGTTCTATATACATATATTTAGATGAGATGGTAATATGATGGTTCTCTTCACCACTGGTGCTGGTTGAATGTATGGTGGTGAGGTAATCATAGGCAAGGATTGGAGGGCTGAGGGAGCAAGGTCAGAGTCGCTTTGCTGCAGGACAAGAAGGAGCAAGACTTCAGGCTTCGGACTCCAGAGTCCAGGATTCACCTTTGGTGAGCCTCGTGGCAGCTTGCCTGCCTCCTTCACTTCTCCCCCTAAAGACCAAGGACTTTGACTCTGAGTGATCCTGAGGCCCTCCAGAGAGCTAGGCTGGACATTATAGGCTTTGTTAACAATTTAGATATGGGAAGTGAGAGACTGTGATGAGTATAGGATGACTTCTAGGTTGTGTGCTTGAAGCACTAGGAGGATAGTGTTGCCCTCTATAAGGAAAGTTAGGAAGAGGGGAGGCTTTAGGGAAAAAGATAAGTTCTCTTTTGAACATATTGAGTTTAAAATGTCTATTGGATAGCCAGTTCAAGATGTTCAAAAAGTGGTTGGAGATGCAAGATTGGTGATCTGCAGAAAGTTTGGAGCAGAATGAATCATCAGCATAGAGACAGTAATTAAATCCATGGGAGCTGATGAGATAATTTTTTTTTTTAAGATTTTTATTTTCAAGACAAATGCAAGGATAATTTTTCAACATTGATCCTTGCAAAATCTTGTGTTCCAATTTTTCCTCCTCTTCCCCTCCCCTAGATGGCAAGTAGCCCAAATATGTTAAACATGGTAAAATATGTAAATTGAATATAGGAATATATATTTATACAATTATCTTGCTGCATAAGAAAAATCTGATCAAAAAGAAAGAAAAATGAAAAAGAAAATAAAATTTAAGCAAACAACAATAGAAGAAATGAAAAGGCCATGTTGTGATCCACTCATTTCCCACAGTTTCTCTGGATGTAGATGGCTCTCCTGATGAGATTTTCAAGTGAAGCAATATAGAGGGAGAGAGAAAAGGAGCCAGGACAGAGCCCTGAGAGACACCTACATTTAGAAGTTGAGTCCTGGATGAGAATCCAGAAAGGGAGGCAGAGAAGGAGCAGTCATATAGGTAGGAGGAGAACCAGGAGAGAAGGGTGTCCCAAAAACTTAGAAGAGAGAATCAAGAAGAGAGTCTAAGACTAATGTCTAAGACATGAGAAGTAAGGACAGTGAGGATTGGGAAGAGACCACTGAACTTGATAACCAAGAGAGCACTAGTAACTTTGGAGAGAGTAATTTCACTGCAATGAAAAGTTTGGAGCCAAATTGTAAAGGATTAGAAAGAGAGTGAGAAGAGAGAAAGTGGTTAAGCATTGTAGATGGTCTTCTCAAGGAATTGGGTCACAAGGCTAATAGAGATAGCATAAGCTAAGGCAGAAAAATTAGCAGAGGTGGAAGGTTCAAGAGAATGTTGTTGTTTTTTTTTTTTTCAGGATAGGGGAGACATGGGCATGTTTTCAGACAATAGGAAATCTATATTCACACGCCCATGTAACATACACATACATGTATGTATATGTATGTTTGTATACATGACGGGGAATCTGACAAGGGAAACTGAGGCTGGAGACCCTAAAAAGAGTCACTTTCCATGTTGTCCTGACCTAGAGAAAAGTCAGGAGCTCCCACCTGTAAGGTTACTGAGACAGAGAAAGGCTTGAATAGCTAGTTTAAATTCTGTCTAGGCTTTAGAAAGCAGGTAAGTATGCCCTGAAGCTTAGAAAGAAAATGGGCAGTTTTAAAATCCAGCCTAGAGAGCATGGTCAGGAAATCGAGTCCCATTTTAAAAGGTATGGGACAAGCTAGTTCTCTGAGAGGGCTGGAAGCCTTGGCTCCTTTAAGAGGCAGGTAAAAGCTGAGAGGGGCATTTCTAGAGATCTTGAAGAGTCCCCAAATCTCCCCACTGTACCCCAAGAAGGGGACAGGATGGGAGCATTTAAATGGCAGGTTAAACCACAAGGGAGAGGTTGGAAGAGAGAGAGGATGGGGGAAGGGAGAGATGTTATTTTACCCAGTGCTTCTCAGATGGCGAAGGCTCACACAGTTGGGTAGAGACACATCTCCAAGTTCGCCCGATCCATTGACCGTCTCCTCGTGGCTACAGCCTGGCCACTACGGTGGAGTGCGAGAGGGGCTCAAACACAGATATCTCCCCCAGAAGAGATCAAGGAGACTGCCGGCCTGGGACCCAAGAGGGTTGGCCACGTGGTGGGGGGAGGGGTGGAGAAGAGACACTCTCCCCTGAGTTGCAGCCTGTGGGCAGGCTTTTCTGGAGAGATAAAGGGATTAGAATTTGCTTTGGCTCTAGAAGCGACCTCTAGAGACAGAGTGAGACGAAAAGAGAAGTAGTCTCCAAAGGAGACTTTGCTCGCACCCCAAACCTGGTCTGGGTGCCCTATGTTTTAGAGACAGAGACAAGGGTAGGAACACAGATATTCTTCCCGGAAGCTGCTTGAAACTGCTAGGTACAAAAATTGGTTCTGAGAGACTTGAAAAGGTTAAGGTTAGTTTTTGGGGTAACAATTTTCCGGGTCCCCCCATGAGGGCCACCAACTAATGAGGGAAAGGAAAGGGGGAACCCCATTTCTCGGCTCATAGATGATCCCATGAGGTGCAGTGTCCCCTGTAAAATGAATTTACAGGCCCAAAAACGTAGATTGATAAATAAAAGATTTATTGTAGGAATTTGGATGTAAAGCTCGGTTCGAAAGACGCCGGGGCCAAAGGTGGCCTCTGGGCGGGCAGGGACCCTTACATGGCTGGAAGGATACCAGGCGTTGGCTGGGAGGGCTCCTGCAAAGAGGGTGTTCCAGCTTGTTTCTTTTATACCTAGAAGATGATGGGTGGTCCCCAGTTCTGGTGGGCTTTTCAGGTGAGAGCTGGGGGAAGCTGAGCTGATAGTGGGGCTGGGCCCGGATATTCAAAGGGTGCCTTTGACCAGGATTTGTGAATCAAGGTCAGTCATGGGTTGGGCAATTAGGAATCTTAAAGGGACCCCAACCCTCATCATACATTCATGGTATATATTCTAAAATTGAATTCTAAACTCTAGATTCTAGTTGAGACTAAAGTGGACACCTTTCCACCCAATGTTCCTTTTTTGCTATATGCTATGTTAATTTCACATTATACCTTGAACTTTATATTGTGATTTTTTTTTTTTTTTTTTTTTTTTTTTTTTTTTTTTTTTTTTTTTTTTGCTTGGCCCTGGAGAGCCACCATTCTGCATCTATGGTTTGGGGCAGGTCTAGGAATGTACAGACCCATGAGAGAGCTAGTCACTGAAAGCTGACATGTTCTATCACTCAGCAGAGTATAGGCTTGCAAAGGAGATCAGGATCACCAACTACTTAATTTACCTCCCTGACTACCCCATAACCCAGGCATCAGTCCTTGAAAAGTTCATTGTGTTCTTTAGAGCAACTATATTAACAAAAGATCAAAATGGAATTTTCATAAAGCCTCAAAGGAAGCAAGTCTTTAACTTGTTTTAAGTATTAAATCAGAATGAAAAAAAAATAGCAAATACCAATAAAGAAGTAAGCCTCTGGAAAAATAAATTATGGATGTAGAAGAGGCTGGTTTTGAAATTGGGAACATTGGAAGCTAGTCTCTGTAAAGGGCAATTTTGTGTTCTCAGATAAGTTCCTTTGCCTGTGTTTCAAAATACTTGTAGATTTAGAACTTCAAGAGTCCTCAGTGGTAATTTGCTACAGTCCTTTCATTTTACAGACAAGGAAACTGAGGTGCAGAGGTGTCAAAATGACATATCCAGAGTCATTGAGTTAGTAAGTGATGATTGTCTTATTGCATTTTTAGTGCCATTTCAACTGTAGCATACTGAATATATAAGTGAAATGGTTATTATATTTGTCCAACCTATCTCACAGATTATTGCATTCTTAAAATAAACTAAAATACATGGAAGGCAATTTTAACTAAAAAGAAGTGCAGGTTATAATTAATTATGAGTTCTTTTGGCCAAGTATTTTAAATTAGGGCATATTAGAACCAGTTTGAACAGGCTTATGAGAGCCAATTGCTAAGTTTATAGTGTGATCATTTACATCTTAGAAATTAGCAAATAAGAGAAATCATTAATATTTCCATACTGAAGAAATCAATGGAGAAAATGTTATTAATGCAAATTAAACTTAAAAGTGTGCCGTGTGTGTGTGTGTGTGTGTGTGTGTGTGTGTGTGTATGTATGTATGTATATATGCATGTGTATATATAGAACTGTTTGGTTAAACATTTACCATCATACCCCTGATGAAACTGTTGGAATAGAGATCTTTTGGATATGCAAAAAGGGACTCTTAATACCATATTCTAAATTGTCACTTAAATATGAAAGAAATGCAATTCAGTAGGCTGTATAGGTAGCGTAGAACCCCAAAGAAGATGGTAAGGTCCTTGAATCTGTCATATTGGAAACCAGGGAATTTAGCCAGAAGAAAGAGGTCTACTGGGGCAACATATCTCTGTCTTCAGATATTTATTTTTGAAAGACTATCTTGTGGGAGAGGGATTAGACCTAGTATCTCAGTGTAAGGGTGGAGTGACTGCTTTATTCAATTCCATCCTTACCTAAAGTAAGAGATAAGCTGCTCAATCAATCAGTTTCAATTATAGGTCTTCAGGAAAAGTCCTGTAAAGGGGATGATAATTTAAGAATCATATCCAGATGGGCTAAGGAAACTTGGCTATACCCCAGGGGTTGTTCATAAATTTTCAATCTAATTAAGAAGGCATTCATTTAAAAGTTGTGGTACTTACAAATTCAGATGTTGGGAAATCCCTAGCTCTGAGTTTGACTTAGGTTTCATTCCTTGGGGCAACTAGGATATTCTTCTGAGTGTGAATTCAAGAAGATTCATCTTTGTGAATTCAAATATAGCCTCAGACACTTACTAGCTGTGTGACCCTAAGCAAGTCACTTAACCCTATTTGTGCCTGTCCTCATCTGTCAAATGAGCTGGAGAAGGAAATATCAAATCAAACTACTCCCATATCTTTGCCAAGAACAACTTAAATGGGGTAATGAAAGTCAGACATGACTGAAAGCAATTAAATAACTCATTCCCCGTCCTCCTACTGACTACCTTTTCCCTAGCACACACAGGTAGAGGAGGACATTTAGAACTTTGAAGAAGTCTAGAGATTTTGGACTTCTCATCTTTGAATCAGCCTAGTTACATTTCTGGGTTATCTGACAGTAATATTGGTATTAGGAGTCAAGGATAGATAGCTATAGTTTGACAAAGCTTAAGGGAAATTTCCATCTCCCCCCACATATAATTTTGCATATAATGTATTATATGATAATAAATATATAATTTTATATTTCACAGAGATTATTCATGTGCCTACAAAACATTCCCATATTAATCATGATGTGAAAGATAACACAATCCCTCGTAAGAAAAAAAGTAAAGTAAAAAATAGATATACTTTAATCTGCATTCAGATTCTATCATTTTTTTCTGAGGATGGATAATATTTTTTTCATTGTAAGTCTTTTAAAATTGTCTTATATCATTGTATTGCTGAGAATAGTTAAGTTATTCACATTACTGTTACTGAGTACAATGTTCTTCTGGTTCTGCTCATTTTAATTTATATCAATTCATGTAAGTCTTTCCAGGTTCTTCTGTGAGCATCCTATTTGTCATTTCAAATAACACAATATTATTCTGTCATAATTCTATGCTACAACTTGTTTAGCCATTTCCCAGCTGATGAACATTCTCTTAATTTTCAAATTTTTGCCACTAGAAAAAAAGCTGTTATATTTTTGTACATATAGGTAATTTTTTTCTTTTCTTTTTAATATCTTTGGGAAACATGGTATTTCTGGTTTAAAGAACAAACATTGTTTTACAGCTATTTGGGCATAGTTCAAATTGTTCTGCAGAGTTTTTGAATCAATTCACAATTCCACCAATAGTACATTAGTATCTCAATTTTCTCACATTTCCTTTAATATTTGTCATTATCCTTTTCTGTCATATTAGCGAAGCTGATAGATGTGAATTGGTACGTCAGAATTGTTTTAATTTGCATTTCTCTGATTAATAGTGAGTTAGAGCTTTTTTTCATATAGTTATAGACAGCTTTGATTACTTCATCTAAAAACTGCCAGTTCACATCTTTGACTACTAACTGGGGAATGGATCTTAGTTTTTCAGTTCTTTATATATTTGAGAAGTGAGGCCCTTATCGGAGAAATTTGTTATGAAATATTTTCACAGTTATAATTACTAACTATATTCCTGTCTATCTTATTTTCCCACTGTTTATTCTAATTTCTCTCTGTGTCCTTTCATTTTGTCCATCCTAAAAAGAGTTTTGGTTATGACTACCACCTTCTCCAGTTCACTCTTTTTTTCTATCAATATCCCCTTGATTTTATCCCTTTCCAACCTACTTTCCTGTATGGTAAAATAGATTTCTATACTTAATTGAGTATATATGTTATTCCCTCTTTGAGAATTTTTCTTCAGGATAGTTTGTCTTCTTTACTAAGCTGTTGATTTATTTTCATGATTTTCTTTCACTACTCATTTCTTCTTCTATTTTTTCTTTCCACCTCTTTTATTTGGATTTTTAAGGTTTTTTGTATCTCCCTGGCTCAGATCAATTCACATTTTTCTCTGAGGCTTTGGAAGTAGCACTTTTGATTTCATCGTCTCCTTCTGAGTTTATATTTTGATCTTGCTTGTCGTCATAGTTATTTTCTATGGTCAGGATCTCTATTGTTGCTATTATTGTTACTGGTGTTGTTTACTCATTTTTTTCCAGCCTATTTTTTTACTTTTTATTTTATATTAAAGTTGGGTTAGTGGGTTGTCCCAGACTTCAGGGTTTTTGTGTGGCTGTTTTCAGAGATAGTTTTGAGGGTTATGATTTACAGAGCAGTATATTTACTATTTTCTTGACTGTGGTCTGTGAGGGACTACAAGCACTCTTTTCTGCCTAGGAACTGTGTGACCAGGGTTTTAGTTCTGTGCCCCCACAAACTCTGGATCTGAGTAATGGCAATGAAACATAATCCTATACTTGTGCCCCAAAAGATTCTATTACCATCTGTGGTCTGAGAGTTCCAGAAGCAGTTACTGCTGCTATTGATTCAATTAACTAACTCAAAGGCCTGCTATTGGTTTGCTGGGATATCACCTCTTCTGGCATAGCCTATGCTCTATTCTCACCTCAGAATGATGGATTGTTCCTACTAACCTAAATTGTCTTGGGCTGGAAAAGGGTTTCATCTTATCCTTGTAGATTCTGCCATTCCAGAATTTGTTTTGAGGCATTATTTAAAGTTATTTGGAGGGAGATTTGGGAGAGCTCAGGTGAATCTTTGCTTTTTCTTCACCTTCTTGGCTCTCTTTCCTCTCCCTCTGAATTTTCTTTCTTAGTCTCCTTTTCTGGAATCCCACACATATCATGTCTACTACTTATGGCTATCCCACAAGGCTTTTTTCTGGGACTTTACTATATCATATTCCTTGGGAAGTAGGAGGGTTTTCCTTGGAGATTTTCAGCAGAAATTGGGTGACCAATTGTTGTATATGGTTTAGTAGGAATTCCTTGTAGTTATATGTTGGACTAGAAATCCACTATCATTATTTTTTATTTTAAAACTGTGATTGGGGGCAGCTAGGTGGTGCAGTGGATAGAGCACCGGCCCTGAATTCAGGAGGGACCGAGTTCAAATCTGGTCTCAGACACTTAACACTTCCTAGCTGTGTGGCCCTGGGCAAGTCACTTAACTCCAGCCTCAAAAACAAACAAACAAAAACAAACAAACAAACAAAAAAAAAACAAAAAAAACCTCAGTGATTATTAGATAAAATGGTCTCAGTTTCCATCACTCTAGAATAGAGACATAATACTTTAAAAAATTTCTTTAATTTATTATATATTGAACTGAAGAAATTCAATAAGCATTTCCATAATATAGTAGAAAAGAAAAAAGATGATTATACATAAAAGCAAAAATATATTATACACAACTTAGTATTCTTTTAAAATATATAATAAAGTTATATAACTTATTCCTTTTCTTCTACCAATTGACATAAATATGTATATATGTATAAATATATATGTATATATGAGTGTATGTACATTATATGTGTGTGTGTGGTATTTGTAAAACCATTCTATATATATTTCTATTTATCAGTTATTTTTCTGGATGCAGATAGCATCTTCCTTCATATGTCCTTTGAAGTTAACTTGGCTATTTGTAATAGTCAAAATAAATCAAAGTTATTCTTAAAACAATATTACTGTTATTGTATACAATTGAATATTGTGTTGTATACAATTCTCTTGATTCCGCTCATTTCATTCTTCATTATTTCATAGATGTCTTTTCATATTTTTCCACAATCATTGAGTTCATCTTTTCTTGTAACACAGTAGTATTCCATTACAATCATATAACATGACTTGTTTATCCATTTTCCAATTGATGAATACTATTGATAAATCAATTATAAAACTTTATATAACCTATTTTGATCAAAATTCTCTCTAAAACTCAATAACATTTTAAAGAAGCATTACATCACATGACATTTGTTGTGACAACAGGTCTGGCCTTAGAACTTATGCTTACAGATCATCTGATTCCCTGCCCTCTTCTTTTCATGTAGTTGGGCTAAATCAACATCCATCATTGCTTGTGAGCATAGAAAATATTAAGTGTCTGAGACTGGATTTGAACTTAGGTCTTTACTTCAGGCTTATCTGCCCTAAGTGATTATATCAATATATCAGTTAATTTTCTTCTGCTCTCTTCTATGTATTTTAGAAATGCTTCATTAATGCTATTCTGTTCTTTTTAAAATTATTATCCTTATCCTCCCCTGAAATCTCTTCTTCCTCTAAAAAGTTCTCCCTTATAACAGATAACTATAGTCAAGAAAAACAAGTTTGCATCGCACTGGTCATGTCTGCAAACATATGTCTCATTCTTCATCTACTATCCATTATCTGTCCACTAATAGGTGAGAAGCAGTTTATGAACAGAAATTTAAACCCTGAGAATCCATGGACCCTTGCTCTTTTTTTCTTTTAAAATAGGGTAGATTATTATCCATCTTTGATATTTTGGGTAGTCTTTCTTGAAGAGAGGGGGATGGCCATTGTGCCCTTTCCTAAATTCCTGAAGTCCTAGGATTCCTTGCTTTTCTGCTTATATATTGAACAATCAAATTTCCATATATACCAGGAGATGAGCTTTACAATAATAAGAAAAGAAATTACTTGACTTAGCTCTTGAGTAGATCACTGTTTTGCTTATTTTCTGATTGCCTGAAGGAGCTCTTATACTTTTCAGTATTGGATGCCTTTCAGATCTGTTTCATCAATCTCACCAACCTACTGTCAGCCATGACAACAGTAGTTGCCATCTCTGATTTTGCATTGCCTTAGGGTGATTCTGCTGGCCCCAAGTTCCAAATGCTGTGACATTTTGCAATTAGGAGAAGCCTGGTCGGTCAGGCATGTGGCATCCATTCAGAAGCCTTAGCAGAGGCCAAGACACATCTCAGGATGGCTTTCTGGCTGTGATGGACCCACTCAGCTGCAGCCCATATCAGTCCAAAGCTCATAGCATGGCATTTGCTGAGCCACCTGCCTGAAAGAACTCTGGGCTCAGGTTTCCT
Source organism: Sminthopsis crassicaudata (assembly GCF_048593235.1). Lineage (NCBI taxonomy): Eukaryota > Metazoa > Chordata > Mammalia > Dasyuromorphia > Dasyuridae > Sminthopsis > Sminthopsis crassicaudata. The sequence goes on along the minus strand of NC_133617.1, from coordinate 113,830,458 downwards.
AAGAACAGCTTCTCTTCAGTTAGGAATCTGCAACCTTTTGAATACAGCAACCCAGAGATCTAAATTACTGGGATAACCTTGTGGTTTTCAATAGACCTAGACACGTTTGTAATCCTGATTGGAGCTGAATATAAGTGTACTTTTGGGACAAAATAGGACTAAAGTACACAAACCTAGGGATTCTCTGTCTTATAGGAGGCAGGATGAATCTTGAGTTCTCTCTTCTACTGCTAGTAAGAAGTAGAGAAGAGAAAGAAAGGCACTCTCCCTAAAGAGCAGTCCCTTGCTTTTTCCTGATCTGTACACACATGCGCATACACACATATATACACATACATATCTTTGACCCTCATTGGAAAGGGCATTCATAGCTCAACTATGGGACTTATAGGATGATCTTTAATGTTCTTTATAAAAATATTTTGTTCTTCTTACCTTTATTTACAACTATATCCTTCTCCCTTCACAGCTTCCTATCAGGAAACCTTCCTGCTATATAATTCAATATAATATATTATATAATTCAAAAGAAAGGAAAAAGGACAGTTCATCAAACCTCACCAACATGTTAATTGAGTCTGAAAACATGAAATATTCTACATCTGGTATCTCTCATATCCATAAGAAAGGAGAGAGAGGCTTTTTCCTAGAGATCCTTTTTTAATGTTGCTGTCTTATCCTTGCTCCTCTTGATTCTTGAGGGCAAACTGAGCAACTGTGATTGGAAGTTGCAGGGAAGTAGATTTCACGTTGTTTTCAGGAAAAAAAAAAAAAAAAAAAAGCAAACTCATAGTTAGACTTGTCTCAGAATAGATTGGGCTATCCCTTCCTAGAGATCTTCAAGCAGACTTGGGCATGTTGTAGAAAGGACCTTAGAGAGAGATCTGACCCTTCCTTGAGATGTGATGCTTGGTACAACTATAATAAGTGGACATTGAGACTTCATTTGAAGATGTCAAGCAATGGTCAATTTACTCCCTGCCCAGGTAGACCATTTCATTTTGCTCAGCATCTGCGTAAAGGTGGACAGTGGTGGATAGAGCTGAAATTAGAAACTTTTCCAACTAGGAAAAATAAAGTTTCAGGGATTAGAAGAGAAGAGGTACAAGGATTAAATCTAACAAGAATGAGAGTATTTTTAATAGCACAGAAAGCTGAGAAAGAGGGCAGTTTTCTTTTAGAGAATCCAATAGGGATTCAGGGGAAAGGCAAGCTCTGAGAGAATGGAAACCCAGTGACTGGTAATCCCTGACTCAAGCTACATGACATAGTCCACAAAATGACTCTTGGGCATGGCTATGGGGGTTTTCAGATGACCACAGGGATATTAAAGAAATCTGTACCCTGTGGCAAAATCTCAGACATAGTTCTAGTGGTGTGAAATTTACAGAGGCAATCTCATTCCACTTTTGGATTAGCTTTAATTATTAAGTAGTCTTTTTCTTTATATTTGAATATACAGAGATATGTTTTAAAGTATATAAAGGCATATATAATTATATAAATCAGGGCTTCTTAATTTTTTTCCACTCATGAACTTTTTTCACCTAAGAAGTTTTTACACAATCCCAAGTACATAGTTATTTATAATAAGTATACACATCAAACATTTATTGATAATAAATCCTTAAAAATTAATTTAAAACAATTCTTTAGTATATAAATCATTTTATCATTTATTAAAGATGAAGGCAAATTTGCATACTAATGAGATTTTTTTTTTTTTTACAAAAAGAATTAAATCTTGGCAGATATATTTGATACTTTTTAACTGTTGCCAAATTTTTGTGACCCCCCCCAGATTCAATTACATGACCCCATATGGGGTTGCAATACACAATTTAAGAAGCTTTATATATATATAGTGTGTGTGTGTGTGTGTGTGTGTGTGTGTATATATGTGTGTGTGTGTGTGTATATGTGTGTGTGTGTATAGATTATATGTACATATTTCCTATTATATGCACATAAATTCTGCTCCACTGTAGCCTTATCTGATTCCCTCTCTAAATGAAAGGGTATCCTCTCTCCTCAAAGTTTCCTAGAATACATTGTATGTCTTCCCTTCCCCTTATCCCTTATTATGCTAATCTGTGTGTACCTGAAGAAGATGTTCTTTAAAGCAAGAATTTTGGAATTGAATCATTTTCTATCATATCCTCAGTACTTTTTACATAGGAGATATTCAATAAATGTGTGTCCAATGACTAAGGTACATCCTCTATATCTGAAAAGATAGACACTAACATTCTATTTTAGTAAGACCAAAATCCCATCATTATGAAATTAAATTCTGGCTTTCTTTAAGGGCACTGAGGCAGTGCTGAATATTGGATTGAGAGCCGATTTGCAGTAAGGAAACTGGCAAATCCTACCTCTGTCATATAATGACTTTAATTTGATGAAGGCACTTAACTTCTTGGTACCCTTAGCAACTCTCTAAAGCTAAATACATTGAAGACCAAATGTAGATCTGCGCAGACTTTTTCTGATTGGGAGTTATTTATACCAATAAAATCCCAGGTCATGTCTCCTCCCTTCAAATAAACAAAACAAAACAAAAACCAGAAAACCTAGGAGTACACAGTAAGTGGCTTTCATCCATTATGCTTTCCCTCATCCCAAGGTTACCTTGCATCTGTTTTTTATATATCTACATATGTGCACATGGTTTTCCTTATAAGAGTAAAGTCCTTGAGGGAAGAGAATGTTCTACTCTTGACATTGTATGCCTACTGTCTAACAACATGTCTGGCATAAACTTGAAGCTTAATAAGTAATAGTTTATCATTGTTGATTCTCTAGTTTACCCTGATTTTTAAGCATTTCTAAGTCTATGCACTTTTTAAAAACTACTTCTTTTTTAATTATTGGGATTTTCATTATTATTATTTGCAGACATCAAGAAACACAAATATTTTCCAATTCCAATTCCAATTCAAAGAAGAGCAGAAAAAGTACATAAAGCCACAAATCTTGATTGCAAATATTTAAATTGTTTTTCTAATTTAGTTTAAACATTGTCAAGCTTGTCTGTCTCTCTTCTAAACTCCTTTCTGCTCTTTTGTTTATTTTTAGATGATTTTTTGATTTTTTTTTCTTTCTTTTCTTCTTTCCCCCACTCCTGTATTAACTATACCTTGACTTTCCTCAATTCTGGCCTTTCAAAAAAAATTACAAAACCCCTCCTTTGTAACCAGAAAAACATACTATTATGGAGAAAAAACAAATTCCCTTGTACATTTAGGGAAAACCCTAGCAAGCTGCCTATGAGCAATTCATGTTGAGAATCCCACCAGCTATTAATATAGGGGCCTCTGCTGTCTTAGACATAAGGCTCGTGTTATCTATAGATATAGGGATCCTGTGGTTTCCCACAGTAATGATTCTCATTATACAAGAATGCTGGGGAAGGACTGAAATATTTTTGAGCTTAACAAAGAATCCTAACTTTGCAAAATAATCATTCCTCTTGTGGGGCAGGAGCACCATACTTCTCTAGGAATTTGAAGGAAGAGGAAAATTATAAATAGATTTGCCTTGAATTCTTCCACTGCTGCATATGACATGTTTCTTTGTACAGTTGCAAATGGAAGCTATTCTACTATGAAACAATCAATCAATATAATTTGTCAGGCATTTAATTAAGTTCTGGGGAAACAAATACCAGCAAAAAAAAAAGTTCCTGCCCTCAAGGAGCATTTTAATTTATGTAATACATTTGTTAATGTTATACTCATGATATCTATCTATCTATCTATCTATCTATACACATACACACACACACATTTATATGCACTTGCCTTCCTTCCTAGAACATAAGCTTATTGCAATGAGGATAATACTACAAAGAATGAAACAATCTCTACCCTTAAGGATCTTATATTCTTTTTTTTTCTTTTTTTTCTTTTTTACTATTTCTTTCTTTTTTTTATTATAACTTTTTATTTACAAGATATATGCAATATATGCATAGGTAATTTTTCAGCACTGACAATTTCAAAATCTTTTGTTCCAACTTTTCCCCTCCTTCCCCCCACCTCTTCCCCCAGATGGCAGATTGACCAATACATGTTAAATATGTCAAAGTATAAGTTAAGTACAATATATGTATACATGAAGGACCTTATATTCTAATGGAGGGATACATAAAATATTTTGTTAGTTGCTTTCAACTTGTGTCTAACTCTTCGTGATCTCTTTGAGTTTTTCTTGCAAAGATACTGGAGTGGCTTGCTATTTCTTCTCCAGCTCATCAGATTAGGAAACTGAGGCAAATGGGCTTAATTGATTTACCTAGAGTTACATAACTAGTAAGTGTCTGAGGCTGGATTTAAACTCAGGAAGAGGAGTCTTCCTGACTCTAGATCCATAACTTTCTCTACTGTGCCATGTAGCTACCCTACACATAAAATATACATATAGCGTAAATTTCAAGTGAACATTACAGACTTCTCTGGCAACCCAGTGATGCCTATAGACCCCTTCTTAAAATAATGTATTTCTTATCTAAATTTATATACTCCCCTCCTCATCTGAAATCTATTCATGGACTCCTTAGGAGTTTGCAGACATCAGATTAAGAATCTCTGTTTGAGACCAATCTTACAGAGAAGGAAAATGAGACCTGAGGACTTGACCTTTAACTATTTAATCTAAAATCATCTAAAACATTTATGACACAGCTAGCATTCCCAGGTTTCCTGACTCTTACTTCAGTACTCTTTCTACTCTACTAACTGCCATGTATTCTCCATAGCAGGATTACAAAAGTGTGAAGAAGAATTGCATGAAACTGGGTCTTAATATTTTATTTTGTTTATAGTTATTTATTTATTAATACTTCATTTTATTTACAAAAGAAAACAGCAAATGTGAATGAAATCCAAAGAAGGATCAAAGCTTTTCTTCTAGTTAAGTTTCAATCTCTGATACAGGGTAGAAGACGATTAGCTATGTCTTTCCTAAAACTGGCTTAGATTTACAGTATGGAATCCAGACTAAGGCAGGTGATGTCCCATGAGTTTTATTGCAGACCCATATGGAGACAACAGGAAGGGGCTCAGCAGCTATAGGCTCCAAAAGATTTCAAACTGGAAGAGAACAAAGATTGTTTAATTCAATTTCCTATTTTATAAATAAAGAAGCTAAATCCCAGAGGAGTTAACTATAGCCAGATTTAAGTAACAAAGCTGGATTTTTGCCTCAGAACTTTGGGTTCTAAATCCAGTTTTTTTCTTTCTACTGCCATTATGCAAATACATATATCCTTGACATAGAGTCATCAGAATTCAAATCCTTCAGTGTTCTCTTTTTCCCAACCTCAGAGAATTTACAGTACATCCTGGCACACAAGATTTTTTTCATTAGATACATATAAAATAGGGAAACATAAGTAGATATTCAGAAAAAAGACACTCAAGAATATTGTATCTGCTTGATGGGCATTGGACAACTAATTCCTTAGCAGTAGAATGGGCCAGCCTATAATAGCAATATGGATTGTGTACTTCTGTGTTCATTTATCTTCTTATAGGAAGCTTCAGTGGGAAAGAAGCTGGTTAAAATAATAGAAAAGAGTGGTGTGACAGATTAGATAAGGAAGAAACAAAAATAATTTAACTCAATAATCCATTCTTCAATAAACTTGCAAAAGTAAATTACTTAGGAAAGAACTTCCAATTTGAAAAATAATTGCTGAGAACATTGGAAAGCTGTTTGGCAGAAATTAGTTTTAGAACATCTTCTACCATATACCATAAACAATTCAAAAAGAAGACATGACTAGAATAATAAAAGCAACTTTCACAGCTATGGTTGGGGGGAGAGATGAAAATTTTTAAAATGTATTTAAGTTTTGCTATTTTATGGAAAATATTATAACATTCATTTAAAAAATGGAGCCTTCTTCCAGTTGATCAATGATGGACAGAAACAACTACATGGACAGAAACAACTACACCCAGAGAAGGAACACTGGGAATTGAATGTAAACCGTTTGCACTACTGTCTTTCTACCCAGGTTACTTATACCTTCAGAATCCAATTCTTATGGTGCAACAAGAAAATTGGATTTACACACGTATATTGTATCTAGGTTATACTGTAACACATTTAATATGTATAGGATTGCCTGCCATCTAAGGGAGGGAGTAAAGGGAGGAAAGAAAAAATTTGGAAAAATGAATACAAGGGATTAAGTTGTAAAAAAAAATACTCATGCATATGTACTGTCAAAAAAATTATAATTATAAAATTAATTTTAAAAAATGGAGCCTTAAATTCTCCCCCTTTTTTCCTATTCCTCTTTCCTCCTTTAAAGGGCAAACAGTTTGATATTGATTATATTTCTGAAACTATGCAAAACATTTCCATATTGGCTATGTAGCAAAAGAATACACTAACAAAAAAGTAGAAAAATAAAACAAAAATGAGTATGTTTCAATCTACATTAAAAATTCATCATTTCTCTCTGGAGATAAATAGCATTTTTTATAATGGGTTTCTTGGAATTGTCTTTGATCATAGTCTTGATCAGAGTAGCTTAATCTTTCACAGTTCATCATCATTACAATATTGCTGTTACTTTGTACAATGTTCACCTGGTTCTGCTCCTTTCATTTTGTATCAATTCATAGAAATCTTCCCAGGTTTTTCTGAAACCACCAAAGGGGTAAATTCTTAACTAAAACAAAATTAATGTAATTAGGACAAAAAAGTAAGAGGTCATTGAAAAAAAAAATGTGTCAAATATCTCTTAAGGGCTTGATATCAGTTCAATTGAATTGAATCAATTCAAGCTATATAAAGAATTAATACAAATATTTAACTAAAATCTATTTTCCAATTGCTAAGGAGTCAAAGGGTTTGAAAAAATAGTTATGAAAAGAATTGTAAACTATTAACAAAAATGTGAAAGAATCCTCCAAATTTCTAAAAAGAGAAAAGCAAATCTAAACAACAGTGAGGTTTTACCTCACATTTACAAAATCTAGCAAAGGTGACAAAAGAGTTGTGTTCACCCAGCCTCAGGCACTTATTAATTCTGTGACCCTGAGCTAGACACTTAACCTCATCTACTTCAATTTCTTCATCTGTAAAAAGGTTAATAATTTTACCTCCTGGAGTTATTATGAGTGAATAAGATATGATTTGTTCTAATTATTATTTTTTTACTAACAATAACTTATTATTGTTAATAATAATAAGAACTAACATTGATATTTGTGTTTTGTTGCTGTGGACAATTGGCACAGTGCATAGAATGCCAGGCCTGGATTCAGGAAGATCTGAGTTCCAATCCAGCTTCAGACACTAGCAGTGTCATGATGGATAAGCCACTTAACCCTGTTTACCTCAGTTTCCTCATCTATAAAATGAGTTGGAGACTGAAATGGCAAATTCCTCCAATATTTTTGCCAAGAAAACACCAAATGGGATCATGAAAGCTTGAACAACACCAACAGCAACAAAGTAATTGCTTACTATAGTACGTACTATTAACATTAATTAGTGTCTATTATTATTAACAACAGTAACAAGGATAAATTTAAACTGAATGCCATGAAATTATAATAACAAAACTTGTCCTCAAATAAGATATAGGAGATGAGAAACTTGAGTTCTTTGTTTTTGGTATACTTTGTTGGATAGTCTTGCTGGATTTTTTTTCCTTTTTTTTTTTTTTTTTTTTTTTAATAAAGGATGGCTCTCTAAGAGGAAGAAGGGGAAGGATATATTGGGAAATATAGATGATATAAAAAACCAGATTATTAATAAACATTTTAAAAATACTTGCATATGTGAGGCTATCTTGTTCTTTCTGGAGCTCTTAGCTGGAAGTTCAATTGATGATTGAGTGGTGAAAAAGTCTGAAGATATGGAGCAAGAAAGTGGGGAGGAAGATGGGGAAAAAAGTACCTGGCACTTTGCCCCTGTCTATAGAATCTCCCAACACATGGTCCTTTTAGTATGATTCATATAAATTTGCTCTGACCTAAGTCAGTAGATGATCAAATGATTAAACCATGTTATATAAGCTGAGAGGGACATTTGAAGAACTGCCCCTGTGCATTACAACCAGATGTTCATGAGATCATGCAATTGCCCTGATAAGTCATTCCCCATTCATTTCCCAGATCTAGTTAACCATACTAAATCTTGAAAAAAATTTAAATGGCTGCTTGCCAGATAGACAAATTGAAGCAGCTGCCATACACACATGAGCCTGCTCACTTTTTTATTTTAATTTTAAAAATAGTCAACAGTTTAATTAATCCCAGGAAGAGACCACCAATTCTGTGTTCCTTGGTGACTGTTAAACCAAACAGCCAAAGAATACAACCATGACTGCACCAGATAGAACCATACAGTTTTAAAATTTATCATTGATTGGAAGAGGAGTGTATGATTTAACATTATCAGCTTAACATAAATGCCTGTAATATTTAATAAGAGCTCCATTTAATTTTGTCAACTTATTCTTCTATATTCAGTGTGTATATTGTACTTTTCCTTTTCTATGCTGCATTTTTAGGACCATAGATTTAGAGCTGGAAAGCAACTAGACCCAACCTTTTCATTTTACAAATGAGCCATTTGAGGACTCAGGGAGGTAAATCTATTTGCCCAAGCTCACACAGATGAGGAGTAGAATAGGTATTTGAACCCACACTCTGTGACTTCAAACTTATTTTGTACTAGTATTTTCAGATTTTGAATTCTTCCCACTGGTTATTTCTATTAGTTATTGCTAATATTTCTGTGGTATACTATGACTTGCTAAAGACTTCACTGAAGTAGATGAAGTTTCCATCCTGAAAGCTCTAGAGAACTCTTACTATAGGCATTCCATTCCCATTACTCAAGGCAGGAGAATGCTACAGATCATTATCTGACAGCAAGGGCCAGCCTAGGATTCTACTTTCAGAAGTAGCTCTAAAATGTAAGCTAGTAAATTGTGGAAAACCCCTGTTTTTAGGCAGAGCTCTGTAAACCATAGTCAAAGTAGTAAAAATATACTTATGAGCAAGGGGTAACTAGAGTAAACCACTAGGACTTTGTTCCAGGGTGTTGACATCTTGGATGGATGGAAGTTACATTTCCTCCCATAGAGACATATTTCTTTGGAATTCCTCTTCTCCTCCCACTCCCTCACACCCTTCTTTTTCCATATCAGGGCCTCATGACATCCCCCTGCATCCCACCTAAGCCCAGGAATTCCCTCTTACGGTTCATTGTGATGGTGTTTCTCTCCTGGTCTTGCTTTATCCCTTTACCTCCTCCCCTCTCTTGGCACAATGCATATGGTTAAAGTTTATGCCACCATTTGCTGCCTTGATTTCCTCCAAAAACCCAATCAACTAACCAACCAACCAACCCATCAAAGAAACAAACAGTTTTTGTTCCTGGTGAAAGAGTTCCTTATCATGCTTTCAAATTTTTGACCCTAGCATACTAAATTTGAATCCTCATACTTGGATTTATAGAATTCTAAGCAAAAATTTTGAGCTAATAGCCATGAGTGAATTGTTACCTATCGGAACCTTGATAGTATCATCTGACAATGAAAATGTAATATAAAGATCTCTACACTGAATTGCCTTGGAGTTAGGAATCTTGGATATTTGTGTCTCTTCAACCACTGATTGTCTTAGTAATTCTGTATAAATTGTTTCCTTTCTTAAGCCTTAGTTTCCTTATTAGTAAAAAGAGACAGTTTTTACAAGATGATCTCTATGATTCCTTCCTTTAAGCTACAAAATTCTGTTCAAATCAATTATCTCTTTTCATGGGAATCTGAAGCCATTTTCTTTTCATTTTTAGCTCCAAGAATGTTCTCTTGTCTGTTGGATGAAACACAAAAACTCCTTGACTGTTCATTTGGAGCCCTTCTCAGTCAGGGCAATTGTATATTATTCTCCTCTCTCTATATCCCTGTCAAAGTGGCTTGCTAATTGTGTCCTCTATACAATGTCTTATCTCCAACCCCTTTGCCTTTGCAAAGACTGTTCCTCATTCTTAGAATGTCCTTTCTTCTCACCTCTGTCTCATAGAATTTCTATTTTCCTACAAATCTGAACTCACATGTCACTTCCTGTGGAAAACCCGTCATGATTTCACCAATTGCTATTGTTCTTCTCCCAGAAATTATTTGGTTCAAGTTAGGGATGAGGAATTGGACCTACAGATGTATTGGTATGAGGAATTTTCAGATGAAGAAATTCCCTCAATTTGAAACTACCCAAATAGCTATAAAACCATACATACTCTTTGACTCAGCTATTGCTAGTATCTGTATCCTAAAAATATTTAAACAAAAAAGGAAAAGGACTTGTACAAAAATATTTATAAAAGCTCTTTTTGTAGTAGCAAATAATTGAAAATTGAGGAGAGATCCATCAATTAGGGAATGGCTGAATAAGTTGTGGTATATGAATGTAATGGAATACTACTGTGCTATAAAAAAATTTGAGGAACAGGATAATTTCAGAAAAAAGTTGGAAATACTTAAATGAACTGATGTAAAGTGAAGTGAACAGAACCAGGGAAACAATATGTATAGTAACAAAAACATTGTATGATGATCAGCTATGAATGACTTTGCTATTCTCAGAAATGCAATGACCCAAGACAATTAGGACTCATGATAGAAAATAGTATCCACATCCAGAGAAAGAACTAATAGAATCTGAATACAGATCAAAGCACACCATTTTCATTTTGTTTTTTCTTTTACAATATGACTAATATGGAACTATGTTTTAGATAATTGCACATAAATAAACCATATTAAATTGCTTGGTGTCTTAGGAAAAGGGTAGGTAAGGGAAGGGAAGAGGAAGAAAATTGGGATACAAAATTAAAAAAAAAAAAACGAATCTCTAAACTTAATTTTACATGTAACTGAAAAAATAAAATTTTTTCACTACTTAAAAAAGAAAGTAAACTCTTTGAGAGCAGAAACTATTTTCTTTTTTTGTCTTTGGATTCTAACCATAGTACTCAGAACTTAGAAAGTATGTTAGTAAATGTCTGTTATTTTTCCACTGAACTAGGGCCAAGACTATCCTCTTTCATTTTGGTCTCTTTTATCAATCATTGAAGAGTGATTTTAGGTATGCCTCCATGACATTGTTCCACTAATCTCCAAATACCCATAAATTACATGTTTATGAAAGTGCTTAGTTCAGTGCCTGGCACATAGTAGGCATTTCATAAATGTTTATTGAGTGATTACTTAAAAGGAGTAGGCTAAAAAAAAAGCTCTTCCTTTTGGGCTCCTCCCATAGTGTTCTTTTTCTTTTCTTCTCCTATGGCATTCTGCTATATTCTTTACAACAGATACCAATCTTCACACCCACCCCAATACCAAAACTATGCCCAGGGGAAAGGTCAAAGGAAGCCTTTGAAAAAATAGTTCCCTGGATATTAGGTGAAGGAAGCTAGAAGTCCTGTTGCCTTTTCCTGCAACAGTAGCCAATGTTTGTTCTGGGATTTCAGAGTGGAAAATGAGCTAGGTATATCATCCATGACATTATCCCTTTAAGCCACATGTTTTTCGTAAGTCTCGAATCCAAGCACTGTAAGATTAAACTAGCTTCCATCCTATTTATCTGCTCCCAGTGTCTGTCTCAAGAGTGGAGGCAACTTAAACCTGTATAGCCAAATTTCCCAGAGATAGAGCTCACAACAGACTCAGGACATCATGCACTGGGAGAAAGAGCCTGTCTCCAGGTAGGATGCTTAACATACTTAAGGAAAGTTCATTATCTCTTTCAACCTTCTCTGTAAGGAATCTTTTAATTTCCTTGAAATCATAAGGCCACAGCCAATTAAAACTGATTACAATCCTTATTTGAAATTTTCAGGTAGTTGAAGAATATTACTAGGTAAAAGGCTTATTAATTCCCCATTTTTGTATCAGATGCTCCCTCCCTTGTGTCACTCCTTAATCTTCCTTTTCTTTTTGGGGTAACCTGGCTTGAAAGGGACTTCTACAATCTGTCATCCAGAGTTTCAGGGCCCTCTCTAGACTAATTTCTTTCTACTTCTCACAATACAAATAAATATTTATTGAGTATCCACAATAGGTTGAATATACACTATTGCATATTCACACATGCACATATATGTTAATGTGACAGATACACAAGAAAAGAACATTTTGACACAACTTAATGTAAACATATGTATCCCGTGATATACCCATGTATAACATGCATTATATGTAACACATAATGTTTCCTCTAAATCATCAAAATATATATGCCCTTTATCTTATATTCACAGGGTTTGTTAAATGAATGATCCCCAAACTTAATAAAACCATTCTTAAGCTATTAATGCTAGAGTTTAATATAGCATTGTAGAATGATCTGGAATCAGATGACTTACTATTTTGACCTGTGTGACCTTAAACAAGACATTTAATCTCTGGCTTCAGTTTTCTCAACTTTAAAATGAGGGGGTTGGACTACCTGACCCACCTCTAGACCTTATTACTCTATGCATTATTCTCTGGATGAGTGGGGAGAGTGAATCTAGATGAAATTTATCTTAACTGATGAGAATTTCCCATAGCAGAGTTTCAGACAAAAGAACAAGCAAATGGGTGAGGCAATCTGGGGTCCAGTGTTTTCTTCAAAGAATATCATACCAGGCTGGCTCTGTCTCAGTGTTTGAAGGCTTGTTCAGAACTACTTGCTAGCATTACCCTGCTTCCCTTGTCACCTTCTTTTCACTTCTCTATCACAGACAATAGGATATAAAATTGGTGTCAAAAATAAAATCAATCAACCAATAAACATTTATTAAGCACCTACTATGTGCCAAGCACCACACAAAATGTTAGCTATGATATGGTAGAGCACTGGATTGAGAATCAGAAATTCTGGGTTAAAATTTTTGCTTACCTGCTCTGTGACTGTACAAATCACTTTGAATCTCTGGGCTTTTTTCTTCATCTGTTCTTTCAGATAAGGGAGTTGGGCTAAATGATTTTTGTGGTCCCTTCTGTCCCTTAAACTTATAATTCTATAATTCCATTAGTACTGGAGATAACTGGGATGTCTACAGTGACTATGATTATATCTATAGTAACTAGATGACATTTATAGTGACGATGGCAAATGAATTTGGAGTTTATTCACTATTACAGGCCTAAGAGTGGGTCAGAAGAGAGGAGAAATGAGAGATAATGAAGGATCCAGGATTCTAGTCACTCACTGCTTTCATAAAGTTTTAATCACTCTCTCACTCTTAAGTGGAATAAATAATTTTATTCTGTTTTCTCCCCTGTAAATTTTTTCTTCTAATATCTTAATTTTCTTTACTTTTACCTTCTAGCCTTCAGAAATTTCAAAATGGGTGGATCAATTGGGGTGGAAGTGAAAAAAAAGGTAAAGAGATTAAGACCTGAATTCATTTATTTTCTCCCCTTAATGTAAAAATTTTCCATCTTCGTATAGTAATAATAATGGCACATTTTTGAAAATATCAACTTTAAGGTTTGTAAAAAACACTTTACATACATCATCTCATTAAGTCCCACAAAAACTATTAGTTGGTGGTATTATGATCCTCATTTTTCAGATGAAGCCAAAATGGATCAAAAAGTCCAAGTGACTCTCCCAGAAATCACATTGCTAGTAAGTGATTAATCTCTATCTGGGATATGAACCTAGGGGTCCAAGTTCAGCACATGTCAGAACTCCTTATAAGCAGGATTTGCTTTATTTATTGTATCTATGTTCCCTGTACCTAGCACAAGACATAGTATGTGCTTGAATAAGCTTTTGTTGATCAATCAATTTATGGTCTATAATTCACTGCAAAAATAGCAGCTTGAAAAACAGTCCTTTCAGATTTTTCTGTGGCCACCTTAATGGCTGAATTGGATAAGATTTCTTATATGGTGATTTCAAAAGATTGTATAGATTTGACTCCAATATGGAAAATTTAATGGCTACATTATACTATCACTGTTACATTATCACTTTAATGTAATAAACTCCCCATGACATATGTTATAACTTACAATTACTGGATTTCAGAGCTGAAACATCTGAGAACTTCTAGTCTAAATCTTTCATTTTCATGTAAGAAAACTGAGATCTAGAGGTCACATCACTAGTCTAAGGCCACATAGCTAAATGTCTTGCAAAGAGATCAGAGTCAAAGTCTATTTTTCTCTCTCTTAATTTCAACAGTATTTTATTTTTTCTAATTACATTTCTGATTACATTCTAATTAATAAAGTTCGTTTTCAACATTCATTTTTGTAACTTTTTGGTTCCAAGAAGAAGTCCTACAAATTTCTTTTATGACACAGATATGGTGCTGATAGCTAAATCAGGTAAAGTGAAAACAGAGAAAGAAAACTATAGACCAATTTCCCTAATGAATAGTGATACAAAAATCTTAAATGAAATATTAGCAATGAGATTACAGAAACTCATTACCAGGATAATACACCATGACCAAGTAGGATTTATACCAGGAATGCAAGATTGGTTCAATATTAGGAAAACTATTAGCATAAACAACTATGTCAATAACCAAACTAACAAAAATCTTATGATTATCTCAATAGATGCAGAAAAAGCATTTGATAAAATCCAACATCCATTCCTATTAAAAACACTAGACGGTATAGGAATAAATGGACATTTCCTTAAAATGATCAGTAGCATCTATTTAAAACCATCAGCAAGCATCATATGTAATAGGGACAAACTAGAACTATTCTCAATAAGAACAAGGCTGCCCACTATCACCATTGCTATTCAATATTGTATTATAAATGTTAGCTTTGGCAATAAGAGAAGAAAAAGAGATTAAAGGAAATAGAGTAGGTCATGAGGAAACCAAATTATCACTTTGCATGCTATGATGGTATACTTAGAGAACCCTAGAGAATCAACTAAAAAAACTACTAGAAAGAATTCACACCTTGGGCAAAGTTGCAGGATACAAAATGAATCCACATAAATCATCATTATTTTTATATATTATCAACAAAGTCCAGCAGCAAGAGATATTAAAAGAAATTCCATGCAAAATAACAGTATTTAGTATAAAATATTTGGGGATCTATCTGCCAAGAGAAAATCAGGAACTATATGAACACAGCTACAGAACATTTTCCACACAAATAAAGTCATATCTAATTAGTTGGAAAAATATCAAGTGCTCATGTGTAGGCTGAGCAAATATAATAAAAATGACAATAGTACCTCAATTAGCCTACTTATTTAATGCCATAGTAATCAAACTCCTAAGAAATTATTTTACAGATCTAGAAAAAAATAGTAACAAAGTTCATCTGGAAGAACAAAAGTTCAAGTTCTTTAAGGGAATTAATAAAAAATGCTAATGAAGGTGGCCTAGTTGTGCCAGACCTAAAACTATATTACAAAGCAGTGGTCATCAAAACCATTTGGTACTAGCTAAGAAATAGAATAGTCAATCAGTAGAATAGGTTAGGATCACAAGATAAAATAGGCAATAACTATAGCAATCTAGTGTATGACAAACCCAAAGACTCCAGCTTTTGGATTGAGAATTCACCATTTGACAAAAATTGCTGGGAAAATTGGAAACTAATATGGCATAAACTAGGCATTTACTCACACATAATACTATATACCAAGATAAAGTCGAAATGAGTTCATTATCTAGACATAAAGAATGATATTATAAACAAATTAGAAGAACATAAAATAGTTTACCTCTTAGACCTGTGGAAGAAGAAGGAATTTGTGTCCAAAGAAGAAATGGAACTCATAATTGAATACCAGATACATAATTTTGATTATATTAAGTTTAAAAGCTTTTGTATAAACAAAACTAATGCAAATAAGATCAAAAGGGAAGAAATAAATTGAGAAATCATTTTTACATTTAAGAGTTCTGATAGGGACACTGATACATTATTGGTGGAATTGTGAATAAATCCAGCCATTCTGGAGACCAATTTGGAACTATGCTCAAAAAAGTTGTCAAACTGTGCATACTCTTTGACCCAGCAGTGTTTCTACTGGGCTTATATCCCAAAGAGATCTTAAAGAAGGGAAAGGGACCTGTATGTGCAAGAATGTTTGTGGCAGCCCTCTTTGTGGTGGCCAGAAACTGGAAACTATGTGGATGCCCATCAATTGGAGATTGGCTGAATAAATTGTGGTATATGAATATTATGGAATATTATTGCTCTGTAAGAAACAACCAACAGGATGATTTCAGAAAGGCCTGGAGAGACTTACATGAACTGATCCTGAGTGAAATGAGCAGGACCAGGAGATGGTTGTATACTTCAACAACAATACTATATGATGATCAATTCTGATGGGCGTGGCCCTCTCCAACAATGAGATGAACCAAATCAGTTCCAATAGAGCAGTAATGAACTGAAATGAACACACCCAGCAAAAGAACTCTGGGAGATGACTAAGAACCACTACATAGAATTTCCAATCCCTCTAATTTTGTCTGCCTGCATTTTGGATTTCCTTCACAGACTAATTGCACACTATTTCAAAGTCTGATTCTTTTTGTACAGCAAAACAACTGTTTAGACATGTATACATATATTGTATTTAGTTTATACTTTAACATATTTAACAAGTATTGGTCAACCTGCCATCTGGGGGGTGGGGATGGAGGGGAAAAATTAGAACGAAAAGTTTGGCAATTGTCAATGTTGTAAAATTATCCATGCATATATCTGGTAAATAAAAATTATTAAAATATAAAAAAAAATTCCTACTCCCAAATGTCAAGTTCCATAGTAGCAGAATATTCAACTATCCATAAAGGAACTTTGGTTCTTAAAAGAATATTGTACACAACAGCAAGATTATGTAATGAGTAGATATGATAGACTTAGCTCTTCTCGGCAATAGAGTAATGCAGAACAATTGCTATGAATTTGGGATGAAAACTATTATCCACATCCAGAGAGGGAAATAAGAAAACTGAATGCAGATCACCTTTTCACCTTTTAATTTATTTTTTCTTTATTGTATTTTCCCTTTTGTTCTAATTTTTGTTTTAGATGTGACTAATATAGAAATAGGTTTAAAATGATCAGACATATATAACCTACCTGGATTGCCTATTGTCTTGGGAAGGAGGAAAATAAGATAGGGAGGAAGAAAAAATTTGGAAACAAAAAAGTTTTTTTTAAGATCTTTCATCCAACACTTTATTTATTGGTACACAATCATAAATACTTCCAGTTTTCTTTTCTTTTTTTAAGCTTTTTATTTTCAGAACATGTGCATGAATAATTTGACAACATTGACCCTTGCATAGCCTTGTGTTTCAGATTTTTTCCTTCTTCCCCCTACCTCCTCCCCTAGATGACAAGCAATCCAATATATGTTAAGCATGTTAAAATATGTTAAATCCAATATGTGTAAACATATTTATACAATTCTCTTGCACAAAAAAAATATCAAAAAAAGAAAGTAAATGAGTAAAAAACCAAATGCAAGCAAACAACAACAAAAAGTGAGAATGTTATGTTGTGATCCACATTCAGTTCTCAAAGTCCTCTTTCTGTGTGTAGATAGTTCTTTTTATTACAAGATCATTGGAACTAACATTAATCATCTTATTGTTGGAAAAATTCATGCTCATCAGAATTGTTCATCATATAATATTGATGTTGCTGTGTACAATGATCTCCTACAAAGCTCATTTCACTTAGCATCAGTTCATATACATCTCTCCAGGCCTTTCTCAATCATTCTCCTGATGATTTCTTATCGAACAATAATATTCCATAACATTCATATACCCTAACTTTTTTTTTAGCCGTTCTCCACCTGATGGACACCCATTCAGTTTCCAGTTTCTTGCTACAAAAAGGGCTGCCACAAACATTTTTGGACAAGAGTCCCTTCCCTTCTTATAAGATCTCTTTAGGATACAGGCCTATAAAAACACAGTTAAATCAAAGGATATGCACAGTTTGATAATTTTTTGAACATAGTTCCAAATTGCTCTCCAGAATAGTTGGATCTGTTCACAAGTCCACCAACCATGTGTTAGTGTCCCAGTTTCCCCAGATCCCCTTCAACATTCATCCTTGTCTTTTCTTGTCATCTTAGCCAATATGACAGTTGTGTAGTGTATCTCAGTTGTCTTAATTTGAATTTCTCTGATCAATAGTGATTTATCTTCTCTTCTCATATCATTAGAAATAGTTTTAAATTCTTCATCTGAAAATTGTCTGTTTATATTCTTTAACCATTTATCAATTGGAGAATGGCTTGAATTCTTATAAATTTGAGTCAATTCTCTATATATTTTAGAAACGAGGCCTTTATCCGAACTCTTTTTTTTATTATTATTCTTTAACCATTTATCAATTGGAGAATGGCTTGAATTCTTATAAATTTGAGTCAATTCTCTCTATATTTTAGAAACGAGGCCTTTATCCGAACTCTTATTCTTATTATTATTTAATAGTTTTTATTTACCAGATATATGCATGGATAATTTTACAACATTGACAATTGCCAAACCTTTTGTTCTAATTTTTCCCCTCCATCCCCACCCCCCAGATGGCAGGTTGACCAATACATGTTAAATATGTTAAAGTATAAACTAAATACAATATATGTATACATTTCCAGACAGTTGTTTTGCTGTACAAAAAGAATCAGACTTTGAAATAGTGTACAATTAGCCTGTGAAGGAAATCCAAAATACAGGCAGACAAAATTAGAGGGATTGGAAATTCTATGTAGTGGTTCTTAGTCATCTCCAAGAGTTCTTTTGCTGCGTGTAGCTGGTTCAGTTCATTACTGCTCTATTGGAACTGATTTGGTTCATCTCATTGTTGAAGATGGTCACGTCCATCAGAATTGATCATCATATAGTATTGTTGTTGAAGTATACAACCATCTCCTGATCCTGCTCATTTCACTCAGGATCAGTTCATGTAAGTCTCTCCAGGCCTTTCTGAAATCATCCTGTTGGTTGTTTCTTACAGAGCAATAATATTCCATAATATTCATATACCACAATTTATTCAGCCAATCTCCAATTGATGGGCATCCACATAGTTTCTAGTTTCTGGCCACCACAAAGAGGGCTGCCACAAACATTCTTGCACATACAGGTCCCTTTCCCTTCTTTAAGATCTCTTTGGGATATAAGCCCAGTAGAAACACTGCTGGGTCAAAGAGTATGCACAGTTTGACAACTTTTTGAGCATAGTTCCAAATTGGTCTCCATCATCAACAATGTATCAGTGTCCCTGTTTTCCCACATCCCCTCCAACATTCTGAATTATCTTTCCTTGTCATTCTAGCCAATCTGACAGGTGTGTAGTGGTATCTCAGAGTTGTCTTAATTTGCATTTCTCTGATTAATAATGACTTGGAGCATCTTTTCATATGACTAGAGGGTGTAGGAATAATTAATAGATCAATAAGCAATACTTTTTTCCTGGGATAATAATAATACCTATCTCACAGGATTATTGTGGGGATCAATGAGATAATATATGCAAAAAACTATGTGGTTTTTGAAAATTTTATATCTTAAATTCTGAAGGAAAAATACTAGATTAAATGAGAGAATGAAAAGGTTGTAATGCCTAATGGAAGATGTTTATAGTTTCAAGGTCCTGAGGATTAAAATAAATCACTTAATGCATGAAATTAAATAATTTTCCTTCAAGATTTTTGTTTTTTGTTTTTTAAAGAGGGAGGGAGATTCAGGTCCTGTTACATATGAAATAGGATTTTCTTACAGATTCATCGGCTAACTGTTTATTCAGTGTAAAATTTTTCTGAGTAAAATATAAATTTATTTTTAAAGTGTTTCAGGATTTAATAACAATAACAACAAATATGGACTCAAGAAATTGGGTTCAAAAATAAAATATAACAGCAAACTGGTCTGAACATTGAAGGTCCAGAGCATCAGATTCCTTCCTTTCTTCCTTCTTCTTTCCCTTTCTCTTTCCCTTCCTTACTCCCTCCTTTCATCATTCTCTTCTCTCTTTCCTCCTTCCTTTCCTTACTCCATCCCTTTTCCTTTTCCTCTTTCCCTCCCTTTTCCCTTCCTTCTTCCTTTCCTCTCTTCCTTCCTTCTCCCTTCTTTTTTCCTTTCTTTCCTTCCTTCCTTCCTTACCAGATTGAGGCAGATTATAACACCATAGTACTCTGCTATAGTCAGTATTATGTTCTACTTGGGTGCCATATTCTGAAAAGAGGAGGAAATCCATGTTGGTAAGAGTCTTCTGGAGACTATAACTTTTAAAGATCATTTGAAGAAATTGTAATTTTTAAACTGGTGAAGAAGAAACTTAAGGGGCAATATCCCTGTTCTTAAGTATTTGATGGGGTTGGGAAAGAGAGATCTGCCTTACTTTAGTTGACTCCAGAGGGCAGAAACAAGATTAATGGGTAGCATTTGCATAGATACAGTCACTCTCTAAGTGGAAGGTGCAGAAAAATAGATGTAGCCTTAACATAGAAAAAATTTTACTAATAATTAGGACAGTGGCTTCTTTAGGAGGTGATAAGTTTTTTTTTCACTAGAGATCTTCATTTGAATAAATCAAAATTGATTTATTGAAGATATTATTGAGATAATTCCTTTTGGGGTATTACCTGCTTCTAGGTGTCCTTTCAACTATGTAACAAAGAAGCAAAAACCAATCTTGTCTCTAGAGGGGCTTAGAATCTAGCTCCCCTTTCTATGCTCATAGGAACACACAGAGGTTCATGGGATTTTGAGCAAGAAAAGAATTTAAGAATATACATTACAAATGATTGGGACACAGGTAAATGAGAATAGAAAGTCAGAAGAAAATGGGATTTTTGTTAGCTGAATTGATTGGAAACCCATGGTTAATTGATAGGCCAAAAATCTGCAAAAGTTAAAATAGTGGGGACCAGGGACTATTTCTTCCTTATGACTCTCTCTAGCTCTGTGCTCTCCTTTTGTTCTGTGTTCCATTACATTTGCTCTAATTTGCTTAATAAGCTCTCTCTCTTCCTATCCCTGCAGCTTTTCTCCTTCATGCAGTCTTCACATCCTTGAAAGGTTTTCCAGTACCGTTGGATATTTGTGTATTTTCCAATGAAGAAAATTTTGTTTCTTGAAGGAAATGGCTTCAGTGACATTAGTGATAGAACATAAGGGCTGTATGGGATCCAAACATTTGAGATCAGTTATTCTATACCAAATAGGATGGATATACTAGGAAGCCACAGATGGAAGTTGGGGGCTCTGCTACTTTCTACCTCTTTAGTAATGCTCCTATAATAGGGGTAGAGAACATTTTTTCTGCCAAGGGCCATTTGGATATTTATAACATCATTTGCAGGTCATACAAAATTAAGAACTTATAGAACTTAAGCAGTGGGAAATAATGTTGTTACCTAGCCTTAGTAAATGATTTTCTAGGCCTTTTATGGGCCACAGGCTAGATGTTCTCCACCCCTGCCCTATAACATAGAGGATAGTGGTAACTTCTGCTGGAATTTGAAGGGGTTCAATTTAATTCAGTTTAATCACCCACTCCTGCTCCATATCCAGACATTTCATCAAGTTCATGGGGTGGTATGTTTCATGCTGGGAAATTAGACTCCTCAGTAGGAAAAGTAAGTTTTACAATCTCATATTTACTGGTTGGTTGCTTCTACACCCTGAATGCTCTGGGGGGAAAAATCACTTTTGGCTTTTTAATCTAGATCCTCCAAAAGGAAGGGGGAGAATTTTTTAAAAGTACATAATATACAAATATGAATCAGATATAAAATAGATCCTTTATTTCTCACATAGAAAATGGAATCCTAAGCACAAAGGAATCATAACACACTTTACTGAATGATCAGAACAGAATTAAGTAACTTATTACTAGTCATACGATTATTTGGTTTAAGGCCCATATCACAGAAAACATTTTATATGTCACCTCTGCTGAGCATAGTCCCATAAATGCTTTCCAGTAGTCTCTATTGTCATCAAAACCAGCTTTTTTATTTGGCATAAGCTGATACTAATTTCTGTTGCAACCACAATGGCTGGTTTGCTCCAACATTCATAAGTCTTCTAAGACCTTTGAATGTTCACATAGCTAAAGACCCTAGTATAAGCCCACCTGGTTGGTGGGCTTTCATGTGAGGAGGCATAGCCATTATACTGGGAGTAATGATAGATCATTCTTCTCCAACTCTCAATTCACAATTGTCACACAGAAAGTTGTGACCCATGGTCTTTTCTCTTATCAGATATAACATACTGTCCCCTTTTTGTTGTCATTGGCAGTGGAGACAAGGTGGTCTGGATGGTGGACAAAGCACTATTCAGCATTCTTTTTAAAATTGGGAAATGAAAGAAAGAAATTAAGCATTTCTGTAACAAAGTACAACAGAAAAAAAAAAGCAGTATTATATTTGAAACTGCAAATCTATTGCTGTTCCTTTTAAATATTTAACAAATTTATGTAACTTTCATTTTTTCATATATATATGTATGAATGGATATATATACACACATATGTGTGAGAGAGACAGAGACAGAAACAAAGAGTGATTCAGGGACAGACAGACAGAGAGAGGGAAAAAGAGAGCGAGCACCAGAGCTAGCACTTTTTCTTTGAGTGCAGATAGTATCTTCCTTCATTGGACCTCTCTAGTTAAGTTGGCTATTTGTGATAGACAGAATGATTTGTTTACTCAATGTTGTTCTTAAAACAATATTACTGGTTTTTATCATAGCATTCTAAAGCACCAAAAGAAACTTTCAATGCTGGGCTATCACATGGATGAGATTAGAGATTTCATTTGGAAATTTTCATCTTCTATAGCCCAAACAATGAATTATTTGTCTCTAATGCCCAGAGTAGTTTCTCAGAGAGTTCTAGGTTTATGCTACTTTCAATGGTCTCTATAGGCTTATTTGGCTGCATTTTATTCATATATAGGACTAAAGTCTGCCTAACATTTGGTAGATTTGTTGCTTAATCTAATACTCTGGCTAGATATCTCCTATTAAGGCTAACTATATTACTTATAATTTATAACTTCCTATAGCAGTAAATTGTTATATGCCAAAGAGTTCTCACCTAGCACTACTTAGGCTTTTTACTTTGAGGACTACATACTGAAAAGTACAGGAATAATGATTCCTTAGCCAGTTATCTGGGATTGGTGAGGATTTCTGAGGTTTCTTTCATACTAGAAAGCTAAGCGTTTCATTTACATTTACTCCTATTTCCATAGACTCCAAGAGCTCAGAGAGAACCTGGAAGTTCTACCTTTTCCCTCCCTTAAGGGTAGCCTGGAAAGATTCAATCTGGCTTTTTCTTGAAAAACAATTCACCATTAGAAAGTAAAGGAAAAAGAAACCAGAAAGAAGCCTATTGGATAGATTTAAAAATTGGCAAGGAGGGTTAGAAAGTGTGTCAACTTCCTGCAAAGCTCTCCCTATCCCTGGGCACTAAATCCACAATCACTCAGTCTCCTATTTCTTTGTTCCAACTATTGCCAACCAAGGCTCCAGTGTAAATGTCTGTCTAGAGTCAGATACCAAGGTCCAAGCGGAAAGAGATGAAATCTCATTCATTCATTCATATAACCCCATTCAACAACTGAGTACAATCTCCTTCCTGAAATATTTTGTGATATTTGTCCTTCCTTGCAGTCCTTCCCCCTCCCCCAGTAATCAGTAATCAGTACTTTTCCATTCAGTACTTCTTGAGTACAGGGTTTATTTCATGTTTGTTTTTTTGTATCTTGGCAATAATAGGAACTTAATATATCTTATCAAAATGAATAAATGAATGAAACAAAAAGCATTCATTAAGCACTTATGGGCAACTACTCTATTAGTCTAGGGACATAAAGACAAAAGTGAATGTCTATCTCTTCTCTTAGAAACTCACATTCTAAAGGGTAGATGATACATATAGGGAAATGGTACCAAAGGAGGATTATTTAGTTTTGGAAATTTGGTTTAGAAAGAAAACAACATTTATTAATTGCCTTCAAGGCATGTAGACAGTTAGGTCCAGCTGGAGTACTGGACTTGGAATCCAAAACTCATCTTGTTGGGTTCAAATTCTGGCCTGAGACATTAAGTCACTGTTTGATCTGGGCAAGACACTGTTCTTCATCTATTAAAAATGAGTTAGATAAAGATATGACAAACTACTCTAGTATCTTTATTAAGAAAATCCCAAATGAGATTATAAGGAGTCAGACATGATTGAAACAATTGAACTGAAATAACAATAATAACAATAACATGGAAGGAACTGTACTAGGCACTTTACAAATATCATCTCATTTGATTCTCAAAAAAATATTTGGTGCTATTATTATTCTCATTTTACAGTTGAGAAAACTGAGGCAGACATAATTTGAGTCACTTGTCCAGGATCACACAGCTAGTAAATGTTTAAGACTGGGTTTCAATTCAAGTTTTCCTGACTCTAGGCTCTAGGTGTCTCAAAAATGTTAAAGAATAATGAATGGATTGTTAGGGGAATAGAGTAACACATCATTTGCCAAAAAAAAGTTGATTTGATCATGATTCAAAAACTAGAAAAAGCAGGTAGTTAGTGAGAAGATGGTTAGGAAATAACATGAAGCACTGTTAGGACCAAATCTATTTAAAAGTGGTCACCAGAAGCAATCATCAGTCAAGGGAGCAGCCTTAGAAAGTGAGTTTCTGGAATTTGAAGGATTAAGCCTTCTAGGTCATAGTGTTCAGTTCTGGTGATGATATAGCTAGCAAAGGAGAAGATCGAGGAGTAATGTAAGGTTGAAAGCCTGGATGCAAGGCTGAGAAGTCAGGGAGAGAAGACAAAGCAATGAGAAAAGACTTTTTCTAGGAGTTTGTGTCAGGTACACATCTGCCTTCTTGCTAAACAGGACTATGCAACTATAAATTAGGTTTTTGATTTAAATCTTTTACCAGCAGTAACCTGGTCATTTAGAATGCAAGTTACAAATGTAATTTATAAGGTAAGTATAAAATGTTAGGCAAAGTTCCCTTTCAGTTCCTTCCTTGGTCCTTTTCTTCTGCTTTAGTCCTCATTCAATTGAATGAAATGATTAGACTTTTCAAAATGCATTCTCATAAAAATAGAAGGGAAAATGTGCCTGATTTTGCTAGCCCTGCTTAGCTATGTGAGTTCTTTTCATTTTACATTGTTGTAGGCTTTGTATGTATCATTTCCTTGATTCTGCTTATTTCAGCCTGCATTGGATCCTGCAAAACTTCCCACATTTCTCTGAATCTTTTATATTGTTAATTTCTTACAACATAATAATATTATCTCATACTCTTGTACTGCGATTCGTTTTGTTATTTCCTAATCAGTGGACACCTACCTTTATATTATCCTACTCTCTCTCTCTCTCTCTCTCTCTCTCTCTCTCTCTCTCTCTCTCTCTCTCTCTCTCTCTCTCTCTCTCTCACACACACACACACACACACACACACACATACACACACACACAAAAGCACACTATTATGTCTATTTTGTTGTATATGACATTGAGTATGTGAATACAAATAACTTTGCATGGTCATCTAAAGAGATAGAAATGTCAACCTTTTCAAGTGAATGGATTGATGCTTTAAATATTAATTACAAAGCATCTGTAAGAAACAAGTGTGCTGGATTAAAGGTTCATCAAGAAAAGCTGAGCTTAAGATATAAGCCAGGAAAAGGATAATTTTGGGAAATTTTCCAAAAAATGACATAGATTTAAGGTTTGAGTTAACAGGAAGATGAAGCAGTCATTTTAATATTCTACTTTTATACTGAGAATAGCCTCTGAGCCTTCCTCTTCTCAAGCAACTCCCTCAAATTCAATTAATGTATTAATTCATTTTGGTACTAGGTAGAGGTCCATGTTCAGAGCCAGACTTGGAGCAAAATTACAGTAAAAATCTGAAGTTTTGTTACTAACAAATGTACAAAAATAGGGTTTTTCATGTCCATTTTTTTTGATTCAGAGTTCAAATCTAGTCTTAGACACTTATTAGATTTATTATCTTAGACAAATCACATAGCTCAACCAAAAGAATCCACAGTCAGTGGCCACTAGACTCTTTCCATATAGTTTCAATTTTCCAGGTCTCTGTGACTGTATATATTTGTCTTAGTTCCTGGAAAACTTAATTTGGGCAAATCCTTCCTTCCTTCCTTTGCTCCCTTCCTTTCCTTTCTCCCTCATTCCCTGTCTCTTTTCCTCTCTCAGTCCCTCCCTCCCTCCCTCCCCCCTTCTCTCCCTCCCTTCCTTCCTTCCTTCCTTCCTTCCTTCCTTCCTTCCTTCCTTCCTTCCTTCCTTCCTTCCTTCCTTCCTTCCTTCCTTCCTTCCTTCCTTCCTTCCTTCCTTCCTTCCTTCCTTCCTTCCTTCCTTCCTTCCTTCCTTCCTTCCTTCCATCCTCCCTCCCTTCTGTAAAATAGGGAGATGTAAACATATACAGAGATATAAAACATATATATGTATATGTGTGTCTGACTTTATAATTCCATTAAGTCTTTCTTGGAATAGATATTGGAGAAGTTTACCATTTCCTTCTTTAGCTCATTTTATGAGCAACTAAAGCAAAGAGTATTAAGTGACTTGCCAAGAGTTACATAGCTACTAAATTCCTGAGGCCAGATTTGAATTTGAAAGAAGAATCTTTTTTATTTTAAGTCCCAGTGTTCCATCTACTCCAAATGGGGCTAATACTATCCTCTATTCTCCTAGGGTTTGTTATGAGATCAGATGAGATAATATTTGTAAAATGCTTTGCAAACCTTAGAGTGCTGTATAATTTATATCTATTAATTCAATTTAGAAAGTACATCAGGGCAACTAGATGGCACACTGGATAGAGCCTCAGTATTGGAGTCAGGAGGACCTAAGTTCAAATCTGGTCTTAGAACTTACTAGCTATGTGATCCAATCACTTAATCCTGATTGCCTCTCAGAAAATAAACAAACAAAAAGAAAGTGCATTAACTTGAATTAAAAGATTGAATTCCAGTTTCTGATTGCTAATTTCTCATTGTGAATTTGGCAAATCACCTCCTTTCTACGAACTGTTTTCTTATGTATACACTGCATCATCATGTCATAAAAGGATCAATTAAAGGAACAGGAAATATTTAATTTGGGGAAGAGAATATTAGGGAGACAGGGAGAATATTGTCTCCATCTTCAAATGTGTGAAAGAGATGTCACATTGAAGAAGGATTTTTCTATTTGATTTTAGAAGGCAGAATTAGAAGTTATAGGTAGAAAAAAGGAGGTTGACTTAAGTTTTATAGAAGAAAGGAAAATCTTCCTAATAATCCTATCTGTGCCAAAGTGGTATTGGCTGCCCCAGTGAGTAGTGGGTTCCCTTTCAGTAAAGGCTTTTATTTTACTTCTTGGGTATACTATAGAGAGCATTCTTTTCTCGCATAAATGTTGGATAAAATGACCTTTGAGGACCTAACCATCCCTGAGATTCTGTAACTCTTTAACTCAATAATATAAATATGTACATATGTAAATATTTGTATATAGATATATAAACTATATGTTTTTATATAGTATATAAAAGCTCTAGAGGTATGAAGATGAAAGTAATGAATGGCCTCAATGAGAAGCCTCAATGAACTTGTAATATGAGGGGGAAATTTTATCCACACATATAAAGTGATGCAAAATGGAATGTAATAAGGGTGATGTGGTGACCTAGGGGAAAAGCTCATGGAAAATCTGATAGGGAAATCACTTTTAGTTTTTCTGGGACTCATTTTGCTCAACTATAAAATGAGGGGTTTGGATCATCTTAAGTCTTTTCTAAGGTCTCTTTTGGATCTAAAATAATTTGGACCTACAGATTTTGTCTTTGGCACTTGTATCCATTTACTTTCTGAAAGCCTTGCCCCTCTCATCTCTTTTCTGGCCCTTCTTGTCATTCCCCCCACTCCCGACTCCCAGTGTCCTCATATACTATAAAATTTATAATATAATAAAACAAAATAGGCACAGGGCAAACTTCAAACAGAAGAATCCCTGGCTATCCTGCCATCTTGTGTAATTTTTTTTGCTGCTACTGATCAAAGAAATTATAGGGAAGGTTTCTCTCCTGCATTCTGTGATTTTGGCTCCAAGGCTTTCCCCCCTTGCTCTTTTTGGACACCCCTACCCTACTGGGGCTCATCAGCAGAACATGCACATAATCAACCATTTTAAATACAAAATTTTTAGAAGATTTAGGGGAGGTATGAGGCATATGTGGGTGGCTAATTACAGTTGCAATCTCATTACTCACTTTAATTTATCACAAGTGAACACAGTAATCAGACTCTTAAAAGGTTGTTTCTCTCTGCCTGCTTTCTAGGTTGCCCTGTAAACTCTTGAAGTCTTGGTTCTGTCCTTGAATACTAGTCAATCAATAAGCATTTACTATCTACTATGTGCCAGGCACTGGGTACACAAAGAAAAGGGAAAAAAAAAACTAGTTTGTACTCTCAAGATACTTACAGTTTTCTATTTCCATGTTAACCCATTGCTGTTTCTCTTAGACCCCTTAGCCAGTGAGGGCTGCAGAAATACTCAGTGTGGCACAGTGTCCATACTTTTGCTTCCAACTCAAAACTGATTTTCTTGCAACTACAGTCAGTGGCTACTAGGCTCTTTCCATACAGTTTCAATTCTCCAGGTCTCTTTACCTGTACATATTTTTCTTAGTTCCTGGAAAACTTGATTTGGGCAAATACTTCCTTCTTTCCTTTGTTCCCTTTCTTTCCTTTCTCCCTCTTTCCCTGTCTCTTTTCCTCTATCAGTCCCTGTCTCCTTTCCTCCTTCCTTTTCTTCCTCCCTCCCTCCCTTCCTCCCTTCCATCCATTCCACTTCTATATTCCATATCTATGATTATCTCTGAAGAATTTGAAATGATTATCACATAGAGAGATGAGTAAGCAGATTGAAACTAGTGAACTAGTGAAAAGTGTTAAAAAAGAACAAGCACACAGGTATCATTAATACATTGTAAGACCAAAAGAGAAGATGGGCTTGTCATGTGATTACAAAGAGGGCAAGGATGAGGGATGATAGATGAATCAGTAGAGTGCTCCTCTGATACCTTGGTGATACCCACGATAAAGTGTGGAAGGCTTCCAGAAGGCCCTCTTGTGGCAAACTTTTAAGAGCATAAGAACAAGAGTTAAAGAAATTAATGTTATCTCATTTGATCGGTATGTCCTATTATGATCCCCATTATATAGTTGAAGAAACTGCAGCAGACAGAGATGAAAGGACTTGTCCAGGATCATACAACTAAGCAAATGTTTGAGACTGAATTTGAACTTAAGTCTCTCTAGCTCCAGGAACACATTTTATTCATCGCCATCAACATAGTTTGGCATTCTATATTATCTTAGGGAAATTATAAAGAGATTAAAAAAGTCATTATATATTATTGTTCTATAAGAAACAATCAGAAGGATGATTTTAGAGAGGCCTGGAGAGACTTACATGAACTGATGCTGAGTGAAATGAACAGAACCAGGAGATCATTATACACTTCAACAACCATACTATATGAGGATAAATTCTTATGAATGTGACTCTTTCCAACAATGAGATGACTGATGACAGTTCTAATGATCTTGTGCTGAAGAGAGCCTTCTACACCCAGAGAGAGGACTATGGGAACTGAATGTAGATCACAACATAACATTCTCACTCTTTTTGTTGTTCACTTGCATTTTGTTTTCTTACTCATTTACTTTCCTTTTTGATTTGATTTTTCTTGTGCAGCAAGAAACTGTATAAATGTTCATACATATTGGATTTAACATATATTTTAACATGTATAGCATATATTGGATTGCTTGCCATCTAGGGGAGAGGGTAGGGGAAAGGAGGAGAAATCTGAAACACAAAACAATGAAAGGGTCAATGTTGAAAAGTTATCTGTGCATATGATTTGAAAATAAAGTTTTAAAAACAAAAGTAAAAAATCATTCTACATGATTATATAAATTTCAATAAGCATGTATTAAGTACCTATTATGTGCTCAAACTGTATTAAGGATTTTGTAGTACAAAGAAAAACAATAGCCTTTCACTTAAAGACTTTACTTCTATTGAGTGACACATGTATATGTACACAGAAAATTAATTACAAAAAAAATTCAAAGTAATTTCTGGGGGCACTAGCAAACTGGGGGGATAAAGATTGCTTCTTTTACTTGGGAGCACTTGGGCTGAGTTTCAAAGAGATTGGGGGGGTATATTAAAAAACACAGAAGTAAGAAACAGAAGAAGAATCATTGGTCCTTTCCAGGTTGTCCTCATGTTTTTCCATCAGACTATCTCCTCAGGGTTTGTGAAGCCTGTTGTTCTAGAAAATCACTTTCTCTTGGCTTTTCACAGTTCTGTTCCTCCAGAGCTTCTATCCAAAGACAGACCATTGAACTCTATGGGGAGGCCATGAAAATTCACAAGATGCTGTGCTCCCATCGGTATCAACATTACTCTATTAAAATTTCACATTTCAATCTTGCATATCATAAAACTTAATTATTATAAGATTCAGGTAAATTTGTGAGAGTCAGATATTATCACATGCTGCTCCTGGGTTTTTTCAGGATTCCTTGAAACTAAAACCATCCCCAACTAAAACAACTTGTTAGTTTTGATCCTTTCAGAAATTTGAGGAGGTAATTTATTTTTAAGGTTTAATAGATAGGGGAAATTTTAATATTGTATGTTTCCCCAAACTCTGGACAGAGGATGAGGTTGATGATGATTCACACTGAAGAGGGAAATGAAAGAAATTAAAATCTAATGACCTAGGTACTTTTCCTGTCAGGGTGACCCAGATTTTGAGGGAATATCATGGCTGTTGTAGGAAAATCTTCATCTAGGATTGTCAAGCATCGTTTTCTTGATTCTTCCATACAAATCTATGTACAGAGGGCCAGTTTCCAGCTTATAGCAGAGAAAACTGGGTTCTTGATCTATGAGCATGCAAGTTTTTATATCCATTTGTGTGTGTGTGTGTGTGTGTGTGTGTGTGTGTGTGTGTGTGTGTGTGTGTGTATGGGTGTGTGTGTATGTGTGCAATTCTATTAGTTCCCAATTACACTTTGGTCTTAGGAGTGAAAGGTTAAAGATTATAATGTTAGCACTAAAAATGCCTCCACAAAACAACTTCAAATTAAGGACATTGATTAGATCTTTATTTAAGTTAGCTGTGGTATTTATGTCTTTCCCCATTTCATCATGCTGTGCCTAATCACATAAGGAAGGGCACTGCAGGAAACTAGGACTTCTTTGAAAAATTTTTCAAGCTCAATTATAACATATGCCACAATTTTTATGTTTTTGATTTCATGTAGTAATATTTTTGGGTACTTTTATCAACTTGTTATAAGCTTCTCTGTAAAGGTAACAAAAATGCATGCTGGAAACTAAGGAATGAAATAAGAATTTATTAAGTGTCAGGCACTGTGCTCAGTGCTTTACAAATATTATCTCATTTTGATCCTCATAATAACCCAGAGAGTTTTTCTCTCCATTTTACATGTTCTTCTACCCATTTTACATTTGAGGCAAGCAGAAGTTATGATGTGTCCAGAGTTTTGGCTAAAGTTGGTCTTGACTTAAGCTCTAGACCTCTATCTATTACAACAGCTTGCTACTTCTAATTATTCTAAGACCCTAAGAGCAGGAAATTCATTGAAATGGGAAACATCAATATTGTAAGGCAAAACAAAACAAAACAAAAACAAAGACAAAAACAAAAAAGCAACAAAAACCCAACTGTAGTTGTTTGACCCTGGGAAAAGTGCTTAAAATAAAGACAAGAAGACTTCCATTCAATCAATTCAATTCAATTCAACCAATTATTTATATAGTGATGATTGCTATGAATAAGACACTATACTTGACCCTGAAAAAAATGTAGATACATGCACAGCTATTATTCCAGGGAGATTATGGTATGTGCAAAGGAGAAATCCAGGAAAAAAATCTTACTAGAAAATTAGAAACCTAAAGAGGAAGAGATTATTTTTATATGGGGGAAGGCCAGTACTGGAGAAAGTTTCATGGAAAAATTCTCAAATATCCTGAAGAACAGATAATGTAATATACCCCTCTGTAAGGACTCAGAGGTAAGCTACTAAGACAAAATATTTCTGTGTTCCAATTCAGCTAGGTGGTATAGTAGCCCTGCAGTTAGGATGGTTCATTTTTCCTGAGTTCTAATCTGGCTTCAGACATATATTAGCTGTGTGATTCTGGGCAAATCACTTTAATGCTGTTTGTCTCAGTTTCCTCATCTATACACTGAGTTTGAAAAGAATATGGCACTCCAGTATCTTTGCCAAGAAAAACTAAAATGGAATCACAAGGAGTCAGGCACAACTTAAATGACTAAACAACAAGAAAAGAGAGAAAGGGTCTTTTTTTGAGATAAGAGAAAGTTATAGAATTGAAGTAATATTGTAGGATTTAGAGTTTAACAGTAAATCAGAGATCATAGAATTAATCAACCAACAAGTATTTAAGTACCTACTACATGTCAGGCATTGTGATAGGACAAGAGGTATAAACAATCAGAGAGACCCTCAATCTTTGCCCTCAAGAAGCTTGAAATCTATTGGGAGAAGACTACATACATACATACATGTATTTATACATATATATGCACATACATAATTATTACACATATATGTATATATATATATATATATATATATATATATATATGGATGTATAGAATACATGTAAAGTAAATACATGTAATTTCTGAGGAACTAGAAATAACTTATTATCATGGATTTCAAGTTTGAAAAGAACTTTGAGGTTATCTAGTCCAAATTCTTATTTCTGAGGCCAAGAGAGAAGTCATTTGCTCAAGATGCCATTTTAGTCAGTGGCACAGTTGGCAGTTGAATCGGGCCCCTTGACTCTTGATGCAGGGTGCTTTCTGGTAAAGACCAGGCTGAGTTTAACTTTTGCCTATTCTTTCACAACTTTCTTCTACTCTGTACTCTCAGCAGTCACAGAGACTGGAGTAGAAGTCATTTGTTTCATCACTAATGGCCACGGTACCTTTGGTCGCATTCTTATCAGTTATAATTTGTGGACAATAACAAGTATATTCTTGTAGTTGGAGAGCTATGTAGTACAGTAGAAAGTGAGCTGAATTTAGACTCAGAGGACACAGATTCCAATTCCATCCCTGTTACTTAATATCTGTATGATCTTTGATGATCCATTTAATGTCTGTGAGACTCAGTTCCTAATATGGAAAATTAGAAAGTTGTATTCAATGGTTTCTAGGATTTTATTTAGCTCTAAATCATGATTCTATGATCACTTAAAAGTCTAAGAGAAATTGTGCAAAAAACTCATAGGAGGGTAGATTTAAAACTGGAAGGAATCTTGACGATCATTTATTCCATGCCACCATCACCCCCTTTTATTTTTTAACAGATGAGGTTCAGAGAAAGTGACTTGTCCACAATTGGACATTCAGTATTTGGCACAGCTGGATTTGAACTCAGGTTCACTGTGTCCAGATCCAGAGTTCTTTTCATTACATGCCATACTTTTTTTTTTTTTTTTTAAAGAAGCTAAACTATTATAGCCAAAATTCAGAGTTTCCTGGCCAAAGGAAAAATGCTACAAGAAGTCAGAAAGAATTTAAATATGGAGGTGCCAACATCATAATCACACATGATTTGTCAGTCAACACTGTAAAAGAGTGGAGAGCTTGGATTCCAATAGTCTAGAAGGCCAAACATAGAAGTTTATAACCAATAATATCTAACCTAGCAAAAAAAAATTCTACGTGAGAAAAATGGATCTTTTAAATGAAACAGACTTTCAAAAAATCCTGATGAAAAGATCAAAACTGTATAGAAACTTTTAGGTATAAACAAAGGAATCAGGAGAAACATAAAAAGTTAAAGATGAGTGACCAGTCATAAGAGACTAAATAGATATTAACTATTTACATTCTACAATGGAGAAATTTTGAGGTTATTTTTACCCCAGACATAGCCAATGTGGAAATTTGTTTTGCTTGACTATGTGTGTTACTATGGAACAGTAGTTTTGCTTTTTCTTTTTTAATTGAGGATGGGGGAAAGGAGAAAACCCCCTAGCATTTTGCTGATTGGGAAAAAAAAGCAGTTGAAAAGAGCAAGTAAGAAGGCATAATTTGTTTTTCTTTTATGTTTATTGCCATTTTTAGGACAGCCACAAGAATCAGGCATTTAGTTCTTCAATAAAATCATATGTCTAAGGACCATGTTAACAAATGATTTTTTTTGCCTAACTTTTTGAACTGGTGCTGGAGTAATTGAGCATTTATTGATGTAGTGGTATTGATGGCAGAAGCATGGCCAAAAAGAGATGTCTTGCAGAGATACTGAATCATGTAGTATTTGTGTAGCTGTCTGTCTGGATTCTTAACTCAAAAATAAAACAATGAGGTTCTGGTTTCATGTAAAAAGTGAGAGAAGATCCTGTATTTGCACAATACTGATGTGATTTGTCTGAAATATCATCTTTCTGGGAATTTTTAATGTGAAGTAACTTTTGCATGTTAGAATTGAATTTTATTAATCTTTGTAAAAGAATCTTCCTTTCTAATAAGATAAGTGAGAGAAGCCATTATAATATGATCACTTTTTTTTGCCAATTATCTCAAAATAGAGTAAGCAGGTGGGCATGGATAATCATGATGCATTCAGAAGGCAATAATCAAAATTGTATTTGTGTAGAAAAGGACTTCCTAAACTTTTTTCACTTGTAACTCCTTTTTACTTGATAAATTTTTACATGTTCCTGAGTATAAAGTTATAAGAAATAGGTATGCAAATCAAACATTTACTGATAATAAATCATAATTTCATGACCCCCATATTTAGTTATGAGGCTCCATATGTACTCAAGACACACAATTTAAGAAGCTGGACCTTAGAGGATGCTTCCTGGACTGTTGATTGAGATTCAGCAAAAGGAGTTAGAAAATAATGGTAGGATTTTTCTTAAAGCATCAGTATTTCTGTTTTTGTCAAAAAAGAAATAAAAATCAAATACATTTAGGATGTAGCCATCTAGAGCAGGAGTTCGATTTGAGTTAGATTTTAGGAATTCTACAAATTCAAAAGGAAAAAAAAACCTACACTTTTCCTCTACTAACTTTATAACTATAATTTTGTTCTTTCATTATGAATGCAAGCAACAAATATTGAAGGGCTAGCTTCATCAGACTGCCAAAGAGGTCCTTGATGCACACCCTGATTTAGTAAAACAAAAAAACAAAAAGAGAAGTAATCTATTTTTATAAAGACAACAAAATCAATAGCAACAACAACAACAATATCCAGAACCATAACTAGGACTGGACCTTTATCCCAGTTACTTAACTTTGTAGGGTGCTAAGGGTACCTAATACTCTTCTAAGCAGTGTAAAAGCAATTAAATTTGGCACCTGATTAGCAATAGTTAAAATATGAAGCACCTGATGATATGCATCCTTAGCAATTCTTTTCTCAAGAAATGGAGCAGCTTCTTTGTGTTATAGGATTCTCTGCTTTTTTATATCTTCATCTCCTTTTCATACCTCAATTGCATGCATCAGAAAAAATTATTTGAAAGTGCATTTCATTGTTGGAGGGGATGTGGAAAACTGGGACACTGATGCATTGTTGGTGGAGTTGTGAATGGATCCAACTATTCTGGAGAGCAATTTGGAACTGTGCTCAGAGTTATCAAGCTGTGCATATTCTTTGATCCAGCAGTGTTTCTGCTGGGTTTATATCCCAAGGAGATATTAAAGGGAATATATATGTTTGTGGCAGCCTTTTTCATAGTGGCTAGTAACTAGAAATTGAATGGATGCCCATCAATTGGAGAATGGTTGAGTAAGTTGTTATATATGAATGTTATGGAATATTATTGTTTTGTA
Source organism: Sminthopsis crassicaudata (assembly GCF_048593235.1). Taxonomy (NCBI): domain Eukaryota; kingdom Metazoa; phylum Chordata; class Mammalia; order Dasyuromorphia; family Dasyuridae; genus Sminthopsis; species Sminthopsis crassicaudata. The sequence continues at coordinate 113,794,497 of NC_133617.1, read as the reverse complement.
AGAAATGACCAGCAGGATGAATACAGAGAGGCCTGGAGAGACATATGAACTGATGCTGAGTGAAATGAGCAGAACCAGAAGATCATTATACACTTCAACAAGAATACTATATGAGGATCAATTCTGATGGACATGGCTCTCTTCAACAATGAGAGGATCCAAATCAGTTCCGATTGATCAGTGATGAACAGAACCAGCTACACTCAGACAAAGAACACTGAGAAATGAGTGTGGACCACAACATAGCATTTATGCTCTTTCTGGATTGTTTGCTTGCGTTTTTGTTTTTCTTCCCAGGTTATTTTTACCTTCTTTCTAAATCTGATTTTCCTTTTGCAATAAGATAACTGTATAAATATGTATACATATATTGTATTTAACATATACTTTAACATATTTAACATGTATGTGACTACTGCTATCTAGGGGAGAAGGGAGAGGGAAGGAGGGGAAAAGTTGGAACAGAAGTTTTTGCAAGGGTCAATGTTCCTAGTCTCCTCAGCATTTGAAGTCTGCTCCCTCTCCACACAGAAGCTGTCAATGGTTAGAGCCCTTTTGAATTTTTTGTTCATTTTGTCAGAGTAGGAATCAAAGAAAACAAACTGACAAGAGAAACAATTGGTCTGTTTTGCGGGGGATGGGGCTGGATGGTATTAATGGGCTTCCTCTACAGACTGGGGGTAGGGCAGCAGAGAGCCACTAACAGAACAGCAATGACTGTACTGAGTCTGCACTCTGAGGCTCTGAGAACGCACCGAGTCAGTCCAGGTGGGGGTTGGGGGTGGCCAGGCTCTGAGAGATGCTGGCTTTCTGGGGTTTTAATCTTCACCTCTGGTGTTTACACCCTTTCCACCGCTCCTGGCTTGCTGCCAAGACGGAGCATCCACACTGGGGCAAAAGTCCTTTCACAGAAACGGCAGAGATCACACCCCTCCCCCTCCAGTCTGAGCTGTGTGAGCTGCCTGTCTTGCTCTGGCTGTCTGCCCTCAGTCTGCGCCCAGTCTGATTGACCCTCCCCCGAACAAACACAGACCTTTTCTGGCGACTTTCAAGGATGTCTTCTCTTGGTAATAATTTGTGGATTTCTTTCTGGGTCAAGCATTAAGTCAGAGGCTTGTCATGAAGTAAGTTCTGAGAGAAAACAAGGAGCTCAAGCAGCTGTCTGCCTCCACGCCGCCATCTTGGCCGGAAGTCCCGCAAGGGTCAATGTAGAAAAATTACCCATGCATATGTTTTGACAATAACAAAACTATAATAATAATAATAAAAAGAAAGTGTATTTCATGTTGCTTCTCCTGAAGCTTGCTCTACCCATAACAAATGTTAGTAGGATTTTGAGAGTACCTTAACATTGTGTAATGCTACATGGTCCAGTTCAATTTAAGTCATTTCTATACATGTTTAGTAATAGTACTTCTATGCTAGATGTTGGGGGAGGTGGGAAATTTAGATGTCATATTATATATCTCAGATATAAGATGAGTCTGAATATATTAAATCTAGTTGGTGATACACAAATTCTGGATATTCTTTTTCCTTTCTGGCAAGAAACTAGAGCCTCTTCTCTCTGCTTTTGAGTACTTGCTTTTCAGTCAATCTAATAGAAGAATATGATATATACACAAAGAAAGCTTTAATATAATTTAAGAAATACAGCAAAGAGGTGAAAATCAGGTGCTTGCTCTGTAAGATCTGTGGGGGGAAACAACATAATAAGATAGGGTATATGTAACTCAGCTTTTGAATTAGTCTTTTGAAGGTTAGAAATCCAACAGACAAGTGGTTATAAATTACTTTACCTACATTCTCTCATTTGTATCTCACTATCTTGTGATGAACAAACTAACAAATGGATGGAAAAAATATTTATTAAATACTTAACTATATGCAAAACACTGTGCTGAAGTGTGGAGATACAAATAGAAAAGTGAGATAGTTCCTGCTTTCAGAGTTCAGATATGAATAATAGGAGACAACTTATACAGAAGAGTTTAATTTCAAAATATATGGAAGGTCCAGTAGGCAAGCCTAGGTCTTAGATGTAGTGTCAGAGCATGTGGTAATGATGAGGCAGTAGATTGGGAGAGCATTGTTTTAGTCAAAAGAAGTGCTTTATTTTTTGAAAGACAACTAACCAAAGAGAATCTATCAGTGAAGTATCATTATTTAAAAGTTAGAGATAGGGAGGGAGAGGAGAAGCTAGCACAGAGTCTAGAGAGTTTGGGAGGAGTTAGGGAGGTCCTATGGGAGAACAGGCTTGCTTGTGCATTATATATCCTCTAATGTGCCTGCTCAAGAAGAGGGAAAAATCCCTCAGTGCAGAGTTCTTGAAACCAAGAACCATTCATTATTTGGGTCCAGATGTAAGATAGTAGTCTAGACATTCTTGAAGGATAACTTAGTGGAATAAAGGTATCAGGCCCAACTCTTTTTCTTTCACACACCTTTTTTAAAATTATGCTATATCACTCTAAATTTATAACAATATTTTTAAAGTGACTACACATTTCCAAGATGGAGTGGCCTGAGTTTTCTCAAAACAAACGTATTAGGGTTTCTACTGCTTTGGGAGTTTCTGCTACATGATTCCCAGGGGCTGCACCATATCAGTAATTATCTTCTTTGGCATCATTTCTATACATAACTCTATAGTAATTTCTAATGTTGAGTCATTTGATAATTACAAGAACTTTAGCATTTGAAAAAATAGCAACTATTCATATGAATGTTTTTTACAGATGAACAAACAGGAGCCCCATGATGTGACAGAACTAACTCACTTGAATGATCTATAATTTTGGGTGGGAACTCACTCTGGCCAAGTGGATCATGGCCCTTTGCTTGTTGAGAGACTTGAGAGAGCTGACTCAAGAAATTCCAATGACTTGCCTACATTCTCTTAGTGAGTGTCACAGACATTGGATTTGACTTAAGATTTCCCTGAGTGATTAACAGAGGAAGAAGTAAGTAGTCTAAATAGTCCCATCTCAGAAAAAGAAATAGACCAAGCTATTAACCAACTTCCTAAGAAAAAGTCCCCAGGACCAGATGGATTTACAGGTGAATTCTACCAAACATTTAAAGAACAACTAACTCCAATGCTATGTAAACTATTTGAAAAAATAGGGATTGAAGGAGTCCTACCAAATTCCTTCTATGACACAGACATGGTACTGATACCTAAACCAGGTAGATCGAAAACTGAGAAAGAAAACTATAGACCAATTTCCTTAATGAATATTGATGCTAAAATATTAAATAAGATATTAGCAAATAGACTTCAGAAAATCATCCCCAGGATAATACACTATGACCAAGTGGGATTTATACCAGGAATGCAGGGCTGGTTTAATATTAGGAAAACTATTAGTATAATTGACCATATTAATAATCAAATTAATAAAAACCATATGATCATCTCAATAGATGCAGAAAAGGCATTTGATAAAATCCAACATCCATTCCTACTAAAAACGCTTGAGAGTATAGGAATAAATGGACTATTCCTTAAAATAATAAGGAGCATATATTTAAAACCTTCAGTAAACATCATATGTAATGGTGATAAACTAGAACCTTTCCCTGTAAGATCAGGAGTGAAACAAGGTTGCCCACTATCACCATTACTATTCAATATAGTACTAGAAACTCTAGCCTTGGCAATAAGAGCCGAGAAAGAGATCCAAGGAATTAGAGTAGGAAATGAAGAAATCAAATTGTCACTTTTCGCAGATGACATGATGGTATACTTAGAGAACCCCAAAGACTCTGCTAAAAAGCTATTAGAAATAATTCAGAATTTTAGCAAAGTCGCAGGATACAAAATAAATCCACATAAATCCTCAGGATTTTTATACATTACCAACACAATCCAACAGCAAGAGATACAAAGAGAAATTCCATTCAAAATAACAGTTGATAGTATCAAATATTTGGGAATATATCTACCAAAGGAGAGTCAGGAATTATATGAGCAAAATTACAAAACACTTGCCACAAAAATAAAGTCAGATTTAAATAATTGGAAAGACATTCAATGTTCTTGGATAGGCCGAGCGAATATAATAAAGATGACAATACTCCCCAAACTAATCTATTTATTTAGTGCTATACCAATCAGACTCCCAAGAAACTATTTTAATGACCTAGAAAAAATAACAACAAAATTCATATGGAAGAATAAAAGGTCGAGAATTGCAAGGGAACTAATGAAAAAAAAGTCAGAGGAAGGTGGTCTAAGTGTACCTGATTTAAAGCTATATTATAAAGCAACAGTCACCAAAACCATTTGGTATTGGCTAAGAAATAGACTAGTTGATCAGTGGCATAGGTTAGGTTCACAGGACAAGATAGTGAATAAAAATAGCAATGTAATCTTTGACAAACCCAAAGATCCCAAATTTTGGGATAAGAATTCATTATTTGACAAAAACTGCTGGGAAAACTGGAAATTAGTATGGCAGAAACTAGGCATGGACCCACATTTAACACCACATACTAAGATTAGATCAAAATGGGTCCAAGATTTAGGCATAAAGAACGAAATCATAAATAAATTGGAGGAACATGGGATGGTTTACCTCTCAGACTTGTGGAGGAGGAAGGAGTTTGTGTCCAAGAGAGAACTAGAGACCATTATTGATCACAAAATAGAACATTTTGATTACACCAAATTAAAAAGTTTCTGCACAAACAAAACTAATGCAAACAAGATTAGAAGGGAAGTAACAAATTGGGAAAAAATTTTTACAGTTAAAGGTTCTGATAAAGGCCTCATCTCCAAAATATACAGAGAATTGACTTTAATTTATAAGAAATCAAGCCATTCTCCAATTGATAAATGGTCAAAGGATATGAACAGACAATTTTCAGATGATGAAATTAAAACTATTTCCACTCATATGAAAGAGTGTTCCAAATCACTATTGATCAGAGAAATGCAAATTAAGACAACTCTGAGGTATCATTACACACCTGTCAGATTGGCTAAGATGACAGGAATAAATATTGATGAATGTTGGAGGGGCTGTGGGAAAACTGGGACACTGATGCATTGTTGGTGGAGTTGTGAAAGAATCCAACCATTCTGGAGAGCAATCTGGAATTATGCCCAAAAAGATATCAAAATGTGCATACCCTTTGACCCAGCCATACTACTACTGGGCTTATACCCCAAGGAACTACTAGAGAAGGGAAAGGGTCCTGTATGTGCCAAAATGTTTGTGGCAGCCCTTTTCATAGTGGCTAGAAGCTGGAAGATGAATGGATGTCCATCAATTGGAGAATGGTTGGGTAAATTATGGTATATGAATGTTATGGAATATTACTGTTCTATAAGAAATGACCAACAGGAGAAATACAGAGAGGCTTGGAGAGACTTACATCAACTGATGCTGAGTGAAACGAGCAGAACCAGAAGATCATTATACACTTCAACAATGATACTGTACGAGGATGTATGCTGATGGAAGTGGATTTCTTCAACATAGAGAAGAGCTAATCCAATTCCAATTGATTAATGATGGACAGAACCAGCTACATCCAGAAAAGGACTGGGAAATGAATGTAAACTGTTATTTTTACCTTCTGAATCCAATTCTTCCTGTGCAACAAAAAATTCGGTTCTACACACATATATTGTATCTAAATTATACTGTAATATATTTAACATATATAAGACTGCTTGCCATCTGGGGGAGGGGGTTGGGGGAGGAAGGGAAAAAATCTGATTAGAAGTAAGTGCAAGGGATAATGTTGTAAAAAATTACCCATGCATATGTACTGTCAAAAAATGTTATAATTATAAAATAAAATAAAAAATTAAAGGAAAAAAAAAAAAAAAAAGATTTCCCTGAGTGCAGGTCCAGCACTCTACACGGCTCACCAGTGTGTCAAACTCAAATAGAATTATGACCACTAGACTACACATATGGATCCCTGCAGGCTGCATATTGTTCTAGAGAACTACATATTTATAACATCTATATTATTTTGTATTTTTCCTTATTTTGCTAAATATTTCCCAATTATGTTTTAATCTGGTTCAGAAGCATTTTGGAGTGGGTTGTGGTTTGACACCTCTGACTTTCACTAGTATGTGAAGTAAAATTTTAGTACATTTGCAAGAGTTCCCAGGGGACACTGAGAGATTTGATAACTTTCCCAGGGTTACATAGTTAACAAGAACCAAGATCTTCTTGATTCTAATGTTGGTAATTCATCTACTATGAGATGTATGTGTGGGTATGTGTGTTAGGTTCTTACTAAGTGCTAATGAGATAATGAGATATTGGGTTTTTACTAAGTGCTAAGTTGGTACTTGACAATTTTCTAGTTCCGGCCTTTCCTGGTAGTTTGACTTGTGAATTCCTGCAGAGAGCCCTTCAAGCCTGGTCTAAAGCAGAGACTGACTATCTCTGGAGTGCTGCCCTCTTTATCCTCCCAGAGAATGGGCATGGGATAATGCAAGGGCTTCTGGGAAGAACCACTTCAACCAATGAACTTGCTCCTCCCCAGGAATTCACAAGTCAGACTACCAGGAAAGGCCAGAACTAGAAAATTGTCAAGTACCGATTTAGCACTTAGTAAAAACCTAATATCTCATTATCTCATTAGCACTTAGTAAGAACCTAACATCTCCCCCTTTCTTTTGATTTGACCTAACATGTGTATGTGTGTGTGATCTTATGAAGTAAGTTAATCAAAGTCAAATAACTAGTAAATGAGAAATCTGATTTTTATACTACTGAACCATTTTAATAAGTGAATTTTATAAGATCTGATTTAAGAAGAAAGATTAGAAAATTCATCAATAGGATACATGAGAAATACTTTGTGTCTTTGTGCTTTCTTTTGGAAGAGTGAGGCTGAAGATTTTGCAACACTGTCTCACTTAAATCTAATTCATATTCAAGTCAAGGCATTATCCTCATGATGTCATTAGTCTTTCAAAACAAAGAATCAGGATAGCTAAGTGCCATAGTGGTAGAGCACCTGCCTTGTAGTCAAGAGAACTTGACTTCAAATTTGGTGTCAGACACTTATCAGCTGTGTGACCCTGGGAAAGGGACTTGACATTCTATTGGCTCAAACAAACAAAAAATAAAAGCAACAGCAACAATAACAAGATTCCTTTAAACTCTGAATCTATGATCCAGTGGTTTTAATACAGCATCATGACTTGCTAAAGAGCTCTAGACTTCATTAAACCATCCATTCACACAATCAAAACACACACATTTGCATGTACATTAAGAAAAACAAAACAAAGCAAAAACAAACACAACATAAGGGGATAAAGTTTGTAGAAAACTTGAATCCTTTAATCAATCAACAAATATTTATGAAGCACCCACTATATATCAGGTACTATGCTAAATACCCTGCTGTTTTGGACAGGTGTGCTCTTTTAAAAATAAGAAAGGGAATGGTGAATGTTTGTAGTGCCTTAATTGAACAGGACACTGTCTTGGAGTCTTCATTATGTGCAGCCAGCTGTCTTCTGGCAAGAAGTCAAGAGCTCTTTTACTTTCTGTTCTTACTTGTTCTTACTTATCTTACTGTTCTGATTTGCCAACCCTAGCTCATCTTGGTATCTTCTTGCTCAGCCCAGCCTTGGGTCTACCTGCCTCATCTAGCATATTGGTCTAGCAGTGATTTCCTGGATTCTGCTTCTGCTGATTTCTGTTGAGAGCTGTATTCCCAGGATTCTGTTTCTCCTAATTGGTCTGCAGTTGAGAACATCTGATAATTCTTTCTTGTCCCTGCTCCTGATTTCATAGCACTTGCCTCCCCCTTCAACATCAACCAGCCCTTTCTGGACAGCCACAGGCACAGCACTTAGCCATTAACCCTTATCTAACTTCCGCCTGTTGAAAAAACACAACAAGGGCGGATTTTTAAAATGACTTTTTTGGCAAACAGATATAGGACTATGAGAACAATTTAAAATGATGACTCAATACTTTGGAATGACAAATTCTGAGAGAAGATATGGTCAGGATTTGTGAAATTCTGAAAGTGACCACAGATGTTCTTGCTAATTAGCAGGACAAAATAAAAAGTATTCACAGAATCACAGACTCTCAGGGACCTCAGAGAGTGTCCATTTCAACTTATATTCAAAAAAGATAACCTTCATTATCACCACCAACAAATAGTCAAATAGCCTCTTCACTTTCAATCATGGGAACATGTATTCCTCCAAATCAGTTTTGGATACCTCTAATTATTAGTAATTCCTTACATTGACTTGAAATCTTTTTGCAACTTTGCAACTTTTCCCACGGCTTTTTGCTCTGACAAGAAGTCTTGGAAAGTCTTGGAAAGAAGTCATGGGGAAACCCATAAAAGGTTATCAAATACGTCTTCTCTTCTCTAGGTGAAATATCTTTAGATTTTTCAATAGTTCCCTTTTTTTGGCATTAGTACCAGTCCCCTCTCTATTGTAGAGCTGCTTTGTCAATGTCCTGGAAAAGACTTTAGTTTAAATAAGGGCAAAGTCTCCCACTATACTGACTCTAGTAATTTCCAGTAATCGTGACAGGCCACTAGACTCAGAGGACCCTGGAGGAGAGAGTGAGACTGATGGCTTTTTATCTGCTTCCCTTAAATCCAGTTCACTTGCAAGTCAAAACATCACCTTTCTGATGCTATTCGTTCTCTTTGAGAATAAAGGACAAACAACAATAGCAGTAGCAGCAGCAAAAACAACAATCCAATGCTTTCCACATGTGCTTTATACAAGTCTGCTTTCTTAGCTGAATTATGATTATTATAGGGTGAATAAAAAAAACTCTTTGTTTTAGTTCTTGATTTTTTTTTCATAGAAGGCCATTAGTGAACACAATATACTGAATAATATGTAAGGTTTCTCTGATGACTTGGGATTTAGAGTACCTTGAGATCTTGAGTCTGAGTTCCTATTTTTTTCTGATTTCTTAAGACTCAAGTATCAGTTTACTTTTTCTCCCCCTAACTGCATGGTCCTTTAGAGCTCACCTTCTAAAACTGGGTTTTCATTCTCCAATTGATAAATGATCAAAGAATATGAACAGACAATTTTCAAATGATGAAATTGAAACTATTTCCACTCATATGAAAGAGTGTTCCAAATCACTACTGATCAGAGAAATGCAAATTAAGACAACTCTGAGATACCACTACACTCCTGTCAAATTGGCTAAGATGACAGGAAAAAATAATGATGAATGTTGGAGGGGATGTGGGAAAATTGGGACACTGATGCATTGTTGGTGGAGTTGTGAAAGAATCCAGCCATTCTGGAGAGCAGTTTGGAACTATGCCCAAAAAGTTATCAAACTGTGCATACCCTTTGATCCAACAGTGCTACTATTGGGCTTATATCCCAAAGAAATACTAAAGAAGGGAAAGGGACCCGTATGTGCCAAAATGTTTGTGGCAGCACTTTTTGTAGTGGCTAGAAACTGGAAGTTGAATGGATGTCCATCAATTGGAGAATGGTTGGATAAATTATGGTATATGAAGGTTATGGAATATTATTGCTCTGTAAGAAATGACCAGCAGGATGAACACAGAGAGGCTTGGAGAGATTTACATGAACTGATGCTGAGTGAAATGAGCAGAACCAGGAGATCACTACATGCTTCAACAACGATACTGTATGAAGATGTATTCTGATTGAAGTGGATATCTTCAACATATCTTTGGAATCCAATTCTTACTGTGCAACAGGAAGTTTGCTTTTGCACACATGTATTGTATCTAGATTATACTGTAGCACATTTGATATGTATGGGATTGCCTGTCATCTGGGGGAGGGGGTGGAGGGAGGGAGGGGAAAACTTGGAAAAATGAATACAAAGGACAATGTTGTAAAAAAAAAAATTACTCATGCATATGTACTGTCAAGAGGATTGTAATTATAAAATTAATAAAAAAAATAAAACTGGGTTTAGTGACTCCATATGGGTTCTTATAACTGAATGTGAGGCTCATAAAATTATGATTTATTATCAGTAAATGTTTATTTGCATACCTATTTTATATACCTATATACCCACAGTCATGTAAACTTTTTTTGGGAAAAAATTTAAAAGCCCTACTTTTAAAAATCTATTTATTTTCATGATAATACTTATTCTGTATATGCAAATGGCTACCAAATCTGTGTCAACAGCCCTGATCTATCACCTGAACTTCATTCTTATATCTCTAGCTGTCTACAGAACATTTCCATTTAGATTTCCATTTCAGCAAACTCAACATGACAAAAACCAAATTAATTTTCTTGCTCCCCCAAATTGGTTTCCTTTGCTTGTTTCACTATTTCTTTCATGTCACCCCAAGTCCCTTGTCATTAGGCTTGTGCTTGTGGTATTCCCTTTGATTCTTTCCTCTATTTAAACTTTTTCTAATCATCCTTCCAAATATTTCTTATACTTTTCTTTCCCTTCCTACCTCTCTGTCACTGTTTAGGTCCTTATCACATTATATTTGGATCACTGAAATTGCCTTCTAACTAGCTTCTAATTTGTAATCCCTGCCTAATAATGTTAGATTAATCTTTTTGAAATGTTTTCATCATTTCATTCCTCTGCTTGAAAATGTTCAGGAGCTCTACATAGCATAAATAGAATGGGGTGACTTTCTCAGCCTGGCATTCATGACCTTCCACAGTTTATTTTCAATGATCTTTTCAACTCCATTACCCGCTATTTTCCTACACACAGCATCCACTCAAGCCTGATTGATTCAAGCCTGCTCACCATTCATTCTATACTGAGTCATACTTTATATGTAGTTCATATTCTGCTCTTCATAGAATGCAAGCCTCCCCTTCCATTCCCATTTATTTTCTTTCTACTCATCCTTCAAGAAACAAGATACAGTCTTACCTTCTTCTTGAGACCTTGATCATTTGAGCTTAAACTGGTAACAGGGATACTAAAAGATACATCTTATGTGGGCAGGGAATAGAACAGTGCATCACTACTGATTAGTTTGTATTGTTGACTCTGAGCTGCCAGCATTACAATCTGGTTGGCTTTCTTTCATAGGCTTTTGCCTATGGTTGATTAATTCCTGTATAGCCTGATCTTCCTTTGATCTCAGCCCAATGCTCAGAGATCAGAACAAAACACTGATTTCTGAAGTCCTACTTTTTCCCCATGTTTTCACAGTTTTAGTTCTTTCTCATATTCTGCCCCACTCTACTTTTCAGTTTCCTGTAAAAGTATTGACTTAATTAATCATCTCTCAGTCAGAAGGTGGATAATGTTCTTTATCAATGGTCTTTTAGAATAATACTTGATTGCTAAGTTAATCAGAATTCTGAAGTATTTCAAAATTGTCTTTACGAGGTTGATATTAAAGTATAAATTGTTTTCCTAGTTCTAGTCACTTCCTTCTATATTAATTCACAAAGATATTCTGAGGTTTGTCTGAAACTAATTGTTCATTTCTTATAAAATAATAGCTCCAAATTCAGTGCAAACTCTGATTACACACTACACAAGGAAGCAATCTCACTTCTTCATTGCCCTCCAGTTTTGATATTTTTTCTCCTTAACAACAATAAGGTATTTGAAAGCACAGGATATATCTTATATTTCTCTTATTCCCTCCTTGCAGCATCTAGCAGAGTGCTGAGGGCATAGAAACTATTCAATAGATGCTTAATGAATAAGTACACAAATTTATTCATATTCTGTATATTTTGGTTATAAATATAAGATGTGTAAAGATATAGGACAACAATTTACTGGAAAGATTGTTAGTCCTGAAGTCAAGAGACTCAGGTCCAATTTCTGAACTAATAATTAGAAATATATATTCTTGTATAATTCACTTAATCACTGAATCCCACCTGTAAAATGAGAACAAAATGTTTGAATTCCCTCATCCCCTGAGTTCCTGATGTGATTACTAAAATAACTGATTAATCAAGCAATACATACTTATGAGCTACTAAATGGGGCAGTTAGGTCATGAAGTGGACAGAAAACCAGGTCTAGAGTCTAGAAGATGTGAGTTCAAATCTAGGTTCAGACTAGTTATATGACCCTAGGAAAATCACTTAACCCTGTTTGCCTCAGTTTCTTCATCAGCAAAATGAGCTGGAGAAGGAAATAGAAAACTACTCCAATATCTTTCCAAGAAAACCCTAATTGGAGTCATGAAGACACTCATGACTGAAATGACAACACAACAGCAAATTTATAATATTTAAAAACTCTAGCAGACTGAAAGAACAAAGACTATGAAAGGGTTTACATTGTAATGTTTTTGGTATAGAACACGGTTTCCCAAGCCCTGAGGTCATTGGAAAGTAGGGATGAGGGGCAGCTAGGTGGCACAGTGGATAGAGCACCAGCCTTGAATTCAGGAGGATCCCAAGTTCAAATCTGGTCTCAGATACTTAACACTTCCTAGCTATGTGACCCTAGGCAAGTCACTTAACCCCAGCCTCAGGGAAAAAAAAAAAAAAAAGAAAGTAGGGATAGTATCAATAGGAATAGCTGATATAGGAAAATGCTGTATTTCAGGGGTTGAAGAGGGCAAGGTACTGGCAGAATCTCACTTTTAAAAGACCACTTCATGAAATGTAACTCTTTCTTTTCTTTCAGAGGTGAGGGACTATCAGAATTCTGAAGTCTTTCAAAATTGTCTTTACGAGGTTGATATTAGAGTATAAATTGTATACACAAACTGTCAGACATAGTTGGCAAATTAGCTGGTTTTGACTGAATTACTTCTCTTTTAAATTCTCTGCTATAGAAATAGTTAAATAAGGTATGTATTTGGAAATGAAGGAATGTAAAAACTATAGATAGGAATTCTATTTTTTTAAAAAATGTTTTCACAGACAGTAGCCACAGCCATCTACCAAAATGCCCCTTGTTTCTTGAACTGGATATCTCCATATTCGGACTCACTGAAAGATTTCTCACATTTATTACCTAATTAAAGACAGCATCCAGAATCTGGAAGCAGTGACTGATTGTGTCTTTTTTCCTTTGGATATTTGCCAATTTGTTGCTCCCCAATTCCTGTCCTTAGCTTTTCTTCCCTTTCCCCATCATTGCCCTTTGAAACCCATTTTGCCCTGGGTGGTTTTTCTGAAGAGTCACTGCATGGATTCTGAACTTCTCTTGGAAGTTTCTTTGAATCCATTGGCTTCCCTCTGCAACAATGGGCTAAATGTCCCCTAGAGCGGCAGGGATGATTTACAGTAAAGGTTCTTTCAATATCAATACATCCACGGGGAGAAGAACAGCTCTAAGGGCATGTTCTCCTCTAAATGCCAGAGCCCAGCTCCCATTAGCAGTAATGAGAGTTACGTGAGTGCAAATTCTCTTTGTTCTGGGCAGTAGCCATATTTGGGGAATCTTTTTGCATTTGTCATCATCAGCATCATGGTCTCTCTCAATCACTCCCTTCTCCTCTAAATTGCTTTCCAAATGTGAAAACAAAAACATCCATTGTACTGTCAGGCATGGATCAAAATGTCTTCTTCAATAACAGGCACTTGGCCTTATGGAATGGAGGATCAGAGCTAACCCTTTGGAAATAAACTGCTGGAAGTTAGAGAAAAGATGCTTTGATGGTACAGCCCTCCTAATATGATTAATTATTGTGTCATTCATGATGAAGATTTTAAGTTCCTTAAAGGTAGGGAATAGTCTCTCATCATGCTTAGCACAACTCTCAATACAATGATTATTTGTTGAATGAATATATAAATTAATATCAAAGATAGATTGACAAGGTGAAAGTTCCACTATTAGAAGGGATCAAATTCTTTATCCAAGGAAGTCATTTCTACATGTTTCCCTAAGGAGATTTTTTAAAAATCAACTTTACAAATAAAAGATGGAGGATTTGTGGGACTGCAAGGTTAATGTGTGATGATAGCATTGCTGTTATTGTTCATCCTTTGTTTTCAAAGAGGACCAGTAACATCATGAAGTGATGGGTAATGTCTTGACTTTTGATTGAATTGCATTTAAGTGAAGCAAAATTGCACAAATTCATCAGCCTCACTCTCTTCCAGAGTCATCCAAGTTTAGTGGCAGGACAAAGTCAAGAGGATTAGCAATGGCCTGGGATGCAGTAGATGACCTTTGCATATTTGATGCCTTACTGGGCCCTAAGCACTCCATAGCACTTACCTTCATGGCTGTTGGAACAAATTGTTCTTATCTACCCATTCCATTGGGAAAAGCCTTCATATGCTTGGGATAGACATACCTCTAACTCACCAATGGGTTTGAGGTCTCTTGGTTACCTTCAACTTGATTCAGTTTGTCTGCTTTAAATGGTTTTGCTGAAATATGGCTGCTGCACATGCTATAGCTTCTTGGAGCCACAGGTAAAAAAAGAAATCACATTAAGAGAAGTAATGAATCCAGAAATAAGGAATGGAGAGTCTGCCTAAATTCTATCTTAGCTCCCATGTGTAGAGCTATGTTCAGACCACATATGGAGTGCTATGGGTGCCTCATTTTAGATCAGTCCATTGCCAGCGTATATTCATTAAGTGTACATTATGCTCCAGATTCTATGCTAAGTTCTAGGAATACAGTGACACAAACAAAATGGTCCCTGACTTCAAGTAGCTTATAGGACTTTGAGGACCAATAGAATGGTGAAGGGCCTATCATTAATGCCAGATGAAAATTGGTTAAAAGAACTGAAATTGTTAAGAATACCAGGAAAAAATTTGGAGATGGAGGGAAGATGTAACATCTGGTTTTGAATGTTTAAAGAGCTATGCCATTGAAGAAGATTAAATTTATTTTGCTAGATCCCAAAGGACAGAACAAGAAGCAAGGGATGGAAATTGTAAAGAGCCAAATTTAGCCTTGTTTATATGTAAACATTTCATAGTAATTAGAGCATTCAAAAGCTCATGGATATCCTTGAGAAATACCAGGTGTGATGTCATGTGAGGTCTTCATGCCAAGGCTGGATGAACATATGTTAGGCATGTTATAGAGGGGATTCATTGGAACTGATGTATTAATTATAATCTTTATATTACTTGATGTTATTTTTTGTTATCATATAGGATTTCAATATGCAATAATTTAGGCTAAGTGGTCCTAAAATCTGTAGAAACACATATGCAAAACAGTTTCACTTTTCCATCAGTAACTCTGTGTCAGGTGGATAAGGCTTCCATTTTTAATGAAATGAACCCATGACCTGCTGTAGAAATCTTGAGTCATTGTCCTTCTGCTGCCTTAGTTAATGTTAGACCCTTACTTTACACTACCTTGAGCTTCACTTAAGGCTGATATTAATAAAGGATCCTGAGAATTTTCCCATCATACCTTGTTCTGATTAGCAATGCACCCATCTGGCACCCATTATCTGTTCTTAACAAAGCTCATTTTAGGATATGTGATTTTGTTACCTGAATCTCAACTTTGAGTATATTCCTTCCCCAACATATCTTCCTCATTCTCCATCTGGGGTGGGTTTCTCACATATGGAGACAATCCTCTAATTATATTGCCATAGAGTATGTGTGTGTTTTGTATTCTTGCAAATGATTGTATAATTTTCCCAAGTAATAATTTTCTAGAAATACTGAACCCAAGTATTTGCCTTAACTGGAGCTTTTAGAGGTCAAATAAAGCAAGTGAGGAACGTTCAAATCCTGAAATAGAGTGATAATGCAACATATAGGTTATTCATCACTTTGCTACATGAACATTCTACATTCTCTTCTTCTCTAAATGAGAATTATTAATTGTGTGTATGTATGCAAAGAGTAATTGGGATTAAAGCATTATAGAACCATAGTCTGACAGCTAGAAGAGAACCTAGAGATAATGTCAGCCAATCTCTTAATTTTATACACAATAAAATTGAGAACCAGAATTTAAGTGGCTTATTTGAAGTTACATAGCCTAGTAAGCAACAAATCCAGGATTACATTGAGTGGCACTTTAAAAATACAGTTTTATTTGCCCAAGCTCTTAATTATCTGCACTTTTATACTTCACAAGTGCAATAATCTTTAATGTTTACAATTCTACTGCAACAACTCTAAAGGATTCAGAAGTACATTCAGAATCATCAAAAACCGGAGATTATAAATTCTTGTCCTACTTTATATACAAGGGCACTAGATGCCAAATATAACTTCAGTGCATAAGATGCACAGAAGAATTGAAAAACATACTATCATTATCTCCATCTTGTCCTTGGAGAGTGGGCAGCTTGGGTGTTATAGTGGATGCTATGTTGGGCCAAGAATCAGGAAGACTTGACTTCAAATGTGACCTCAGATACTCATTGGCTTTGTGACCCTAGATAAGTCATTTAACCTGTTTGCCTCAGTTTCCTTATTTGTAAAATGAACTGGAGAAGAAAATGGTGAACTATTCCATTATCTTTGCCTAAAGATCCCCAGATGAGGTCACAGAGTCAGACAAAACTGAAAACAACTGAATAATAAACTTAATACACAAGATCAATTAAAATAATGGATGTAAAAGTCAGTCAGCAAGAATTTATTAAAAACTTGACATCCTCACAATAAGCTTGGAAAATATGTGCTATTTTATAGATAAGGAAACAGAACCAAATGGAAACTAAGTGATGTGTCCAGGGTCACAAAGCCAATGAGTATCTGAGGGTCTGATTTGAATTTAGGACATTTTGCTTTCAGGTCTGCATTCACTGAGAAAATAATTTGAAAATAAGAAGCATTATGCAAAGGATAATTGATACCAGAAACACAGACCACTAGAACTAGAAGTCATCTCTTGTTATGCCATTCTTTTATTGATAGGAAACAGGTCTAGGGAGGCATTGAAACAGTGGCCAACCAGCCTCTGTCTGAAGAATTCCAAAAGGAGGGAGTTCATTCACTCTTGAGGCAACCCATCTGCACAGCTCTAACTGTTAGGAAATATTTCCTGATTTGAAGTCCAAATTTACCACTTTGGAACTTCCACCCACTATTCCTGGTTGGGTCTTCAGGGGCCAAAATAACTCATCTAAAAAGGGTTTTTCACATGACAGTCCTCTAGGTACTTGAAGACAAATATCATGTTTCCCCTGAGGCTTCTTTTCTGATTAATAAACATTAGCTATTCCCTTCAACCATTCTTTTTTTTTTTAAGTTTTATAATTATAAATTTTTTGACAGTATATATGCATGAGTAATTTTTTTTAATACCATTATCACTTGTATTCATTTTTCCAAATTTCCCCCTCCCTCCCTCTACTCCCTCCCCTTGATGACAGGCAATCCTATACATTTTACATGTATTACAGTATAACCTAGATACAATATATGTGTGTAAATCTAATTTTCTTGTTGCATGTTAAGTATTAGATTCCGAAGGTATAAGTAACCTGGGTAGATAGACAGTAGTGCTAACAATTTACATTCACTTCCCAGTATTCCTTCTCTGGGTGTAGTTGTTTCTGTCCATCATTGATCAACTGGAAGTGATTTGGATCTTCTTTATGTTGAAGATAACTACTTCCAATAGAATACATCTTCATACAGCATTGTTGTTGAAGTGTATAGCGATCTTCTGGTTCTGTTCATTTCACTCAGCATCAGTTCATGTAAGTCTCTCCAAGCCTCTCTGTATTCCTCCTGCTGGTCATTTCTTACAGAACAATAATATTCCATAATTTACCCAACCATTCTCCAGTTGATGGACATCCATTCATCTTTTAGTTTCTAGCCACTATGAAAAGAGCTGCCACAAACATTTTGGCATATACAGGTCCCTTTCCCCTCTTTAGTATTTCTTTGGGATATAAACCCAATAGCAGCAATGCTGGATCAAAGGGTATGCACAGTTTGATAACTTTTTGGGCATGTTCCAAATTGCTCTCCAGAATGGCCGGATTCTTTCACAGCTCCACTAACAATGTATTAGTGTCCCAGTTTTCCCACATCCCCTCCAACATTCATCATTATTTGTTCCTGTCATCTTAGCCAATCTGACAGGTGTGTAGTGGTATCTCAGAGTTGTCTTAATTTGCATTTCTCTATCAGTAGTGATTTGGAACACTCTTCATATGAGTGGATATAATTTCAATTTCATCATCTGAGAATTGTCTGTTCATATCCTTTCACCATTTATCAATTGGAGAATGGTTTGATTTCTTATAAATTAGGGTCAGTTCTCTATATATTTTGGAAAGGAGAGCTTTATCAGAACCTTTAACTGTAAAAATACTTTCCCAATTTGTTACTTCCCTTCTAATCTTGTTTGCATTAGTATTGTTTGTACAGAAACTTTTTAGTTTGATGTAATCAAAATCTTCTATTTTGTGATCGATAATGATCTCTAGTTCTTCTCTGGTCATAAATTCCTTCCTTCTCCACAGGTCTGAGAGGTAGACTATTCTCTGTTTCTCTAATCTATTTATTATCTCATTCTTTATGCCTAAATCATGGACCCAGTTTGATCTTATCTTGGTATACAGTGTTAAGTGTGGATCCATATCTAATTTCTGCCATACTAATTTCCAGTTTTCCCAACAGATTTTTCAAAAAATGAATTTTCATCCCAAATGTTGGTATCTTTGGATTTATCAAACACTAGATTGATATAGATGTACCCTTTTTTGTCCTTTGTACCTAATCTGTTCCATTGATTGACTGGTCTATTTCTTAGCCAATACCAAATGGTTTTGGTGACTGCTGCTATATAATATAGTTTAGATCAAGTACACCTAGACCACCTTCATCTGACTTTTTTTTCATTAGTTCCCTTGAAAGTCTCTACCTTTGATTCTTCCATATGAATTTTGTTATTTTTTTTAGTTCATTAAAATAGTTTCTTGGGAGTCTGATTGGTATATCACTAAATAAATAGATTAGTTTGGGGAGTATTGTCATCTTTATTATATTTGCTCAGCCTATCCAAGAGCACTGAATGTCTTTCCAATTATTTAAATCTGATTTTATTTTTGTGACAAGTGTTTCGTAATTTTGCTTATATAATTCCTGACTTTTCTTTGGTAGATGGATTCCCAAATATTTTATACTCTCAACATTTGTTTGGAATGGAATTTCTCTTTGTATCTCTTGCTGTTGCATTTTGTTGGTGATATATAAAAATGCTGAGGATTTATGTGGATTTATTTTGTATCCAGCAATGTTGCTAAAGTTGTGAATTATTTCTAATAACTTTTTATTAGAATCTCTGGGGTTTTCTAAGTATACCATCATATCATCTGCAAAGAGTGACAGTTTGATTTCCTCATTACCTACTTTTATTCCTTTAATCTCTTTCTTGATTCTTATTACCGAGGCTAACATTTCTAATACAATATTAAATAGTAATGGTGATAGTGGGCAACTTTGTTTCACTCCTGATCTTACTGGGAAAGGTTCCACTTTATCTCCATTGCATATTATGCTTACTGACGGTCGTAAATATATGCTCCTGATTATTCTAAGGAATAGTCCATTTATTCCTATACTCTCAAGTGTTTTTAGTAGGAATGGATGTTGGATTTTATCAAATGCTTTTTCTGCATCTATTGAGATGATCATATGGTTTTTATTAATTTGATTATTAATATAGTCAATTATACTAATAGTTTTCCTAATATTAAACCAGCCCTGCATTCCTGGTATAAATCCTACTTCATCATAGTGTATTATCCTGGGGATGATTTTCTGAAGTCTTTTTGCTAATATCTTATTTAAGATTTTAGCATCAATATTCATTAAGGAAATTGGTCTGTAGTTTTCTTTCTCGGTTTTCGATCTACCTGGTTTAGGTATCAGTACCATGTCTGTGTCATAAAAGGAATTTGGTAGGACTCCTTCATCCCCTATTTTTTCAAATAGTTTATATAACATTGGGGCTAATTGTTCTTTAAATGTTTGGTAGAATTCACATGTAAATCCATCTGGGCCTGGGGATTTTTTCCTGGGGAGTTGATTAATAGCTTGTTCTATTTCTTTTTCTGAAATGGGACTATTTAAGCAATTTATCTCCTCCTCTGTTAATCTAGGAAGCCTATATTTTTGGAGGAAGTCATCCATTTCACTTAAGTTATCAAATTTATTGGCATAAAGTTGGGCAAAGTAACTCATTATTTCTCTGATTTCCTTTTCATTGGTTTAAAGATCCCCCTTTTCATTTGTAAAACTAACAATTTGATTTTCCTCTTTCCTTTTTTCTGATCAGATTTACCAAAGGTTTATCTATTTTATTGGCTTTTTCATAAAACCAACTCTTGGTTTTATTTATTAATTCAATAGTTTTTTTTACTTTCAATATTATTGATTTCTCCTTTTAATTTTAGTATTTCAAGTTTGATTTTTGGTTGGGGGTTTTTAATTTGGTCTTTTTCTAGCTTTTTAAGTTGCAGGCCCAATTCATTAATCTTCTCTTTCTCTATTTTGTTCAAATAAGCCTGTAAAGATATAAAATTTCCCCTTATTTCCACTTCAGCTGCATTCCACAGATTTTGGTATGATGTCTCATCATTGTCATTATCTTGGGTGAAATTATTAATTGCTTCTATAATTTGCTGTTTCACCCAGTCATTCTTTAAGATGATATTATTCAGTTTCCAATTACTTTTTGGTCTATTTACCCCTAACTTCTTATTGAATGTAGTTTTTATTGCATTGTGATCTGAGAAGGAGGCATTTATTATTTCTGCCTTCCTGCATTTAATTTTGAGATCTTTATGTCCTAATATATGGTCAATTTTTGTATATTTTCCATGAACTGCTGAGAAGAAAGTATATTCCTTTCTATCACTATTCAGTTTTCTCCAAAGGTCTATCATACCTAGTATTTCTAGTATTCTATTTACTTTTTAAATTTCCTTCTTATTTGTTTTGTGGCTTGATTTGTCTAAATCTGAGAGTGCAAGGTCGAGATCTCCCACTATTATAGTTTTACTGTCTATTTCTTTTTGCAACTCTCTTAACTTTTCCTTTAGAAAGTTAGATGCTATACCACTTGGTGCATATATGTTTAGTATTGATATGGCTTCATTGTTTATGCTACCTTTTAGCAGGATATAGTTTCCTTCCTTATCTCTTTTAATTATATCAATTTCTGCTTTTTGCTTGATCTGAGATAAGGATGGCTACCCCTGCTTTTTTGGCTTTACCTGAAGCATAATAGATTCTGCTCCAACCTTTTACCTTTACTCTGTATGTATCTCCCTGCTTTAAGTGTGTTTCCTGTAAACAACATATTGTAGGTTCTCACTTTTGATCCAGTCTGCTATCCGTCTCTGTTTGATGGGAGATTTCATCCCATTCAAATTTACAGTTAAAATTACTAATTCTGTATTTCCTGCCATCATATTATCCCCAGATTATGCTTTTTTCCCTTGACCTCCCTGAACCCCTTCCCCAATATTTAATTTATAGACCCCACTTGTGACGCACAGCCCACCCTTTTTAGTATCCCTCCCCCCTCCTTCCAAATCCCTTCCCTTTTCTTGTACCCTTTCCTTATTCCCCTTTTCCTTTTCCCTTTTCCTCTCCCCCCTTTTAATGAGGTGAGAGAGAATTCTCTGAAAAACAAATATGTCAATTATTTACTCTTTGAGCCTACTTTGATGAGAGTAAGATTCACACAATGTTTCTCCCCCTCTCTACAAATTCATGTGTATCTTCTCCGCCATCTTGGCTCTACCCCCTCTCAACCATTCTTCATATAGCATCTACTCAAAAGCCTTTATTATTCTCATTGTCCTCATATAAACACTCACTAGGTTATCAATATCCTTCATAAACCTGATCTGGATTTTTTCTCCTTTCCATTTGTGAATCTTTCTAGTAGTGTCCTGGCTTATTCTATAAGGGGAAATGAGGTCTGTTTTTTCTTTCTCTCTTTATTTCATGCATTGAGATTATATCTGATATCTCGTACCCTTGATGATTATTCACAATATATGTATTAATCTGTGATGAAGTTATAATTCAGATTCAACTGTAAACTACATAGCTGAGTAAGCATTTTGATAATTTTTCCCAGCCCCTTGGGGAATATCTGAAAAAGGCTGAGATAATAGCAATGATTGAGAAATGAAGGTTTATTTTTCTAGTAAGAGCACAATATATTTCACATATAGAAATTTTATATAGTGGAAAGAATGCTGGGTTTGAAGTCAATAGATTTGAGTTTCAGTCCTGCTCTTTCCTATTGAGCAACCATTTTACTTCTTAAAGGTACAGCTATCTGTGTCTTAGACACATCTCTAAAATAGGAAGGTTAGTGACCTTAATAGTCTCGTATTTCTCCAAATCCTATGATCCTTGAAAATTTCAGTTCAGTTCAGTTATCAGAGTATACTTATTAGGGTTAGACATGGTATCTCAAAAGTCTTAGTGTTGTTTTAAGCTATTATAGCTTGGTGTCATTTTAAGCTGTTAGAACAATGCTTAAGACTTTTGGGACAACCTGTATTTATTAGAAACACAAAAGTGTCAGTTCAAAAACAACATGGGGGCTTTCTCACTCATAAAGCACTCCTTAGAACTCATTTATTTAAAAAAAAAAAAGAGATTGAATTGTACATTTTCCTAAATCCCAGTGTTTTGACACAAGATTCTCCAACATATGAAGCAGCTGCTGTAGTGCCCTTGGGCACTTTGCCATAGAAAAGAGAATAGTATTCCATTTGTACCCCCCATAGGACTGAGTGAAAAAGAGGGGTGGGGGAGAGGAAAAGAGGAGAGAGAAAAAGAGAGACAGAGATAGCAACAGAGAGACAGAGAAACAGAGACAAAGAGACACAGAGAGACAGAGACAGAGACAGAGACAGACAGAGACAAAGAAAGACAGACAGACAAAAAGAGAGACAGAGAGACAGAAACAGAGGGGCAGAGAGAGATACAGAGACAGAGAACTCTTGAGAGGGACAAGGAAACAAAGAGAAGAGGAAGGAAGAAGAAGGAGGAGGAGGAGAAGGAAGAGGAGGAGGGGAAGGAGGATAAAGAAGAGAGAAGGGAAAAATAGGAGAAAGAGAAGGATATACTTAGTAGGTACATACTTTTTTTTTTTTTTTTCCACACAGCTGTTTAGTGTTTGAGCCTAGATTTGAATCCAGTCTTTTTGATTCTAGGCCCAGCACTCTATCCACAAGACTGTTTAGTTGTCCCTATTGTTATTAGACATTTTCTCCAGGCTTTGGCTCGCTCTCCCAGGTAGCCCATAAGGAGAATCCAGGAGGTAGAGTGATGTACTGAAGAGTGACAAATTAACTTATTTATTTTTAAAATAGTATTTTATTCCCTCCCACTTACAGATACATGTCAAGAAAAATTTTAATATTCATTTTTATAAGATTTTGAGTTCCAAATTTTTCTCCCTTCTCTCTCTTCCTGTCCTCCAAAGGTGGTAGGCTGTTTGATATATTTTATATATGTGCTGTCATGTAAAACATATTCCCAGCTTAGTAACAGTTGTGAAAGAAGAAAGCAGTCAAAAGGAAAAAGAAAAATCATTTGAAAGAATAAAGCAAGTGAAAAAAATAGGTTTTGATCTACATTCAGAGTCCATCAGTTCTTTATCTGGTTATGGATATCACTTTCTTTCATGAGTGTTTTGTACTTGTCTTTTATCATTGTATTGCAAGAATGCTGAATTTTGATTTAGGAGACTTGCGTTTAAATGTAGACTCTGATACCATCAAGCTGTGTGAACACAGGGAAAGCCCTCCATCCATTTAAACCCCTCTTCCTCATCTATAAATACTATGTACATTACCTCTTTCATAGGATTGTCAAGAACAAAGTCCAATGCATTTGTGATTGCAACTATGTGACTGCTTTCTCCACTAAGGCCAACTATATTCCACACTCTTATCCAAGTCAGTCAGTGAATCTGTCAATAAGTATTTATTAAGCACTTACTCAATGTTAGTTACTGTTCTAAACTCTGAGCATTTGAGGCAATGCAGTGAATAGAGTACCAGCCCAGAAGTCAGGGGTACCTGAGTTCAAATGTGGCCTCAGAGACTTAATACTTCCTAACTGTGTGACCCTGGACAAATCACTTAACTCCAATTGCATCAGCAAAAAATAAAATAAAGTAAAATAAACTCTGAGCATTCAGGAAAAGGCAAAAAATATCCAAGTTTACCACAGAAGTCTATTTCACATGCTGAGCACTTTTCTTGCCCCTTATTAAGTGCTGCAGTGGATAGAACATTGAATTTGGAATCAAGGCAGACCAAAATTAAAATCTGGCTTTAGATTACTTTTTAGCTTGGTTAAATAGCTTTCCTCAACTATAAATGGGTCTGATAATAGCAGCTACCTCCAAGGGACATTAGGAGGATCAAATAATGAATGAATGAAATGAAATAATGTTTGTAAAAAGAAAAAGAAGTGCTTAGCATAGTTCCTGGCATATAGTAGGTATTATATCAATGTTCATTTCCTCCTCCCCTCCTCCTTAGAATTGTAAGAATATTTATGAAACACATGAATTATCCAACAATTAGGCTTGATTCTCACTCCATGATGGACCCATTTCCCCCTTCTCCCCAAATCTTACGTTTCTTTTGTTGTACCTTCACTTTTTAAAGAGTTCTTTAATAGTTATGTGTGAACAGACTGTCATCCCCACTGTGTGTCATCCCATGGTCTTTACTGTGATATTAAATTTTAATCCTTCAGAGATTCTAGCATTATGTGACTGAGTTATACAACTGCATCAGTACAAGTTTGGTGTTATAAAAAAAGTGGGCCTTTGTTTCAGGGAGAAAATAATGGCTATTAAAAAAATCTCAGAAAATTTCCAGTGGCCATTCAGCCCAATCTCCTTAACCTGTTGAATTCTAGAATCAACTAATTATCTCTCTTCAATGGATATCTGAAGAATATATAATAATGGATAAATTCTTTCGGTGGTTCATCTAACTGGGTAGTACAATTTGGACTGTAAGTTTGCTATTTATACTCTTATGGATTTTTGTATATAGGTGATTAGATGAAATTCTTCTTAGTATTTATGGAAGCTGTCCAAGAGATTGAATAGTATTTTGGGCCTTGATTCATTCACCACAATGTCATTTGTAAACTAGAGATCTCTCTTCAATTTGAACTTTGCATTGCATTTTTTTCTCTATGACTATGACAAATACTTTTGGCAAGTTATACTTTCAAGATCTTTGTCTGATACTAATAACTGGGGTGGGGGGTAAATGAAAAAGATAATTTCTATTGTCCTATCTTTCAAAGATATATGCATGGAAGATGACTTGTTAGAAAAGAGACTTTAAGAGGTCTTTTGCTCTATCAGTGAAGACTTTTTCTGTTTTTATTTTTCTGCATATAGTCAACAAGCAATAATTATAGTGCATTCAGGGCCACCTCCAGTCATCCTGATCAATAGTTTGCCACTGGATTTTTTTTAAATGATGGCTCTGGAGGGGAAAGTGAGGCTAATGACTTTGCTAACTGAAATCCAACTCATTTCCCTGATGTCCTGGTCCTTTTTAAGAATGAAGGACAAATAACAACAATTATAATAAGAGAGATTGTTAATTTTTTGTAATTTTTTTCAGCCAATTATGGGACAGTAAAGATGGGAATTACTGTGGTGTGTTGCTTGTAAATGGTCATTAGCTAATGTCCTTATATAGTTAATAAGTAGGTTTTCTATATTGTGTATATTTATTCATAAAACTTATATGGATGGGTAAGCAGGCATATAGATATGTAATTGTTGATATTCTTTTGGTCACTTTTTGTAGTTATTAATGAGATCTAAAATTTCACTTCTCCTTCCCACCATGTTTTTGATTCTTTTCCATCTCTCAGATATGAGTGAGTCTTTTAAAGCAGTTGAAATTGTTTACTTTCTAAATGGATTTCTTCTATGGAATTCAAATGTTCCTATTCTTGTTCTCATTACTGCCACTCCTATTTTCTCTACATGCACATATGACACTGTGAATTCAAGGGCTGTCAAAAAGAGGATGTTACAAAAATCTTTTTCATTTTTGGTCCATTCATTGTTTTTATTCCATCTTCAACCTTAAATGCCCCCGGGATGACTGTTTAGTTGGGTCTTTAGCCAAGCTTTCTTTAAACTTGTCTTGTCCTCCGCTGTTTCTTTCTGTTTTATGAGGTGATGCTGCTCATAATCTTCTCTCATCCTTCTTCATGATATTTTACAAAGGGCTTTGTCTTCAAAATTGTTTGTGGCTGCCATATCTCTCTCCCTGTTAAGGAAATCAAATGCTTATTGACTAAAATGCTTTTCAAACTCTTTTGGTCTCCCTTTTATGATATTTGATTTATTTTAGTGAAACTCCTATATGAAATTATTTTTAATTGGTGTCTTTCATTTCTTCCATCCAAATTCAATTTTCTATTATCAATAACTTGTTTAAAAAGAGGGTAAGTTGGAATTATTTTAATGGTATGACATTTCCTTTCCTCCCTATTTTTCATTCTCCCTCCCCACTATATAAAAACTCTAAAAAAGGAAAGAAATGAAAGAAAAAAATCTCAAAGGATGGAGTAATTTTTGAGACTACTTAGGGGTACTACTACATAGATCACTGAATCTGGAATGTTGTTATTCATCCTTTAATCTCAAAGAGGACCAATGACATATGGAAGATGATGTCTTGACTTGCAAATGAACTGGAGTTAAGTGAAGCAGGGCTATGCAAAGACATCACTCCTCCACAATTATTAGAGTTTAGTGGTAAGATCCAGATAAGGACAACTGGCAATGACCTTGGATGCAGTAGGAGACCTTGGCCTTTTTAAGCTAAAGTTTTTCTCATGTCTCAGTTTGACTGAGGTAAGGCTTATTCAGTAATTAAAAGCTAGATAAGAACTGAGGCAAAAGATGGTCTGGTTTGCCTTCACAAAGAGTCAATCTGTCAGGGGAAGACACTAAGTAACAAGGCATTCCCTGCCTATTAAAACTGAATCCATTTTTATTTTTATAATGTAATTTGATTCGTGTAATGTTCAACACTTTCCAGCCTTTTCTTGAAGAAAGTATCCATGATTTGTATTAAAATTTTTATAAGGGTTAAACAGTTTTGGTCTATTTCATTCCTTATTTCTGATCCATATTTCTGATATTTTTTACATTCCTCAACTATTTATATTATGTTTTTTCATTGAAGTCATTGAGTAATTATTGACAATTAAGTAGTGTTTAATGATATACAATGATTTAAGTTCAAGGAAGGGTTTATTGAGTTCTTTGTAAAATTTCCCTTTCTTCATTTTCAGAGGTTGAAGAAAAAGTACAACTATTTTCATGGTGACATTTGTGCATATATGTGTGTGCTTATGTGTGTGTACATGCAATTACTCATCTTGAATGTTCCAATATGAAATGACCAAATATCACATAAAATGACATTTTTTATTGCCTTAGGCCTATGATAAAGCCTACTTCTGTTTAAGAGTGGCCTGTAGGCCATCCTTTGATTTAACTCCAACTAACTTGTGAGATTTTAGTTGGATAAGAATAGTAAGATTGATAACATTAAATCTGTAAATTTACTTGACTATTAACTTTTTTTTTTATTATATTACAAGGCCCTTCTATAACTATACTTTGAAAGTTTTTTTTTTTCTTTCAGTATAAATGAATATTATAATTTGTCAAAAGTGTTTTCTGCATTTACTGTGATAATTATGTTTTGGATATTTCTATTATAATGAATCATCTTGATTTTTTGTCTTAATTTTGAACTGTTCCTCTATGCCTGCTCCAAATATAACTTTTTTTCATGATGAATGATCTTTGGGGATAAATTGCTATTGCCTTTTTTTGTTTGTTTGTTTTTTGTTTTTTGCCAATTCTTGATTTAAGATGCTTTAATTGATCTAAGTTAATTATATTGGTCTACTGTTGTCTTTCTGTAATTTATCTTTCCCTGGTTTAGGAAGATATTAGAATAATGTCCCATAAAAGAAACTTTGCTTCTAAATTTTTTCTTGAGAATAAGTTGCAGTAAGAGTGCTTATTTTTTAAAAAGTTTGATAGAATTTTCTCATAAATCTATTAGGACCAGGATTTTTTCCTTTGGTAATTCTCTTACAGCTAGTGCTATTTCTTTTTCTGATATAGGGCTATTTAAGATGTTTAAACTGGTTTTCTTTTAATTTTAATATTTTATATTTTTGAAGATAGTCCTCTATTTTGTACTCAGTCTTGGCAAGTTACTGAGGTTCTGGTAATTTTTTTCATTCTAGTTCTGTTCTGACTTCTTTTTGATCATTTTAATTCGTCCACGTGATTTTTCTGCCCTCTTTTATTTAATATACTTCACTACTCTTATCCCTTCCACATAATGGAAGTTAGGGGAATAGTACCCCCCACAATCTGAAAAACTGCATAAATTTTTTTGGTCCTTCTTTTATACCAGAGAAGAAGTCTGAATTTTTTCTTTGTTCTTTATGGGATATTTATAGTACTTTATGGTAAAATGTGGGTTGATATTTATATACGACTAGACATATATTTTATACATTTCTGAGTTTCTAAACTTTGTCTGTGTCATCTGCTAGTCTTCACTTATTGCCTATGGCCTCAGTAAAACTACCCCCACATTCCTATTTATTTTCTTAGGTTGAACTGCAATATATCAAAACTGATGAAGAAAATTGTGATGTGGAATAATTTTATTTTATTTTCAAAAAATATTTTAATTTTATCATTTCCATAATGTTATAATATTCCTTTTCTTTTTAATTTTAGTAAATTTTTTATTGATTTATCTGTGTGCTTTAGATTTTTAAATTAATTTTCTTCTTTTGAAATTCTTTTTTGGTTTTAGCTTCCCCTCCCTTATATCTCTTATCACTCTTTTTCTGACTCTTTTCCCTTTGGTGTTGGTTACACCAGTAAGGCTACTATATACTAGAAGTATATCTATTATTCAGAGAGCACTTGTACCTCGGGAGTGAGGGTTTGCTAAGCCTTTTTAAGACAGCTCATGTACCTTTGGTGTTTATGAAGTACTCAGCTCTCACCTATGAGAGCACAGAAGCCATACACTAGTAAAATCATCTTGGCAGGCAAGGTAAGTCATATTGAAGGTGATATCTACCCCAAGCATGTTAAGATTGCGCCTGGTGTAATGAGTAGCTGAGAACAATTGTTCCAATGAACATGAAGGCAGTTAAAACAGGAATTATGGAGTACTTAGAGATTGGTTAGATATTGAAAATGCCTAGGTCATCCATTGCATCCTGGGTCATTTCCAGTCATCCTAGCTTTTGTTCTGTCATCGGACTTTGATGATTCTGAAAGAATAAAGCTGATGACTTTGTGCAGCTCTGCCTCATTTAACTCTTAATTCACTTGTCAATCAAGACATTATCCATGATATCATTGGTCCTCTTCAAAAATGAAGAGCAAACCACTACTACCACCACTAATGCTATGCAAGAACATTGTCTCTGCTTCTTCCCTTATTCAAAATTTGATTTGTCATCAAACTGGCTCAATGTCCTAAATAGTCTCTGGGGGAAAAGGACTAATCCTGTGGATTTCTGTCCCCTTTCCTTTAGGCCTAGTATAGCTACCGTGTTTCCCCGATAATAAGACCTATCCTGAAAATAAGACACCCACATACTCTTTAATATTCCGCTAAAATAAGCCCTCCCCCGAAAATAAGCCCTATCGAACTTACTATGAAAACGGTCATCATGGTGATCCCCTGCGCTATATGCTGCGTAGCGGTACCTTCAGTAAGCAGCGCCGCCCTCCCCTCCCGGGTGAAACGCACGTCGCGCTCCGAGCTGCATCCAATCAGAGCTGCAGCAGTGAGCGCGTCATCCTCTTCTTCCCTGGTGATTTGCTTGCTGGCGCTACTGAGAGCAGCGCCCGCGGAGTAGAGCTGAGACAGGACCATCTAAAAACTCGGTAAGTTCAGTAAGCGATGGAGAATAAAATAAGCACTCAGGGGGCATGATGGAGGCTAAAAGGGGCATGATGGAGGCTAAAATGGGCATGATGGAGGATAAAAGGGGCATGATGGAGGCTAAAATGGGCATGATGGAGGATAAAAGGGGCATGATGGAGGATAAAATAAGCCCTCCCCTGAAAATAAGCCCTCTGGTGTTTTTTAGTCCCAAAAAAATAATAAGACAGTGTCTTATTATCGGGGAAACACGGTATGTACACTGTCTACCTGTCCCAGTTCCTTCTCTGTTTCTGATTCTTTCCTTCTCTGGTTTGAAATTTTCTAATCTTGAGATTGCCCCAGGAAAAAACAACTAATATCATTTTAGATTTCACTTCTCCCCTTCACAGTGGCTGAGTAGAGTCAATGCTGCTCTTGGCTTGTTGCAATGGCATAGAGTAGTAGGGTCCTACTCAAATAAGAAACAGATCATTGTGGGCAGCATATTAACTTAGAAAACTACAAATGAATATTATCAATGTTTTATTGTGATTTTACTTGTTTTGTTAAAAAATGTATTATTTAAATCTGATTTGGCACCACTTGGGAGTATTATAAATAACTGACATCTTTTGGTGGAGGATAGAGTATGCTGACAGATCAGAATGAATCAAAACTAGAAAGAAAAAGGACAGGAAAGAAATATTTGTGTTGGTCTTAAAATATAAGGCTGTGGTTTGTGTGCCCTGCGTAAAAGAAAGGGCTTGTGGGAGAGGAATGCTGAGTGTTTAGGGATTAGAACGCCTCAATGTTAGTATCTAAGGCCTTTACTTTGTTGGCTTTCTTCCTCTCTGGTCTGTGGGTTCAGTTGTAATTGCTCTAATTCTGATGCATGATTTTGGGTAAATTTTGAGAGAAAGTGGGAACTGGAGAAAATGTCTATTTTGCCATCTTGTTGATCACATGCCTGAAACATCACTTGTAGTGATAATTTCATCTTTCAGAAGATGGAAGAACCCAAAATGGAAATTCTATTATAGATTTTATTTCATTAATAGGGAGTTCCATGGTTCAGTGGAAATGAGGAAAAAGGTCACTCTCTTCTAGAACCTGTGATAAAAGAGGGGAAATTTTGGCATAGTCTGACATATATATATATATATATATATATATATATATATATATATATATATATATATATATGTCATATTTGGGGAAAGCAATTTCAAAGGGTTCAGAGGAAGATTAGATAGAACCCCAGGGACTGAAATGCTTCAGAGGAAGTTAGTCTAGAAGGGATGGGCAATACTCAAGAATCAAACTATGAAGACATAAAGGGAAATATTTCTAATGAGAAAGGAAATGGGATTTGTCAAAAGTGATTAATGTAGATGCACCAACAACTCAACAGTCAACTTAGATTCTAAAAAGAAATATATAGCAGATGAAAGGAAAACCAGATAATAGAAAATAAATATGAATGTGGTGCAGTCCTTCAGAAATAATATTAGAAATGACAAAGTCAATAATAATGCTTTGAGGCTGGCAAGGAAAGCTAAGCTACAAAAAGGTTGTTGTTTTTTAACTCTATTGGGAGGAAAAAAGGAAACTAAAAAGGGATAGATTCTTTTCTTGGGATGAATGGGACAATGATTACTGGCAACAGAGAAAAGACAGGATTTCTCAATTCTTATATTACCTATTTTTTGCCAAAGAGAATGATCTTTTCATTGAAAATGACAGAACCAAAATGACTAGCTTTGAGTTTAGCACAATTCCTGGCACATGACAAATGTTTGTTGATGATGATGATATCCAAAATAGGTAAGAATATAGTAAGAGAACATGAAGCTCTGGATGAATTCAAGACATCTGGCCCAGATGAATTACTTTCTTATACTGAAAGAATTGATGGATGTGATTGATGAGCTATTATTTGTAATATTTGAAAGATCATGGAAAATGAAAGTGTTGCTGCAGGATTGGAATAGAGGAATTATTTTCTTAATTTTTTGAAATGGGAAGAGAATATAGATTATAAATTATGGGTAAGTAAAATTGGCTGATTTTTGCAAAATTTTAAAAATAGATTATTAGAGAAATGTTTGGCAAACATCTAAGAAGGGATGTGAGAGTTACAAAGAACCAATATGGTCTCATCAATTACCCAGTTATGCTGACCTAATCTCATTTGCTTTTTAGACAGTTTCTAAACAACTGGAAAGGAAGAATGGTGTAGAAATATCTTGGTCATATTTTAGCAAAACTTTTATAAATTATAATACTATTCTTGTGGAGAAGATGAAGAGATATGGATTAGATAATAATACCATTAAATGAATTCAGAGGTGGTTGAATGACTAGATTCAAAAAGTAGTTGCTAACAATTTAATGTCAAGATGGCAAATTTTCAATGGAACACCTCGGAAATCTCTTCTAAGCTCTGTTTAACATTTTTTTTTAATTCATGGCATGGATAGAAGCATGCTAAGAGAGTTGAAAGGGATAGGAATACTTTGGATGATGGAGTCAGGATCCAAAAAATCTTTTTTTTTTTTTTTTCCCTTGCAGTTTTATTGATGTCTCTTTGGGTTTCCAGGATTTCCAATTTAGTGTTTACATGAGAACTTTTAATTTGTTCTTTTTATAGTTGCCAGCCCAATTCAGAAATGTAATATTTTCTCTATTTTATTAATGTAAGCTATTAAAAATATAAATTTCCTCCTAAATATTGCTTTGGCTGCTTCCCATAAATTTTGATATGTTGTCTGGTCCTTTTCTTTAATGAAATTATCCATCATTTCTATGATTTGTTCTTTGACCCACTTGTTTCTTAGGAGTAGACTATTTAGTTCACAATTTTTAATCTCTTTCTTTCTTTTTTTTTTTTTTATTCATTTTTCCAAATTATCCCCCTCCTCCCTCCACTCCCTCCCCCCGATGACAGGTAATCCCATACATTTTACATGTGTTACAATATAACCTAGATACAATATATGTGTGTAAATATCATTTTCTTGTTGCACATTAATTATTAGCTTCCGAAGGTATAAGTAACATGGGTAGATAGACAGTAGTGCTAACAATTTACATTCACTTCCCAGTGTTCCTTCTCTGGGTGTAGTTATTTCTGTCCATCATTGATCAACTGGAAGTGAGTTGGATCTTCTTTATGTTGAAGATTTCCACTTCCATCAGAATACATCCTCATACAGTATTGTTGTTGAAGTGTATAGTGATCTTCTGGTTCTGCTCATTTCACTCAGCAACAGTTGATTTAAGTCTCTCCAAGCCTTTCTGTATTCCTCCTGCTGGTCATTTCTTACAGAGCAATAATATTCCATAACCTTCATATACCACAATTTACCCAACCATTCTCCAATTGATGGACATCCATTCAACTTCCAGTTTCTAGCTACAACAAAAAGAGCTGCCACAAACATTTTGGCACATACAAGGATCCAAAAAATCTTGATAGGCTGATAAGATAAAATTCGAGAGGGTTAAATTAAAAGTCTTACACATGGATTTAAAAAAAAATCAATATTACAAATGCAAGGAAGAAGCATTGGTAGATAGTAGTTGTTATGAAAAAAAGATTTTAGGACTCTAGTATAAAGAAAGATCAATATGAGTAGACAGTAGATTAATTAATCAAAATAATTAAAGCAATATTGGACCACAAGGAGAGGTATAGCTTCTAGGAATAGGGATGTGATAGTCTCGCTAAACTCTGCTCATGTCAGATCTTATCTGATGTAATGTATTTAGTTTTGGGCAGTACAGTCTAAGAAAGAAATTATTTAATTAGAGAGCATCCAGAGAAGGGTCCTAAGTCCATGTTGTGTGAAGATTAATTGAAAGAACTAGGAATATTTTGTCATGAGAGAGAAGACTAAGGGAGAATATGATATCTGTTCGTGTATTTTAAGAATTTTCATGTGGAGGAGAAATTAGATTTATTTTGTTTGGATCAAGAGGACAAATGAAAGGTATAAAGAGGAAATTTTATCCTGTCAAGAAAAATTTCCTAACAATGATATTCCAATCAGTGTAGAATTCCAATCAAATATAGAATGGGCTGCTTCATCAGGAGATTATGGGTTTTCTTTTTTTGGAGATCTTTAAGTAGAGCCTGGTTGATCATTTGTTAGATATTCCATAGAATGATCTGGGTCAAATTCTAGCTCTGACACTTCTTAAATTCTTATGTAGTATGATCTCCAAGCTTATCATCATACTTTTCCATCATTTTCTGAATGTATTCCAGTTTGTCTTTGTCTTGCCTGAAATGTACCCAGAACTAAACACACTCTCTTTATATGGTCTGACCATACTGGTTATAGAATTATAGATTATACTGGTACTCCTGCTTCCCTAATTTGGCTACTGTGCATCTGTTAAAGTAGGCCAAGATTCCCTTAGCTATATCACTCTATATATTCTTAATGAGCCTACAATTCATTAGAACCTTTAGATAATTTTTTACATTATTATAGTCATATTTCCTTCTCACACATGTATAGTTGATTTGAGGATCCATATTTTTATTTTATAAAAGATATTTTTATTTTTCTCAATTTCCTTAGATTTCTCAGTGTATCCCTCACCCTTCCAGAGAACCATTACTTGCAACAAAGAATAAAAAACTGAATAGAAACAGTTCAACAAAACTAATCCATCAAAAAAGTTTAATAACACATTCAGTGTTCTATACCCATATTGCACTCTCTCTTCAAAAAATGAAGATAGTAAGATAAACTTAGAGTCTTTTTCCTCCTGCAAAAATTGAGGGAGAGGCCTATTGCACATTTTATATTGTGGAAAACATTCTCCCAACCATTGACTCGCCACTGCAAAGACAAGACAATATATACACAACCATCGAAATAGCAGATAATTGCAAAAGATCTCATCTCAGTAATTGCCCTTAGAATCTTAGTCAGTTCTTTTTCCATTTGTATCTTTAAAAAGAAAAGATATTTTCCATTCTGCAATTGATAGGATATAGTTATCAGTTTACTCAGTTACCAATAGCAGGGAGCTGACTCAAAGCCTTTCAACTATGTTGCTTATTCATCTATTTAGCAAGGCTAGTGCATAAATGACCTATAAGGCTTCTTTCGAAAATACTGATAGAATTTTTTCTCTCCTCTCTTCTCCTTTCCTTTCCTCTTTTTCTTTTCCCTCTCTTTTCATCCTTTTCCTCCCATTATCTCCTTTCCTCCATTGCCTTGTTCTCTTCTCCTCCCTTCGCTTCCTCTCCCCTTCCTTTGCCTTTTTTTTTTTTTTAAACAGGAAGGTATTTATATCTCTCTCCTTAAAACTGAAAGGAAAACATATAAAAACTCTAGTGTTTCTGCTGGCTAGTTTTCATCACACTAGGAAATGGAAACCATTATCATATATACATTTAGCTGAAGACTTCATTGCCAGCTACAAAATGGACATCTGTTCTGATGATTAAGTCTAAAGTATTGGGATGGGCACATATCCACTGCCTAAATGGAGCTGTTGGATACTCTGACTTATGTTATCAAACTTCAGAGGGGTTCTTTTTGAATTACCAAAAGCTTCTCGTTTTTAAAATGCCTTCCTTTCCACACTCCCTCCAGGGAAGAATCCTCATGGTTTGAGACCCAATGAAATCTGGCAAATGGATGTGATCCACTATAAATCTTTTGGTCATCTGTCTTTCATCCACGTGGTAGTAGATACCTTTTCAGGATTCACTTTTGCAGTACCAACAGCAAAAGAGACAGCCCGAGTGGTCACTGAATTCCTTATCCAAGCATTTGCAATTATGGGTGTGCCACAAGAAATAAAAACAGAAAATGGACCTGCATATAGTTCTAAACATTTTGCACACTTTTGTGCACAGTATAAGATTTTACACACCACTGGAATACCTTTTAATCTACAAGGTCAGGCAATAGTAGAGAGAAGAAACAGAGACATTAAGACACTCCTCCAAAAACAAAAGAAAGGGGGAGCCACAGGTAGCCCTAGAGAACTTCTAAATTTAGTTCTCTATACCATTAATTTTCTAATTTTTGACAAAGATGCACTGGCTCCGGCAGACAGGTTTTATAACCCACCAGAGAAGGGCAGTGTCCAGTGCGAGTACTGTCCTTAGATAATCACCAGGTGATGTGGAACGACCCAGAAAGTGGTGAATGGAAGGGACCAGATAGGTTAACTGCTTGGGGGAGAGGGTCTGCTTGTATTTCTTCAGAAGGAGAAGGAATCAGAGGGATGCCAACAAGTCGTTTTCACCTTGTCCATCAGAGAGAGACAGAAAAAGAGAAAAATCTTAAAACAAAGGAGAAAATCTAAGAAACATCTGACACTGAAAGAGCATGGCTAATAAGAAGACTGTTAAAGAACTTTAAAACCAGCAGGAATCATTGGATTTCCTAACACAAGATGACACTAATGGACAATGGACTTATGAACATGTATAAATTCTCAATTTATGATTATTTGATCATGTTATTTGTTACATACTTCTAGCATGTATTGTGTTACTATGCTACTATGTGTTTATATAATCTATGTAATTATGTGTAATGCCTCCCATATTGATGGATTTATGTTTTAAGGTCATGACCATTGTTATGTTCTAAATCAAAAGAAAGGGGGAGATGTTAGGTTCTTACTAAGTGCTAATGAGATAAAGAGATGATAGGTTCTTACTAAGTGCTAAATCGGTACTTAATAATTCTCTAGTTCCAGCCTTTAAGGGCAGTTTTACCCCTTTGAACTTCTGGGGAGGAGCTTAATGCTTAAAAGGAGCAAATTCGTTGGTAAAAGTAATTTTCCCACAAGCCCTTGCATTATCCCATGCCCATTCTCTGGGAGTTTAAAAGAGGGCAGCACTCAAGAGACTGAGGAGTCTCTACTCTAGGTCAGAGTTGGCAGCCGAGAGATTGAGTTGAGACAGCAGATCTCCTCCCAGAGAGTGATTGACAGTTTGTGGAGACAATAGAAATTTACATTACTCTAGGGAAAACATTTTTGATTTGCAGAGTTAAAAAGTAGAACTTCAATTAAAAAACATTTATTGAACTCTTCATATATATACCATGTCCTGCTAAACTGACAGGGCTATGTGTTGCCAAGTGCTTGGGTCAATTGGTACAAAGCTCTTACTCAAATCAACATTTGAAGTGTCACAGAGATTGATTACAGGTAATTAGAATTACATCATGAATCTTGATCTGCCATGTACACACTATGACCTTAGCTGGGTCATGCTTCTTCTATAAGGAAATTGGACTAGAAGTTTCTAAGTACCTTTCAAGTCTAAATCCATGATGCTATGAGTCTGACTGAATACATGTACTTTCCTTTTTGCCATGCCTCCCATCCCGTCCTAAACTTGGTGAGGATGAGAATTCTCTGTATTGGAGGATTTTTTTCTCTCTTGGATGTATGTGGACTATTTCTGTAAGTGGGGAAGGACATTGAACATGGTAAGTAGTGATGCCATTGATCCTATCATCTTTGCCCTCTGAACCAAGATTCAGATATTTTATCATCCTCTTTCTGGGTCAGACTTCACCAACTGTGTTAGAGCAGCAACTGTTTTATGGAGACTTAGTTTTTTATTAAGGTATGAGGAGGCTGTCTTTAGTAAGACCTGATGGATCCAGGGAATTAGGGCTTGAACTACTGGTATGACTCCTTGGTTGATTGAGTTATTTAAAAAAAACAACAACAAAAAAAACATAATTTGAAGAAATGGGGCTCTGAGGATTGGTGGAATTCTTCTTGCTAGATGAATCAATATATTTCTCTGATTGAATTCTTGCTTCAGAGACAGAAGCATAAGGAAGAGATATTTACTTGTATCAACCTTATCAATCCTTTTCTTGGTTATGTAAACTTCTCTTTGCTAAATATTTTGCCTTATTGCATTTCAATCCCAAAACTAAATCATTGGATTTTTCTGAGTTAGACCTAGCCCAGAACACTCTTCATCAATGTGAAAAGGAAGAAATAGGTATCTAGGAAAATGCACATACATAGACATCAAAGGGTGAAGGTGATAAATTGGAGAAGGATGCTAGACCTCCCTCTGACATCTGGTTTGAGTGAGAGCTTTGCACCACTTGATCCAAGCACTCGGCTACTCATAACCCTGTCAATTTTACTTAGCAGGACATGGTATCCATATGAACATATATAACATACTGGTATGTGGAGTCCTCTTGTTTCTTAGCTCTATATCATAGTCTCTTCCTTTTATTTTATACTGCGGTAGCTTTGTGATACTCTCCATGATTAGAAAATGTGCAAGAATCCCACTTTAAAACCTAATTCATAGGTTCTCCTGGGCAAAAATGATTGTTTCTAATTCTCCCCTTGATTTTGGGAAATGATCTTTGTCTATGAAAATGATAAGCACTATTTCTCCCCTGTGCTCACATTTTCCCCTTTGCTCAAGTTTTAATGAGGCAAAAGGGAAAGTCAGCTGC
The DNA here is from genome assembly GCF_048593235.1 of Sminthopsis crassicaudata. NCBI lineage: Eukaryota > Metazoa > Chordata > Mammalia > Dasyuromorphia > Dasyuridae > Sminthopsis > Sminthopsis crassicaudata. The sequence continues at coordinate 113,756,179 of NC_133617.1, read as the reverse complement.
TCACCCTTTGGCACCCATTTTTTGGCTCTTTTGGCATGTGCACTTTTTTAAAGGATGATAAGAGATAATAGTCAGAATCTGAAATAAAATTTGGCTATTTGTTTAAAAAGATTCATTAGGGTACTTGGTGGTTGGTTCCATTTGGTATCCCTTCACGTTTTAGGGTAATATTAGATCTGAAATCAGATGATTTTTTTGAATCTGGATAGTGTTCAGGATTTAGGATCAGGAAGATATGGATGCTGATCTCATCACAAACAGTAACTATATCATCTTGGACACATTACTCAATCTTTCTTGACTTCAGTTCTTTAAATATAAAATGAGAGGGTTGGACCAGATTAAGCAATAAAGTATTTATTAAGCATCTGCTATATGCTGGATACTGCTGGACTATGAAGATGCAAAGAATAATCATTTCTTATAAGGAGCTAACATTTTAATGGGGAATATGGGAGAGACAAAGTATTTATTTAGGTATATACATAATAAATATAAATGAAGTAGTTACAAAGTGGAAGAACACTGACATTTGGGGGGGGAGGGTCAAAAGGAAGCAAAGGAAGGTTTCATGTAAAAAGTTTCAAAGTAGAGGTAAGGAGGAATTATATTTTACACGTGGAAAAAAAGTTAATGCAAGTACCCAGGGCCAGGAGATAGGTATATCATGGGTGAAGAATGTAACACAGAGAAGTCTAATCTGACTGAATCATTGAGTGAGGGAAGGGAATGAAGCTGGAAAGTTAGATTAGGGCAAGAGGTTTACAAGCTAAACCTTAGAGTTTGCATTTTCTTCTAGAGGTACTAGAGAAGGACTAGAATTGCTTGAGTAAAGAGAGTAATATGGTTGGATCTGTGCATAAGAAAAATTACTTTTGCAGTAGCTTGTAGGATAGGATGGGGTGGGGAAAGACTTGAGACAGGGAGACAAATTAGGAAGTCATTACAATAATCTAGTGGAGAGATGATGAGGGCTTGAACTAAGGTGTTAGAAGGTTTCTAAAGTAGGTAGCTAGATAGCACAATGACTAGAATCAGGAAGATCTGATTTCAAATCCAGCGTCAGACACCTTCCATTTGCGTGATCCTGGAAATATCTTTTCATTTCAGTCTGTCTCAGCTGCCCTGTAAAACAGAAATAATAATACCACCTCCCTCTAAGGATTGCCTGAGGATCAAATGAGATAGTATTTGAAAAGTTCTTTTTAGTCACAATATAAATACTAGCCTTTAAGTACTAATTCTAAAATTTCTCCTACCTCCAAATCTATGTTCCAATGATTTATATTTGTATGACTTCAAGGAAGTCGCTTATCTTTTCTGGGCATAGTTTCCTCAAAAATGAGGGAGTTGGAGATGTACTTTTCTAGCTAAAAATTATCCCTTTTGATAGTAAAAGTCAAGAGTTTACAAATCTTTTAAAATCTGAACACAGATTTTACTTTCTCCCTTCACAATACCTTTCATGATTCTGTGAATCTCTGAGATATGCCTCCTATTCTTTATGAGAAACAACTGCCATGTAATGGAAGGGAAAATATATATCCTAGAGTCAGATAATGAGTTTCAATTTGCACCTTCCCTTTCCCACCATTCATACTTTCTGACAAATCATTTTAACACCAACCAATTCAACACACATTTATGAAGCACCATTGTATTCCTAGTGCTTGACATTGTGTTTGATATTCTGATGCTAAGACAAAACTGAAGCCATCCCTGCCCTCAAGAAACTTAGATTTATCATCTATAAAAAATGGACATATCATCTTCCCTTCTAAAATCATAGGGCTACTGTGAAGATAAAATGAGATATCTAATGCAATAATGTTCTGTAAAGGTTAGCTATTGTTAATACCTGCCCCACTTTTCATGTTTTAACAGATTTAAGAAAGTCACAGAACTGAGAATTGGAAGGATCCTTAGGAGTCTAACCATTGCAAGAACACTGTCAGACTCTCATCCAATCTTGGATGTTTGGATTGCCTTATGTATCCAGTTCTACTGTAAACACATTGAGGGGAGGGATTATGTGCTTAGCAAAATGCTTGGCACATAGTAGGTGCTTTTAAAATGTTTATTAATTGACTTTTTTGGTATCCATTGTTGCCTTGCACAGTGTCTTCCCTATAGTGGAATTTAATAAATTTCTGATATTTTTTAAAGACTGGATTTGTGTTTTTATTAGTGTGGAAAATGATCCTGTGGGATTCCCTGCCAAGTACAGATGACTTGTGCTCTGTAATTTATTATCATAGAAAACTATCTGGAGGCCCTGAGAATTTAGATGATTTATTAAGGTCTCACAGGTAGAATGTCAGAAATAAGGCTTAAACCCAGGCTTTCCTGATTTTGAAAGTAATTCTCTATCAGTTAATCCACCTTTTGTCTTATTGATTAGTTCAGTAACAACAACAGTAATGGTTATAGTTAACATTTAGGTAGTGATTTCAAGTTAATCTCATAACTATGTGAAACTGGTGTAAAAGGAGTAGGTACGACTAGGTGATAGATCTATGATTTTATTGCTTAAATATGTGATTTTTGCTTGTAGGCCAGAGAAGACACTCATTCTTGTCAGCTGTGGAGACTCTGAGAAAGCAGCATCAAGATGCATGTGAGGGAGGAATGATAGTCCCCAGATGATTTTCATCAGCACCATCCAAGTTGAAACCGACATTAGGTCCCTTTAAAGGAATCATAGCAAGAGAGCAAATGCCATATAAATTCATTTTGGAAGAACATTAAGAAAGATTCTAGATGGTATCAAATAACCCTCACACTCATAAAGTACCTCACAAACTCATGGGAAATTATATTTTAGATTACATTCTGTCCTGACAATGTACTTGTGACTGTGCTAAATGAGGAATTTGGAATAGTTTGGGTCTAAAGGGTTTACAATCTTAATTGTGTAGATGAAGAAAATAAAGTCATAGAATTTCAGGGTGGGAAGGGAACTCAGAATCTAATTCAAAGTATCTTAATTTGAAGTATATAAATTTAAATATATATATATATATATATAATATACATATATATGTGTGTGTGTGTATATATATATATATATATATATATATATATATATATATATATATATATATATATATATATATAAATATAAACTATTCCAGTATCATTGGTTTCCTTTGTAAATCTTTATATTTTATTTTAGGCATTTAAAAATGCTATTCTGAGAAGGGGTCCACAGACTATTCTACATTTCTAAAGGAACCCATGACTCACAGAAGAAGGTTAAGAACTACTCATCTAATCTAACTTGTACCCAAATAAGAATGCCCTCTACAACATACCTGGCCAATGGCCATTTAAACTCTTGTAGATCACCACAAGTGAAAAGAAATCTGTTAAGTATTCTGCCATCCATTTGTACTTTGTTATTATTATTCAGTTATTTCCAACTCTTTGTGACCCTCTTTAGGGTTTTCTTGGCAAAGATACTATAATGGTTTGCCATTTCCTTCTCCAGTTCATTTTACAGATAAGGATACTGAGGCAGACAGAGCGAAGTGACTTGTCACACAGCTAGTAAGTATCTGAGACTAGATCTAAACTGAAGAGGATGAGTCTTCCTCATTTTAGGCTCTGTTCTCTATCCACTGTACCACCTAGGTGCACTTTGTATTTGTTTTTGTTGTTGTTGTCATTGTCTATTTTTTAAATTAAAGCTTTTTATTTACAAAACGTATGCATGGGTAATTTTTCAACATTAACCCTTGCAAAAACTTCAGTTCCAACTTTTCTACTCCTTCCCCCTACTCTCTCCCCTAGATGGCAGGTAGTCCAATGCATGTTAAATGTTAAAATATATGTTAAATCCAATATATGTATACATATTTGTACAGTTATCTTGCTGCATAAGAAAAAAAATGGATCAAGAAGGAAAAAAAAAAAAAAACCGAGAAAGAAGACAAATGTAAGCAAACATCAGCAAAAAGAGTGAAAATGCTATGTTGTAGTCCACACTCATTTCCCACAATCCTCTCTATGGGTGTAGATGGCTCTCTTCATCACTGAACAATTGAAACTGGTTTGAATCATCTCATTGTTGAAGAGAACCATATCCATCAAAATTGATCATCACATAGTCTTGTTGTTGCTGTGTATGATGATCTCCTGGTTCTGTCATTTCACTTAGCATCAGTTCATGTAAATCTCTCCAGGTCTCTCTGAAATCATCCTGTTGGTCATTTCTTAGAGAACAATAATATTTCATAACATCCATATACCATAATTTATTCAGCCATTCTCCAACTGATGGATATCCATTTGGTTTCCAGTTTCTTGTCATTACACATAGGGCTGTCACAAACATTTTTGCACATGTTGGTCCCTTTCCCTTCTTTAAGATCTCTTTGGGATATAAGCCCAATAGAAACACTGATGGGTCAAAAGGTTATGCACAGTTTGATAACTTTTTGAGCATAGTTCCAAATTGCTCTCCAGAATGGTTGGATCTATTCAAAGATCCACCAACAATGTATCAGTGTCACCGTTTTCGCACATCCCTTCCAACATATCTATTCCTGTCATCTTAGCCAATCTGAGAGGTGTGTAGTGGTATCTCAGAGTAGTCTTAATTTGCATTTCTCTAATCAATAATGATTTGGAACACCTTTTCATATCACTAGAAAGTTTTAATTTTTTTTATCTGAAAATTGTTTGTTCATATCCTTTGACCATTTATCAATTGGAGAATGGCTTGATTTCTTATAAATTTGAATCAATTCTCTATATATTTTAGAAATGAGGCCTTTATCAGAACCTCTGAATGTAAAAATGTTTCCCCAGTTTATTGCTTCCTTTCTAATCTTATTTGCATTAATTTTGTTTATACAAAAGCCTTTTAACTTAATATAATCAAAATTATCTATTTTGTGATCAATAAGGATCTCTAGTTCTTCTTTGGTTACAAATTCCTTCCTCTTCCACAGGTCTGAGAGGTAAACTCTCCTGTGTTCTTCCTATTTGTTTATAATATCATTCTGTATGTCTAGATTATGAACCCATTTTGATTTTATCTTGGTGTATAGTGTTATGTGTGGGTCAATGCATAGTTTCTGCCATATTAGTTTCCAATTTTCCCAGAATTTTTTGTCAAGTTGTGAATTCTTATCCCAAAATCTGGGGTCTTTGGGTTTGTCAAACACTAGATTACCATATATATTCATTGATTATTTTGTCCTTTGAACCTAACCTGCTACACTGATTAATTAGTCTATTAGCCAATACCAAATGGTTTTGATGACTGTTGCTTTATAAGATAGTATTACATCTGGTACAACTAGGCTACCTTCATTTTTTTTTCTTTCATTAATTCCCTTGAAATTCTTAACCAGATGAATGGTTATTTTTTCTAAGTAAGTAAAACAGTTTCCTGGGAGTTTGATTGGTGTAGCATTAAATAAATAGATTAGTTTAGGTAGTATTATGATCTTTATTATATTTGCTTGGTCTGTCCAAGAGCACTTGCTACTTTTCCAATTGTTTAAATCTGACTTTATTTATGTGGAAAGTGTTTTGTCATTTTGTTCATGTAGTTCCAGACTTTCCCTTGGCAGATAGGTTCCCAAATATTTTATACTATTGACTGTTATTTTGAATGGAATTTATTTTTGTATCTCTTGCTGTTGAATTTTGTTAGTGATGAATAAAAATGCTGATGATTTATGTGGATTTATTTTATATCCTGAAACTTTGCTAAAATTGTGGATTATTTCTAATAATTTTTTAATTGATTTGCTAAGCATACCATTATATAATTTGCAAAGAATGATAATTATGGTTTCCTCACAACCTACTCTAATTCCTTTAATCTCTTTTTCTTCTCTTATTGTCAAAGCTAGCATTTCTAATTTAATATTGAAAAGTAATGGTGATAGTGGGCAATTTTTAGTGGGATTGTTTCATCCCTGATATTTTTGAGAATGGTTCCAGTTTATCCCCATTACATATGATATTTGCTGATGGTTTTAAATAGATGCTACTGACTATTTTAAAGAAAAGTCCATTTATTCCTATATTCTCTAGAGTTTTTAATAGGAATGGATGTTGGATTTTATCAAAAGTTTTTCTGCATCTATTGAGATAATCATTGTTTTTGTTAATTTGGTTATTGATATTATCAATTATGCTAATAGCTTTTCTAATATTGAACCAGCCCTGCATTCCTGATATAAATTCTACTTGATCATGGTGTATTATACATTTTCTATAATCTCTTTGCTAATATTTTGTTTAAGATTTTTGGATCAATATTCATTGGTCTATAATTTTCTTTCTTTGTTTTTGTCCTACCTCATTTAGGTATCAGTGCTATGTCTGCATCATAAAAGGAATTTGATAGGAGTCCTTCATTCCCTATTTTTTCAAATAGTTTATATAGTATTGGAGTTAATTGTTATTTTTTAAAAATTTTGGTAGAATTCACATGTAAATCCATCTGGTCCTGGGGATTTTTTCTTAGGGAGTTTATCAATGGCTTGTTCTGTTTATTTTTTTTAAAATGGGACTATTTAAGAAATATATTTTCCTCTTCTGTTAATCTGCAATCTATATTTTTGTAGGTATTCCTTCATTTCACTTAGGCTATCAAATTTATTGGCATAAAGTTGGTTAAAGTAACTCCTAATTATTGCTCTAATTTTCTCTTCATTGGTGGAAAGTTCTCCTTTTTCATTGTTGAGACTAAAAATTTGATTTTCTTCTTTCCTTTTTCTAATCAAATTAACTAAAGGCTTATCTATTTTGTTGATTTTTTCATAAAACCAACTCTTAGTTTTATTTATTAATTCAATAGTTTTTTTTTTTTTGTTTGTTTTTTTTTTTTTTACTTTCAATTTTGTTAATCCCTTCTTTTATTTTTAGAATTTCAAGTTTAATATTTGATTGGGAGTTTTTAATTTGCTCTTTTTTTCTAGCTTTTTTAGTTGCAAATCCTTTTCTGGTAATCTTCAAAATTATCTTCTGCTGGTAATTTGTTACACTCCTAATATTTGTGGATTCTGCCAGTCCAAAGCTAATTCAGAGGCTGGATTTGGTAATTAATGTGAGAGTAATGAGAGAAAGTCAGAAAGAAATGTGTGTCCTCTCCATCATCTTGGCTCTGCCCCCCTAATTGCACTTTGAAATAGCTTTGTTTGTCAATTTTTTTTTTCTTAATACAAATACCAAAACTGTCCTTTAGCATGTTCTACTCATTACTTTTTATTCTGTTTTTGAGGGTCAAGCAGATCCAGCTCTCTCTCTTCTCTATGTTTTTCACATACTTGAAGATTATTATCATGACAGAAGTTCTTGGAATCCCTTGAAAAGATGAATTGTAAGAGATAGGGAAATGTAATGACCTTGAATTGAGATCTGTAGCTCTTTGATATTTGATAGACTATTTTACTTCTCTGAGCCTCAGTTTCATAATCTCTAAAATGGAGTTTGATAAAATGGCTTCTAATATTCCTCCCAGCTTTAATAATTTTAATACCAGCAAGCAGTTTCTGGTTTTCTCTTCAAAGTCTTTCTTTTTCAATGCTCTTTCAATTTATTAATTACAACTTGGTCTTTTAACACTTGAGAATCTCCACTGTTATCCCGGTATACTTGGGAGAACTTTAGCACTATGCTAAACTTATGGAAGGACATGGATAAGACTTAAGATCAAAGTAAAGCTTGGGTGGAGTGAGTTTTACATTGTCTTGGAGGGAATATTCAAATTAATTAAATTGCAAATCCAGCTAAGTATTTGAGTATTATTCACTGTTTTAACTAGAAAGATGTACTGAGGCTTAGGGTCTAGTGGGGAAAATAAGAAGAATGCTTTTTGAAGGGGCTCTGCTTTGTATCTAACGCTTACTACCTATTTGATCTTGGGCAAGTAATTTAAACCCAAAGTCAATTGGACATAAAAATACCAGCACTACCTCATCTAATCATAGTGAAGGTCATAAAAGATAAAAATGTGTAAGTATAAGTTACTTCTAGTGGTAGTAGTAATACTACTGCACTATGGGGCAGTTTCTAGAGGAGATGTAGCAATAACCCTAAGGCCATCTTGCCTTGGGAATGTTGTAGTTCCATAAACAATGCAGGCTGCAAGATAACAATCTGTTGGTCTATAATAAACTTTCTGAGACAATAATGAGGTGTATACCAGACTAAATTATAAAATTCAATAATGAGGTGCATACCAGACCATTCCTCAGTTCTACCTCAAAGCTATAAAATTAGCATATCAGTGACAAGAAGCACCCCATCTTTCTATCTTTTTCCTATGAATTTATCTTCTTGTTCCTGGTTTTTTGCTAAATTATTTTGGAATATAGCCTGCTTCAATTAGCATTACAATTATAATAAAATTTGCCCCTTGACTTGGAGATGGGATCAAGACTGGAAATTCTTTTAAAATACCTCACAATGGGGGGACAGCTAGGTGGCACAGTGGATAGAGCACCAGCCCTGAATTCAGGAGGACCTGAGTTCAAATTTGGTCTCAGACACTTAACACTTCCTAGCTGTGTGACCCTGGGCAAATCACTTAATCCCAGCCTCCAAAAAAAAAAAAAAAAAAAAAAAAAAAAAAATAGAAAGAAAAAAAAAAATACCTCACAATACTGGTCTGAAACCCCAACCTTTTGGGGTCTCCTTTGAATCTCAATATTACCACCACCATCACTACCACCACCACCACTTTTTCTACTATTACCACTACTACTGTGCCACTACTACCATATTACTACTATTGTTGCTTTTGCTGCTGTCACCACCACCACTACCACCATTATTATTATTACTACTACTCTCCTATAAGTATTACTGTATCTCTCAAAGCGTGAACTGCAGTTTAGTTTTGATGGAAATAAACACTGCCTTTTCCAAGATGGATGGATTATCCTTCTAGTAAACCTTGTGGAGTTCTTGTTTTTCATTTAGTAACTTCTGAATTTCCCCTTTGTTTTTGCCTAACCAATCTAGATGTTGGAGGAGATCTGACTGAGAGGAGTAAATGCAGTGCTGTCTACCAAATCTCTAAAAGCTTCCCCCTTCTTTTTTTTTTTTTAGTAATTGTGTGTTGGTTCAGCTTTCCTCCAGGTTACCACTCAGAGAAGCACTCTTATCTGTTGACAGTAAGATTCTGCTTGCCATTGGTATATGAAGTGAATGCATATATTATGGATAATATACAAAATCCAATAGACCTGAAAGATGAACAGTTTTTATTATAAGAAAACTGAGCAGTTATCACATCCAAATAGCAGTTCTGAGTAAAACAAGGCTTACAAATGAAAACCAGCTTACTGAAGTTGGAGCTAAACACACAATTTTCTGAAGAGACTTGTAATGATGGGGAATATCATGAAAATCAAATGTAATCAGGTCAACAAGTTTGTATAATCCCACCATGATAATCCTCAATATGGTCAAAGAAAAATTTTCTGAAGATCTCAAGACCTCATCATCAATATGCCAAAAGTAATGCCAGAGTAGGAACAAATTATCAAATGTGGCAGGGACTCCTTAGGAGAAATGGAGTCATAAACTGCAACAGCAATGGTCACTTATTACTAAAGAAGTGTATTTCATGGTCTTCTCTTCACTAGCACTGTCTTCTGTTTACCTAAAGACAATAAAACTTTGTGGATACATCCTCAGACTGCATTTACTCCTCTCAGTCAGATCTCCACAAACATCTAGATTGGTTAGGCAAAAACAAGGGGGAAATTCAGAAGGCAAAAGTTCCTACCATTTGATAGGGACCCTATTCACCACAAAAAGCAAACCAGAGCTAGGTTAGGTAAAGCAGACAAATTTTAGAATACCTTTTCTAAGTCCTTCCTTACATGAGGAGGTGAGAAATGTGATTCTTAAAAAAAGGCTAGTCAGATATCCAGATTATTACCAAATACCAATGCTGCTTCAGTGTAGTGAGAAGATAATGTTATGACTTGGGCTGCCTGGGTGCAGGTTTGTAATCACTAACTCACAAGCACAGCTCCAAGTATATCTGCATCTTCTGCTTTATTGCTTGCCCATTGTTACAGGACATTGAGGTAGATAAAAATGATAAAATGGGATGGGTAGTATCTTTTAAGTTGTCCATAAATTCAATTTAACTGAGGCAGAATTGCACAAAGTCTTTGACTCACTTTTTCTTCCAGAGTCATCAAAGCCCAGTGGTGAGACAAAAGTCAAAGTGATAGATGATGGTTTGGAATACAGTGAAGACTTTGGCAATTTCAATATCTACCCAAACTGTAAATGACTCACAGCATCTGCTTTTGTCACTTCCATGGCCCATTGAAGCAAACTGTTCTCATCCTCCCATTTAATCAGAGAAATGCTTGGGGTAGATATTCTCCTAAATCACTGACAGGTTTGAGGTGTGTTGGTTACTTTCAGTTTGGATTTAAGCCATCTGTCAAGATGGTTTATTGGGGTCTTTGTACAAGCTATAGCTTCTTGGAGTCAAAAAAGAGAGTTGGACACTAAAGGTGGAAAGCAACCCTGAGAAAGGGTTCAGCAGACCTCACACCAAAGGTACTAGTTTTCCTTTAATTCCAAACATACTACTACTACTATTATACCACCATCACCACCACTACTACCACCACTACTACTTTTAAAGTACTATTACTATTACACTAACATGATGACTACAGTGACTACTATAACTATGACAACTACTACTACAAGGGCTATGACAATGACTACTACTACTAATTACAATTACTAATACTATTGCTGCTGCTGTTGTTGCTGCTACTACTACTATTACTACTACTACATAGGTATAATCACTTTATTATTTTGTTCATAAACCTTTAGTTGGTTTTTCATTGCCTAAATGATAAATTCCTTTAAATAGGAATCAAGGCTGCTTATGATTTGACATTTTCAAACTGTCCTTATCCTGTTTCAAGCCTTATTATGTTTTACCAAGCTGGACTGTTAGTTATTACCTAGTTTCAATCCTGGCCTCTTTTATCTCCATGTATTTATACCATACTTCATGTATATGAAATATTTATTCTGAATTTCAGGACTACTGAAGTCCATTCCTTTCTTCAAGATTCAGGTCAGGTGCCCTCTTCCTCATAAAATTCTCTGATATCCCTTCAGCTTAAAGTGTTCTTTTCCCCTGATATTAGACAGAATCACAGAACCATTAAAATAGAAGGGATTTCAGAGATGAACATCCCCTACAAAATATTGTCAGTAGGAGGTCATTCAGTATAACAGAGCCCATTTCATTCTTGGATGTTGACAATCATTAGGAAGTTATTCCTTACATTAAAGTCTAAATAATTAGCCTTCTGTTTATTTCTCTCTTTCTGCTTTCCATAGCCAAGCAGAACAAGTCTAATCTTATTTTAAATACTTGACAAAAAGCATCATGGCCCCTAAGTTATTTATTCTCTAGGTAAACATCCCTGATTCTTCTGATTTTAATCCTAATAGTTATAAGAAGTTTCTTATTGTCCAGTCATTTTTCAGTTGTGTCAGACTTTCCTTGACTCTATTTGGGATTTTCTTGGCAAAGATACTAGGCTCACTTGCCATTTTCTTCTCTACATCATTTTACAGATGAGGAAACTGAGGTAAACAGTTAAGCGACTTTTCTGAATCACACAACTAATAATTGTCTAAGACCAGATTTAAACTCAGAAAGAGGAATCTTCCTGTTTCCAGACCACTGTTCTATCCACTGTGCCACTTAATTGCCCAATGATAATATAGTATCTAGCTCTTCTCTAAATACTTGTTTTAGTAGAAAGAATACTGGATTTACGACCAGGAAAACCTGTGTTCAAATGCGACATTTATCTGTTATATGACCCTAGTCAACTGACTTAACCTTTGTTTGCCTTAGATTCCTTAACTGTACAATGGGGATAGTAACAGTACCTACCTCCCTTCATTGTTGTGAAGATCCAGTGAAATAATATTTTAAAAGAGCTTTACAAACCTTAAGGAACTATGTAAATGCTAGTTTAATTAATTCCCTCTTTTTAGAGTTTATATTTAAGTTAAGGCCATTTAGGATACTGGTCAAGCCCAAAGGTTTGTCTTCAAGTAATGTGTCTCAGATTCAAGGTATTTCATGACGTAGTACTCATTCAGAGTCATAGTTCTTGAATTGTCAACTAGATATTTAGTTACAAGTTAGCAAAAGGACATGTTAACCATAATAGGGGACTCATGATTTAGGGACACATATGGAAGGAATTCTTATGGGGAGCAACATTTATGAAATGACAAATATCAGGATCCTGAGTGGCCAGAATGTGCAAATATATTGGAACACATTTTCATCAAGGAAACTTACATATTCCAAATTTTGGATCTGTTAGTACTCTCTGGTAATGTTAACCTGCTAATCTTAGCTACTTGTTGTTGGTCATCATATCTCTGCTCTCTTTTGGGCTATCTAAATGATGTATCACATTATCTATTCACTTTTTCATTCTGCCTTTATATTCCAGTCTTAAACATAGGACCATCTGCTGAGTTCTTGTCATTGCCAAAGTACAATGCCTAAAAAGTCTCTCCCTGACAAAAGAAAGAAGATAATTCATCAGTCTGTAATGGATGCTATTAGTTAAGAACAGGCAACAGAGAATAATAAAAATACACCAAATCTAAAACATATCATCTGTGAATAGGATAAACATTAAGTTAGGCAAACTATCAAATTAAATTAAACAAGAACAGAATCTAGGCAAAAGAAGGAAAAAAAAAGTTATTGCTCCCTTTCTTTCTGGCTCTAATATGTATATCTTTTAGCAAAAAAGCCCCTGATATTTAAAATATATTCTGGTCAGCACAAAGCCTTTCTTTTTTTCTTAACACTAATATTTTCAACTGTCATAACAACAGCAATAATAAAAATATCAATACACATTTATACAGTACATTAACATTTTAAGTTTGAGTTGTCATGAAAATAATGCCATGCCTCTTTGAGTGACATAATAATAATAGTAGTAATAGTAAACATTTATATAGTATTTACTATGTGCCAGACACTGCATTAAGCACTTTATAAATATTACCACATTTGTCCCTCACAATAGCTGGTAAGATTTTTATAACTGAGGAAACTGAGGCAAATGTAAGTTAAATGATTTGCTCAAGATCACACATTTAGTAAATTGCTGAGTCTGACTTTGAACTCAGGACTTCTCAAGCTTAATCCCAGCTTTCTACCACTGAATCACTTACCCATTTATGCTCTTCTCAGATTTCTTTTCTTTTTTTTTTTATTCTTTTTTTTATTTAGAATTTTTTTCACAGTATATATGCATGAGTAATTTTTTTTTATAATATTATCCCTTGTATTCATTTTTCCAAATTATCCTCCTTCTCCCTCCATTCCCTCCCCTTGATGACAGGCAATCCCATACATTTTACATGTGTTACAATATAACCTAGATACAATACATGTGTGTAAATACCATTTTCTTGTTGCACAATAAGCATTAGATTCTGAAGGTACATGTAACATGGGCAGACAGATATTAGTGTTAACAGTTTACATTCACTTCCCAGTGTTCCTTCTCTGGGTGTAGTTGTTTCTGTCCATCATTGATCAACTGGAAGTGAGTTGGATCTTGTTTATGTTGAAGATATCCACTTGCATCAGAATACATCTTCATACAGCATTGAAGTGTACAGCGATCTTCTGGTTCTATTCATTTCACTCAGCATCAGTTGATGTAAGTCTCTCCAAGCCTCTCTGTATTCCTCCTGCTGGTCATTTCTTACAGAACAATAATATTCCATAACCTTCATATACCATAATTTACCCAACCATTCTCCAATTGATAGACATCCATTCAACTTCCAGTTTCTAGCTACAACAAAAAGAGCTGCCACAAACATTTTGGCACATACAGGTCCCTTTCCCTTCTTTAGTATTTCTTTGGGATATAATCCCAATAACAGAAATGCTGGGTCAAAGGGTATGCACAGTTTGATAACTTTTGGGGCATAGTTCCAAATTGCTCTCCAGAATGGTTGGATTCTTTCACAACTCCACCAACAATGTATCAGTGTCCCAGTTTTCCCACAGCCCCTCCAACATTCATCATTATTTGTTCCTGTCATCTTAGCCAATCTGACAGGTGTATAGTGGTATCTCAGAGTTGTCTTAATTTGCATTTCTCTGATCAGTAGTGATTTGGAACACTCTTTCATGTGAGTGGAAATAGTTTCTATTTCATCATCTGACTTCTATGATTTATTTTCAAACCCAAGCCACTGTAGTTAATAACTATGTAACCTTGAACAAGTAATTTTCAGTGGGTCTGTGATATCATCAATGTGAATATTTTCTCCTTCGGTAAAGATTGTAACAGATCTTCAACTTCTAATACAATGTAATTCTTATCCATGCTCTCCCATAGAACCTTTACAAGAGTTCTGCATGGTTTGATGGAGACCATCTCCTCCTAGTTCTTTTTAAATTAGTGGATACCAGTACATCACTCAAATTCATCCATTACCTTTCATCATGTATTTGAGTATCCCATCATGATACATGACTGACCCACATTCTTTTCTTATTATACATATTCTTGGTGATATCTTTTATGTCATGTTTGTAAAGGTCAGAATTGAAAACTTATTACAACTGACTCACCCCTACCATGGACTTCTTTGCATTTTAGATATCCTATTACAATGATTCTTTGAAGAACATGGTATTTCAAGATTAAGAAAAAAACATATGATATTTCTAATTGTAGGGTATTTTTCACCTGTGCTCACTTTGAAAGGCAATGTGGTATAGTTGATGGAGAGCTGGCTTTGGAGTTAGAAAGACCAGGATTCATATCCTATCTTTGACATATGCTGTCTGGGTAAATCTGGAAAAATGATTTAACTTCTCAATGTCCCTGGGACATCAGTTATAAGAGCAGGTACTGATAAGCATGGGTAAATTGAGGTTTCATCAATGGGAATTATCTATACCTATAAAGTCACAGATTTTATTCTCTCCATCCTGAGCACTGCAAGATAAGAAAACCAAGTGGGCTGGCAGAAACACCAACATTGTACAGATTTTTCATGTCACTGAAACATTATTTTTTCCTTCTATATCTGTTTCAAGTAAGATTCTCAATTGGCTTCTTTTTAGTAGATCTCTTGGGTAACCCTCCTGGTTAATCATCATGGTTAATTATCTGTTTGCAAATTTTTTTTCTGTGCAAGGGATCCAATATTTATTGAGGGGCAATATGATAAGTATGGCTCAGGATTATCAAAACACGAAAATGGCTAGGTTCCTAACCTTGCTTGTCTGAGATTGTTCCTTATTTCTATTGACCAATCTTACCAGACAATTGATTTTTCAGTGGCCACATCGTTTATTAAAATGCAGTAAAATAACACTGCGAAGGAGCTGTGAGGATCATCGTCTTTCACACCAAAATGTCCCCCTTCCAGCCTACTGGGGTTGGGACAAGATTTCAAATAATAGTTGAATGTCTGGGAACTTGGGATTTAAAGAAAGCTAGAATAATTTGAGGAGTTGGCCGAGTTGGATCTCCCCAGTTCTTGTTCTCTAATCACTGAGGTTTTCAGAAATGGCTCTAACTCAGAGTGACTTGGTTTTCTATATGCTAGTTCACACTTGGCTGTCCCAGATTAAGTTCTATTCAGCTTTCCTACAGCCCATTTCCAGCCTCTTCAGATAGAAGTGAGGATTTTGACTTTTGCTCTATGGCTCCTGAACTAATTGTCATATCTTTTTCTGTCTTTGCTTTCTCTGTCCCAAAATCTGGCAGTCTTTATTCCCTCAAGTCAGTTGGTATTAAAAGGACTAGAATTTAAATATACATTAAGGAATCTGTTATTTGCTAAGCTTGTTAAGGCTAAGGACAACAAAAATATGGTTTGTTTTGTTAAAAAAAAATTAAATATACCTGGAAAGATGAAACTGTGTCAGTTGATGCATTGCAATTTTTTTTCTATAAGACAAATGAATTAAAGATAGATGAAAATGTTGATTTCCAAATAAAATTACATATGTACAAATATATATGCATGTGCATATATTTTTTGTACCACTTAATGCATCTAGTTCTCACATTATTTTTTTCTGGCAACCAAGTCTTCCAGTTTCACCCAGCAAGAGGTGAATAGTTGTTTTCCTTCTTGACATTGGTAGTCTAACGTATTGTGCAGGAAAATCTGAGGTCAAATCTCATTTCAGGCACTTATCAGCTATCTGATCCTGGATAAATCACTTAAATTTTTTCTATCTTAATTTCCTTAGTGGCTAAATGGAGGGAAAAAATCAGCATCTACTACTCAGAATTATTATAAGGATCAGAGGAGACAATATTTGTAAAGAGCTTATCACAGTTTTTGTTAAGAAATGAGTGTTTAACCATATACCAAGATAAGATCAAAATAGGTCCATGATTTAGGCATAAAGAATGAGATTATAAATAAATTAGAGGAACATAGGAGAGCTTACTTCCCAGACTTGTGGAGGAAGGAATTTATGACCAAAGAAGAACTAGAGATCATTATTGATCACAAATTAGAAAATTTTGATTATATCAAATTAAAAAGCCTTTGTACAAACAAAACAAATGCAAACAAAATTGGGATGCAACAAACTGGGAAAACATTTTTATAGTTAAAGGTTCTGATAAAGGCTTCATTTCCAAAATATACAAAGAATTGACTCTATAAGAAATCAAGCCATTCTCCAATTGATAAATGGTCAAAGGATATGAATAGACAATTTTCAGATGATGAAATTGAAACTATTTCCACTCATATGAAAGTGTTCCAAATCACTATTGATCAGAGAAATGCAAATTAAGACAACTCTGAAAAACCACTACAGACCTGTCAGATTGGCTAAGATGACAGGAAAAAATAATGATGAATGTTGGAGGGGATTGTTGGTGGAGTTGTGAACGAATCCAACCATTCTGGAGAGCAATCCGAAATTATGCCCAAAAAGTTATCAAACTGTGCATACCCTTTGATCTAGCAGTGTTACTACTGGGCTTATATCCCAAAGACATACTAAAGAAGAGAAAAAGACCTGTATGTCCCAAAAATGTTTGTGGCAGCCCTTTTTTTGGCAAGAAACTGGAAAAAGATTGGATGATCATCAATTGGAGAATGGTTGGGTAAATTGTGGCATATGAATGTTATGGAATATTATTGTTCTGTAAGAAATGACCAGCAAAATTAATACAGAGAAGCTTGGAAAGACTTACATGAACTGATGCCAAGTGAAATGAGCAGAACCAGGAGATCATTATATACTTCAACAACAATACTGCATGAGGATGTATTCTGATGGAAGTGGATATCTTCAACAAAGAGAAGATTTAATTCAGTTCCAATTGATCAATGATGGACAGAATCAGCTACATCCAGAAAAGGAACAGTGGAAAATGAGTACGAACTGTTTGCATTCTTGTTTTTTTCTTCCCAGGTTATTTTTATCTTCTGACTCTAATTCTTCCTGTGAAACAAGAGAATTGTTTGGTTCTATACACATATATTGTATCTAAGATATACTATAACATATTTAACATGTATAAGACTATCTGCCATCTAGGGGAGGGAGGAGAGGGAGAGAAGGGAAAAGTCGGAATAGAATTGAGTGCAAGGGATAATGTTGTTAAAAATTACCCTTGTATATATACTGTCAATAAAAAGTAAAAAGTTATAATAATAATAAAAAAAGAAATGGGTGTTTAAAAATGCTTTTCTCTTCCCTTGCATGGTGAGGTGTTCAGCTCTAATATGTCAAATAAGTAAGGTCAAATGTGAGAGCAATTGTATGATATAGTCCATCCACATACTGGCTTTATCAGGATTCTATCTCTTTGCCTAAACTTGAAACTCAGCATTCATATTTTGTCATTACTTTCCTTTCTCTGGTATTGTTTGAATCCTAACAAGCGTGTACTCCCCAAGCTCTCATCCTGGTGATGGAAGCAAAGATAATATGATGATTACCAGAAATATCACACCATCTTTTCCTCTATCTCCAAATTGCCACTCTGTACTCTGGAGAGAAGAAATAATGAGATTTTCTATGGGCACTCAGGCAGAACCACAATTTACATGAACTAAATCATAAACTTTGGTGGAAGATCATTCCTCATCCTTGTATTGCCAATGTCCAGTAGAGTGATGAATACATCCTAGGCAGATCCCAATTATTTCTTGAATGAGTGAATGACTAAATGACTGGTGGTTTACAAGCACTTTCCTTAAAACTCTATGAGCCTGATAGTTTGAGACTTCTTAATTACATGTTATATGTAGATGAGGACATTGAGGGGTCAGAGAAATTATAGAATTGCCTTGGATCATGTGGTAAACCTATGCCTTTTGATTTAAAATCCAATATTCTTTCAAGTATACTAGAATTCAAGTGTAATGGGTAGACTAGCCTTAATGGGCTAATATTTAATGTAGTTCTAGGGGGAGCCTACATATATTGTTGGGCTTCATGAGTCAGCTTTTGCAAGATGAATTGTAATAAAATGATCCTATTCAAAATTCAGAACATGTACAGAAAGAAATGCTTTGACTGTTTCTGCATGGTTATTGCATGAGGAAGAAAAAGATGTTTAACTGGCTTCTGAGTTGGAGCTTGTTGGATCTTCTCACTCAAATTTGTATCTAGTCTTGAATGTATGATGCATTTGTTTCTTCTGTTGTGTTTCAGTCTGTCCAGTTCTTAAGTGAATAGGTGTAGGAAATGAGTAGACTAGATTATGACCTCAGGAGCTTCAAAAGATCAGAAAAGTCACAAAAAATCTTGGAACTGAGTTTACTCATAGCTGAAAAAATGAGTCCAGATACTATATATGTGCTACTCTTTATCAAAAGCTCCTTGGGGGGGGCAGAATTCAGGCTTTATAATTTATTCAGAGAATAGTACAATGCTCTTCATATATCAGGTCTCTTATAAGTGTTTTTTGAATCAAATCACAGAATATGAGTTTGAAGGGAGCTGTTATCCTTTAGTCCAGAAGTTGGCAAATTATATCCCTCTATCTATTTTTATACAGCTTGTGAGCTAAGCATGATTTTTACATTTTAAAATAAAGCTTAATTTCATTGGAAAATGTTAAAGCCATTTCTAGGTGAGAATATACAAAAACCAAGGATGGCTGGATTTGGCCCTTAGTAGTTTGCCAGATCCTGATGTAATCCAACGCTGTAAGTGAATAGAACACTGGGCTTAGAATTCAGAAGGCCTGAATTCAAATCTTGCCTTAGACCTTCACTAATTGAATGATCCTGAATGCCCTTATGCCTTAGTTTTCTAACTCACAAAATGAGAATATGAATTCAATGTTTTCTTAAATTGCTTCTAATTTTGCAATCCCTTGACACATGCCCAAATTGCCATTATCACTCACCTCCTCTATTTCTTCTTCCAAAGTTTTTATTTAGTTCTAAATTTTTCTTTTAAACTAAAGAGGACATTGGATGGGATTCTAGCCCTCCTTCTTTTCAGGACAAAGGATAGCAATCCAGACTTCTTAACTCAGGCTCTAGACTCCCCTTAGAACTAGTTACCAGGTCAAGAACAGAATCCTGGAGCCTAGGTGCCTATTCCCTCTGTTATATTTTCCTATTCCCCCTCTCTTCCCAGCCAAATTCTGGGCCCTGGCATAAAGAATCCAACACATTAATGGGACAGTCACTGAAACCCATTCAAATGCTAAAGATTTGGAAAGCCAAGATATGAAGTCAATTTAAAACGTCTTAAATAAGAAAATGCTTTGATAACTCATTTGAGTAAAACTCTTATCATCTTGGCTGTTCTCATATTTTCTGAAGGTGTGAGGATGATATATCTTCTTTAACAATGGACAAAATTATAATATATTTGTTCTGGTCTGCCTTTGACTTTGCTATTGTGCCAGGGAATGCTAAGAGCCTCACGTGTTGCTTGTTCCCACTCAAATATGGATTCAAACCATCCCATGCTCATAGATATTTGATGTAATTTTCTAGGACAAATCTCAAGTGAAAAACCTCTGTATTAATTACCAAGAACTACCCTTTTGTGTTTACATTATAGCTATTATCCATGTCCTTTCTTTCCTTCAACTTTCACTTTTTTCTTGCTCTTACCTCCGACATTTCCCTGTCTGGTGTCTAAATGTTTTCTTAATAATATTTCTTTATGTTTATTTAGTGCCCTATAGTTTTCAAGGCACATAAATTACATATTTCATGTGATTTCTAGGGTATGTTGGAGCTAAGCAGCTAGGTGATATTGCCCTAGTCAGGAAGGCTTATCTTCCTGAGTTCAAATCTGAACTCAGATACTTGCTAGCTATGTGACCCTGGACATATCACTTAACGCCATCTGCCTCAGTTTCCTCATCTGTAAAATGAATTAGAGAAGGAAATAGCAAACTGCTCCAGGTATCTTTGTGAAGAAAACTCTAACTAGGGTCAGGAAGAGTCAGAAATGACAGAACAATAGCAATGCTAGAGCCTGCCCACACAGGGAAGTTACAACTAATTGTTAATTTTCATTGTGAGCATTTACACCTTCAAAACTGGCAAAACTGTAGATCAGGATTTGAATTATTTGTTTTGTTTGTTATTTAGAACAGAGGAAATGTTGATTAAATTAAATGTATTTAATTAAATTAAAAAATGTGTCATGGGGACATTCTCCTCTCTCCCTTACAGACCTGGTTGTTAAACATGTACCAAGACATCACTGATTACAATATTTCAAAGGAGATGTTGATCTCATTTCAAGGATGAGGAAAATTTAGATTTTTATTGATTAAAGTATTTCCTGAGGTTATGCAGCTAGCTAACAGCAGAAGTAGGGAACCCCAAGTTTTTTGACTCTAAATTCTGGACTTTGTTTTGCTGAGATGAGGAATTTGGATCTGGAGAAGATCTTAGAAATTTTCTTTTCGTATTCTCCTTATTTTAGAGATAAGGAAAATTGGGACCCAGAGAGAAGAAATTATTTCCATAGATTCATACATGGTGTCTCAAGAGATACTATTCTGGTTGCAAGATTATGGGTTATTTATGTTGCACACTAGTGTTACTTTTTTTTTCACCTCACAAATAAATATGCATAAAAGGATGGCAATATATATGATTTTATTAGCACAAGGAAGTCCCAGGGTGGGAAATCTTTCTACCATGCTACTTTAAAACTGTATGATATTTTTCTACTTGTTTCCAAATCATCTGGTGGAATTGGCTTATTTTTTTCTTCATTTTTTTCCAATATCAGAAATGGGATTAGAATCTTCAATAGCTGATTTGGTAGAGCCTACCCACTAGGAACTATTCCATAAAGTTCCACCTACATTCTTTGCAAATGGTTTGTGATTAAAGTTTCTTGAAGTACACAGAAATTAAATGACTGGTCCAGTGTTATACAATTAGTAAGGGTAAGAGAAATAATATTTGAATCCAGATTTTAATTCCAGGCTGGCCATTATACACTAGTTTATGCTGTCTCTGAGAATCTAATCACACTTTTGAATACAAATGAAATATTAAAATTTCTTTAGATTTAAGGGTTCCTGAGACCTGCTTCAAGTAGTATATTCAGGGATAAAGAATAGGATGAAACAGAGAAAGAACATAATGAAAGAAGAGATTTCTGAAGACCTGCTTCCTGAAGGCTGCCTTTCTTAGCTATTCATAGTAAAGCTCTTTACCAAAATTTCATAATCAGTACATCCAAGAAAAGCCTTTCAATTTATTTCTTGTATAGTATATTTATTTCTTTTATAGTGAAGTCTCCACTTTATATTGTTGGAGTGACTACATATTCCTCAAGCATGTTAGCCAAACCTTTCTACATATTGGAGTTCACTATTCCAAGAACTGAAGTAGGAGAAAGTATTTTTCTAGTTATTTGAGAATAAAGCAACAAAAAAGTGTATCCCTAGTTTTATCAGGATTATGTATCCATTCCTTGGAGGCATCTGAGAAACCAGGGTATCCTGTTTTCTGTTGCAACAGGTATTCCAAGGCAGAGAATGACTTAGGCTACATTCTGTAAATTCTTTTATCCATCTTGAATCTCCTCCACTCTACTTCAGGATGCTTGCTGCCTTCAAATTATTCCTAGGTTAATCAGGCTTGGAGGTTAAATCACTTTCTCCCATGTTCATAATTTGTGGTTGTTGTTTATCCTTCATTCTCAAAGAAAATCTAGGCTTCTTAAAGGTGATTTCATGACTTACAAATGAATTGGATTTAAGTGAGGGAGGGCTGTGCAAAGTCACCCAACTCACTTTTCTCCTCCAGAGCCATATGAGTCAAGACAGAAAGATATACATCAGATTGACTGGAGATGGTCCTGGATTCAGTGGGAGATCTTGGTCTTTTTTAAGCTAAGATCTTTCCCAGGACTCATTTTGACTAAGTCATCCAGCTATTTAGTGATTAAGGTTAGGTAAGAAATAAAGCAGAGAATGGCCTTTTTAACTTAATTTTTAAAAAAAAATCAATCTCAGAAGTGAAAATCCTCAGTATTTTTGACCAAAACAAAAAGAATTGATACTTACAGTTCACTCTGAGCAATCAGGGCCCAAATGACCCTGTGGGCTTAGGTTGGGAGTTATTGTTAACCAATTAAGGAGAACCAGTGTGATCTGGGTTAAAGACAAGGTCCTTAAGACAGAAATGTAGCCTTAAAACTCCAAGATATAGGTATCTGAGATGAAAATGTACATTCCTTTGAGAACAGAACTTTCAGATATATATATATATACTATATAGACAGAGGGAGAGGAAGAAGGGAAGGGAAGGAAAAGAAAAGTAAGGGAAAAAGAGAGAAAAAGAACGGAAGAAGAAATGAAGGAAATAAGCAAAAGAGGAAAGGAGGGAAGAAGGAAGAATCTGTGTTGTTCAACTGACCAGTACCCGTTGGATCCTTAGTGGCAGCTGGTACTGCCAATTATAGGTGATTGTATCTTTTACTCAGAGCACATGACATTAAGGAGGTGATGCAATGACTTGCAAATGAATTGGATTTAAGTAAGGGAGGGCAGTGCAAAGTCATCTGAGTCCAGTGGCCAGATAAAGATCATAATAACTGAGATAGCCCCAGATGCATTGGAAGACCATAGAAAGACATTTTAAGCTAAAGTCTTCAATGGGTCTCAGTTTGTTTGAGACAACCACCTACTTAGTGATTAAAGCTAGGTATGAAATGCGGCAAGAGAATGGCCTCTTTTACTTAAAAAAAAAAAAAAAAATAATAATAATAATAATTGGGTGGGGGAAACTGAGAGTTTCTGATTAAAATAGAAACAAATGCTATTTACACTCACTCTGAGCAATCAGGGGTCAAACAATGACCCTGTGAGTTTAGGCTGGGACGGATTGTTGCCTAATTAGGGAGAGCCAGAGTGATTTAGGTTAAAGCCTTGATCCTTAAGAAAGAAAGAAAGGTGATCTTCAGGAAAGTGATGTCTTGGCTTGAAACAGAATTGGATTTAAGTGAGGGAGAGCAGTCCAAAGTCACCAGCTTCACTTTTTCCTCCAAAGCCATTTGGGTCCACTAGCAAGATATGGATCAGGAAAACAAAATATGGCCCTGGATACAATGAGATTAAGACTATTTAGTACAATTTCAGATAGTATAATAGATAAAACACTGAGTTTGGAATCAGGAAGATTCATGTTTCTGAGTTCAAATTTGGCTTCAGAGACTTATTAGCTGTGTGATCCTGGGGAAGTCACTTAATCCAGTTCTTCATCTGTAAAATGAGCTAGAGAAAGAAATAGCAAACCACTCCAGTATTTTTGCCAAGAAAACCCCAGATAGGGTCATGAAAAGTTGGACATGACTGATTGAACAACATTTTTTCTCCCTCCTTTTCCCCCACCCCGATGGCAAGTAATATAATATACATTAATCATGTGCAATTCTTCTATACATATTTCCACAATTATCATTCTGCACAAGAAAAAAACAGATTTAAAAAGGGAAAAAAATGAGAAAGAAAACAGAACATAAGCAAACAACAACAAAAAAAGTGAAAATACTATGTTGTGATCCACACTTAGTTCCCACAGTCCTCTTACTGGGTTCACATGGCTCTCTTTATCACAAATCCATTGGAACTGGCCTGAATTGCTTCCCTGTTGAAAAGCAGCTCAAAATTTTTAAAACCTCAAAGGGATATAGAAAGTCTGTCTAACTAAAAATATTCCCCTTCTTTACTTGGTATCATCTCTGAAATCTCTCATCTTTAGCCTTGTTTTTTAAGCTTCATCTTAAAGAAATGGGAACTTTAATTGGTCAAAAGCAGAAGTAATGGACAAGTAGACAGGCTGATCTATTATCAAAAAGTACTAGAGGAAGGCCTCTTGTAAATTAGGTAGCCCTTCCTGAAGGATTTGTGAAAAAGCAGAGGTAAAAATTGCACAAAATGAAAAGATGTAGATGGGCTGCTCTCTGTACCGGTGGAAGAAATCACCAAGGTAAAGCTAAAGGATTCCAGGTGAAGTTTTCTCAAAATGTCTATGAAATGGAGTAGATTAGGCCTTATAACCAGGTTGCAGCAAGTTACATGATCTCTAGGCCTTGAGGTCTGTAGGAAGGTCAAACTTTAAAGTCTAAGCTTCAGGAAGTGACAAGACCCACAAAAAGCAGACAATACTGGTAACCATTGGTCAATTGTAAAGGGCTGGAACTCTGGAGAAGTCTACTTGAAACAAGATGTTAACCCAGTGGAACTGATGAGATAATGGTTCTCTAGTTCACACATAATCAGTATGGTGTAGTGATGTAATTACAATAAAGTATATAAGGATTAAGAAGGACTGGGAAAAAAAAAAATTCTTTGACCAGCCTTCTGGTGGCTCTCATGCCTCCTGCAGTAAGATCAAGACTGGGCCAGAATAAAGAATCTAAACTCTATTCTTGCCCATTCTTGTGGGTGTCTATACTGCAGAGATCAAGGCCCTTCCCAAGGACCTCCAGAAAATTACATTAGCCCGAACATTACAGTCAATAATGGTTACTTCCCTTTTAGTCCATCAATGAAGACTTAAGTCTTTTGCATTTAATTCGCTTTATTATTTTCAGCTTGCCAGATCAAGCACATGTTGGGAGCTGAACTATTGCCCAGGTGTGCTTGGGCCTCTGCCTGTAGGGACTAAATAAATGCTTTCTCTTTGTGTCTGAAGATGTCTCTGATTAGTTAATTTGGAAAAAGGGGATTTAGCACCCATCCCTCACAAAGGCAATTAAAGATCAACTGAAGCCTCAAAGAAGAATGTATCACCTTAAAGACTGGTTTACCCAATGAGACTTTTGTCATCTAGATAAAGTAACATGGTTTAAGGGAAAGAGCATTATACATTCACAGAATTTTTGAATTGAATCTCAGAAGCCACCTAGACCATCCTGATTTTCACCTTTCCAATATCCCTAAATATTTATCTAGTATTTACTTGAAGATTTTTAGTGAGGGCAACTCATTTCTAATTCAAAAACAATTTTTTTGAGAGGGGAATAGAGTGTAAAGTTAGTAATAAAAGGTATAAAATGCAACTTTCAACTTTTTTTCCTGCTGACCTACCAGTGTTTCAAGGACACTGTATTTGATAGGAAAATTTTCTTTCCCCCTTTGTCAAAGCCTAAATTTGTTTCTGTAGTTTCCTTTTTTATGCTCTAGACACCCTACCAGCTGCCCTATACTAGAATTCTCAGACCAAAAGCTAGGCCCAGGAGAACTTAACAAGTCAAACAATCAATAAACATTATAAAGCAATTACTGTGTACCAGGTATTATGCTAAGCAGGGGAGATACAAAGAGGCAAAAGATAGACTCTGCCCTCAAGGAGTTTACAAACTAATGGATTGTAACTTAATATATTCAACCCAGGGATTCCTAATAATCCTTCAGTCCAGGTTTGTGAATGCTTCATGTGGGCCATTATATCTAGACAACCCTAGCCATACTTCACTGAGGCAACTGCCTCAGGTTCTCAATGAGAGTCACTTTCACTTTCTAGGTCTAGGAAAATAATAAAACCAACACTATTATTGCACAGAGCTTGGCACATTGTAAATACTTAAAATGTTTTTAGTTGCTTAATTTCACCCATTATCCTAACTCTACCTTCTGAAACCAAACAAATCTAATTCTCCCTCTCCTCCCATGTGAATCATAGATTTATTGCTAGAAAGGCCCTGAGTTTGGACCCTAAAGCCTTAGATTAGTGAATTTGTCTGAGACAGCCTAAGATAGAAGAATCAGAATTTGAACTTTGGCTCCTCTGACTCAAACTGTTGAGGTATGAGAAATGAGGGTTGAGATCCCCTGGTGGCGCTATTGACAGTTATTTTATTTTATTTTAAATTATAGCTTTTTATTTATCAGATATATGCATGGGTAATTTTACAGCATTGACAATTGCCAAACCTTTTGTTCCAATTTTTCCCCTCCTTCCCTCCATCCCCCTCCCCTAGATAGCAGGTTGATCAATACATGTTAAATATGTTAAAGTATATGTTAAATACAATATATGTATACATGTCCAAACAGTTATTTTGCTGTACAAAAAGAATTGGACTTGAAAAAGTGTACAATTAGCCTGTGAAAGAAATCCAAAATGCAGGCGGACAAAAATAGAGGGATTGGGAATTCTATGTAGTGGTTCATAGTCATCTCCCAGAGTTTTTTCGCTGGGTATAGCTGGTTCAGTTCATTACTGCTCTATTGGAACTGATTTGGTTCATCTCATTATTCATCAGAATTGATCAGAATATAGTATTGTTATTGAAGTATATAATGATCTCTAGGTCCTGCTCATTTCAGTCAGCATCAGTTCATGTAAGTCTCTCCAGGCCTCTCTGAAATCATCCTGCTGGTCATTTCTTACAGAACAATAATATTCCATAATATTCATATACCATAATTTATTCAGCCATTCTCTAACTGATGAGCAGTCATTCATTTTCCAGTTTCTGGCCACTACAAAGAGGGCTCCCACAAACATTCTTGCACATACAGGTCCCTTTCCCTTCTTTAAAATCTCTTTGGGATATAAGCCCAGTAGCACTGCTGGGTCAAAGGGTATGCACAGTTTGATAACTTTTTGAGCATAGTTCCAAATTGCTCTCCAGAATGGTTGGATATATTCACAATTCCACCAACAATGTATCAGTGTCCCTGTTTTCCCACATCCCCTCCAACATTCAGCATTATCTTTTCCTGTCATTCTAGCCAATCTGACTGGTATGTAGTGGTATCTCAGAGTTGTCTTAATTTGCATTTGTCTGATTAATAATGGAGCATCTTTTCATATGGTTCGAAATAGTTTCAATTTCTTCATCTGGGAATTGTCTGTTCATATCCTTTGACCATTTATCAACTGGAGAATGGCTTGACTTCTTATAAATTAGAGTCAATTCTCTATATATTTTGGAAATGAGACCTTTATCAGAAGCTTTGACTATAAAAATGTTTTCCCAGTTTATTGTTTCCCTTCTAATCTTATCTGCATTAGTTTTGTTTGTACAAAAACTTTTCAATTTGACATAATCAAAATTTTCTATTTTGTGATCAGTAATGATCTCTAGTTCTTCTTTGGACATAAATTCATTCCTCTTCCACAAGTCTGAGAGGTAAGCTATCCTATGTTCCTCTAATTTATTTATAATTTCATTCTTTATTCCTAGATCATGAACCCATTTGACCTTATCTTTGTGTACAGTGTTGAGTGTGGGTCAATGCCTAGTTTCTGCTCTAATGTTTTTTGAGAAAAAATTCACAATCCTGAATGGCAAGGTTTGTGGCAAAAAATGGGTTTATTACACTGAGAAGAAAATAACTTCATTAGTGGGCAAAATCCTGTTAGGATTTTTTGCCTTTGGTTATATTGGGTTTGGGTTTTTTTTTTTTTTGGCTCGGAGCTGGGGACCAATCTCCAGATGAATTTGAGAGACTACTTTTCAACTCAATAGAGGTAGTAATTATGCTCCAGGCCAAGATCTCCAATTGAAATGAATGAGGAGATTACTAACTGGGAGTGAGGGTGGAGTCCCTCCCAGAGGGGTTTGAAATTTCTAATCCAGGACCACCCTTCCCCCAAAGATCACAATTTACATCAAAACTAGGATCTTCTTTGTCTCTGAGTGAATTGAGACAAAAATCCTAGCTCTGTTGCTTTGGTAGCTAAGTGACTGACCCTCTTTGATCCTCATTTCTAAAGTGAGGAGAATGGAAATTTATTACCTACATCACAGGATTGTTTTGAGAAACAAATGAAATAAGGTTTATAGAAATATTTGTAAACTATGAAGCACTATATAAATAAAACCTCATATAATAATGTTCATGTATTATTAAGAAGGCAGAGAAAGAGAAGAACTGAAAAACATTCCCATTTTATGAGTATTTTGATACTATTTACATATTAGACTCATCTTTTGGGACAGATGGGTCACAAAGCACATTTATCAGACATCCTCCTCGTCCTACTTTATGAACTGGCAATACCCAAATGTATCTGCTTATTGACTTTCCCCTATATCACAGGTTAGTGGGAAATGTTCCTTAAGTTTCAAGCCACCTTAGCAATGCCCAAGGATTCGACAATTCAGTGAGGAGAAAAATCTATCAGGTTGACTTTCAGTTTTGGAGACAAAAGAAGTTCAGCTAGTTGACTACATTTACCCACAGTCAAAGAGTATCTTCCACAGCATGGGGAATGTAGGTACTTATTTCATAACAATCATCTGCCACTAAATCAACTTCATAGTTCCAATTAACTGTGGGATTCAAGTTAAATGCTCATATCTTCATTAAGGACAATAGGTAATCCATTGAAAAATCTGAGTCTGGTTTCTAATTCAAAAAATTTTTGAGGGGAGATAGGGTAGGAAATTAGTTATTAAAAGGCATAAAAAGCAACTATCTTTTTCTTGCTGACCCCCTACCAGTGTCTCAAGGAGAAGAACTGAATTTCCATTTTCCTTGGGACAATTTTAGTTGATGGATTCTTTAGCTGGAATAACAAGTTTCCTTATCAGCAGTAGTTTGACTCATAACTAGATCACATAATTGCCTCTCTCTAGTGCAAGCATCAGTTCATCACGTCTCATCAATGGGACTACAGAGCTATTCTACTCCCCATTAGAAGCCAATTCTATATTGCCAAAAAGAAGGCTTCTCTAATAAGCAGCCTCAATTCTCCTAAACCAAAACAGTTATCAAAGAGATTGCTGAGAATAGCTGGCCTTCTGTGCTGAACTGTCGCAGCATCTCTGGGTGGATGATCACATTTAAATTGTATTAGAACTTCCCATCTGTGAACTGTGATTGTTTTTACAACTGCTCCCAGCCCACAAAAGAGGCTTTGGTTTGGGGTCTTGAGTTAAATTAAAATGGAAGGTTTGATCCATTAGTTAGAAAAACCTACTGAGCAGGAGAGACTCTAGGTTTCTCATAATAATTATGATTATGCATATATAGATACAAATGTCATATGTATATCATTGATAAAGACTACTCTTTATTGTCTGTAGCAGGGAAGAACAATTAGCAAATTCATGAATCATGGTTCTGTTTAAATTTTGTTTGTGAGGGATAACTATTTGTTAATTTAAGTAATTTTCTATATGTAATGGAGATTGAATTTACATACTTCTTGTGCAGCTGGACATGAGTACTTTGGCACTGTGGGGAGAGATACATATGCTTTCATTATTTGTTAAAAATTGGATACATGATAAGGGGCTACTGGTTGGTCTCTTGGTTCCCATTATGATTTGACTATGCCAAAGAGAATTGATGAGCAGTGAACCAGGAAGAGTTCCCTAATCTGTGAACCCCAAGACGTTTTCTGGTCTTTGTTAAGACAGTCAATGTTGGCTCTCTTATAGATTACTAAATTAGGTTAGGATTTCTTTGTTTCTTTTACAGAAGCATCTGTAACAATTATATGCCTATAACAGCAAGAATATTTATTTAACTGAGTAAAATTGTGTTCCTCGTTGACTTTTTTGTTTTATGTTTCTTTCCCTAAACTCTGGCAACCAAACAGAAATTCTGAGAAATGGGTATTTCCAGGCCTGGAAACTACCTCATGGGTTCTATTGGCTCTTTCGTATTAACTGGCAGTGTGGGTTGCTTCTTCTAAATGAACTATGACTTGACTGGTCAAAACATTTGGACCTTAGGTCGTTGTTCAGACAGTGCAGGCTGAGTTGGGAGTAAGATAAATTGAGTAGTTCCTCATGTTTCTTTGATGTCTTTCCATTGATGGTATCATAGGAATGATGTTTCATTTTTAATGTGTTTGTCAATGAACAGTCAGGAAATCTTTGTTTTTAAGCATTTCTTTTGTGGTAAAGGAAATAGATAGCTTTCCTGTATGTGATATCTACTTTGTATGAGTGCCTTTCTAGAAGGGATATACTTCCACCTTTCTGAGGTATATTCCAGGCATAAGATTTACCTAAGTTTTATTTAAGAGATTTTCCCTGCAATTCTGGGAAGAGAGAGAAGGAAAAGCTTAACCCTTCCTTTTTCTTGAGACTGAACCCAGTTGATGTGAATTGAGAATAAAGAACCTTTCTCTTTCTACACTCAAACCCTAAGACTTTAGTTAACATATACATTGTCTATTAGGTATGAATATGTGAAAAGAATATGTGTCCCGGATGTGGAATAAGGAAAGAAGAGGATAAAATATCAATATGGTCATCCCAATTAATAGTTATATGATATGATGTAACATGATATAGCATAATGAAATACATGACTTTATGAATTGCTGAATGGAACATAATATAACATAGCATAACATGATGATATAATAAAACCAATATAACCATAACATCTGATATAATGCAATATGACATTTTTTTATTCTACTTTAAAATGGCTTGTAGTCAATGATGGGTTTGAATTAAGGTAGGACAAATATTGTTTGGTTTTATTGTTTAATCATTTTCAGTTGTGTCTGGTTGTTATGGTTTGCCATTTACTTCCTTATTCAGTTACAAATAAAGAAACTGTGGAAAACAGGTTTAAGTGAATTGCCCAGGATCACAAAGCTAGAAAATGTCTAGGGTCAGAATGGAACTCAGATCTTCCTGACTCTAGACCCAATATTCAATATGCACCATCTATGCACCCATTGTTTGTTACATAAAGGTATAAGTGAAAGAACACTTGATTAAACACTTACAATCCTAGGTTTTAGTTAATAACAATAATATAATTAATTAACATTTTTATAAAACTGAACCTTGTCCTAGGCACTGTGCTAAGTGCTTTACAAATATTATTTCATTTGATCTTCTTAACAACTCCTGTTTTACAAATAATAAAACTGATGCAAACAGAGGTTAAATATTTGCTTAGTATCACATACCTATTAAGTGTGTATGGCCAGATTTGAACTCAGATTTCCCAGACCTAGGCACTCTATTTACTAGTGGTAGTATCTAGCTTTACCTATGAACTAATTACATATATATATATATATATATATATATATATATATATATATATATATGTATGTATTTGGATAAATCTCTCCTTTGCAAACTAATTTCCTAAGTTATAAAATAAGGTGGTTAGATTGGATGATCTCCAAGGTAATTATTAAATCTAATCATTAAAAGAATTAATTCATCTGAAGATTTGAATCTTTTAGGACTAGGAAAAAGAATCACATTTTACTCAGTAAACCCCTTCTTAAAAGTTATTTTCCCATAAGGTTTCTTCCATACATAAAATCAGTTAATACTCTTGAATTTTATGGCATCAGAAAAAACAAAACAAAACAAAACAAAAAAACCTTTTTTCAATGATTTGCTGTTCATAAACATCAGGTGAGCATAAAAGTAGAAGATGTATCCTCCCTAAAGGGACTCACCACTGATGGAGGAGTCCCAATGAATGGTAAGATTCTTTATATGTTCTTTTTAATAGATGGTATTCTAATTTCATTAGCCACAGGAAAATGCAGAATCTCTTTAAAAAGTTCTCTAATTGATTCAAGGAATTAGAGTAGGAAATGAGGAAATTAAACTATCACTTTTTGCAGATGACATGATGGTATACTTAGAGAACCCCAAAGACTCTGCTAAAAAGCTACTAGAAATAATTCAAAATTTCAGCAAAGTGGCAGGATACAAAATAAATCCACATAAATCCTCGGCATTTTTATATATCACTAACAAAATGCAACAGCAAGAGATACAAAGAGAAATTCCATTCCAAACAAATGTTGAGAGTATAAAATATTTGGGAATCCATCTACCAAAGAAAAGTCAGGAATTATATGAGAAAAATTACAAAACACTTGCCACAAAAATAAAATCAGATTTAAATAATTGGAAAGACATTCAGTGCTCTTGGATAGGCCGAGCGAATATAATAAAGATGACAATACTCCCCAAACTAATTTATTTAGTGCTATACCAATCAGACTCCCAAGAAACTATTTCAATGACCTAGAAAAAATAACAACAAAATTCATATGGAAGAATAAAAGGTCGAGAATTGCAAGGGAACTAATGAAAAAAAACTCAGAGGAAGGTGGTCTAAGTGTACCTGATCTAAAGCTATATTATATAGCAGCAGTCACCAAAACCATTTGGTATTGGCTAAGAAATAGACCGGTAGATCAGTGGAACAGATTAGATACAAAGGACAAAAAAGGGTACATCTATAGCAATCTAATCTTTGACAAACCCAAAGATTCCAACATTAGGGATAAAAATTCATTATTCGGAAAAAACTGTTGGGAAAACTGGAAATTAGTATGGCAGAAATTAGATATGGATCCACACTTAACACCATATACCAAGATAAGATCAAAATGGGTCCATGATTTAGGCATAAAGAGGGAGATAATAAATAGATTAGAGGAACAGAGGATAATCTACCTCTCAGACTTGTGGAGGAGGAAGGAATTTATGACCAGAGGAGAACTAGAGATCATTATTGATCACAAAATAGAAGATTTTGATTACATCAAACTAAAAAATTTCTGTACAAATAATACTAATGCAAACAAGATTAGAAGGGAAGTAACAAATTGGGAAAATATTTTTAAAAACAAAGGTTCTGACAAAGGTCTCATTTCCAAAATATATAGAGAACTGACCATAATTTATAAGAAACCGAACCATTCTCCAATTGATAAATGGTCAAAGGATATGAACAGACAATTCTCAGAGGAAGAAATTGAAACTATATCCACTCACATGAAAGAGTGTTCCAAATCACTACTGATCAGAGAAATGCAAATTAAGACCACTCTGAGATACCACTACACACCTGTCAGATTGGCTAAGATGACAGGAACAAATAATGACAAATGTTGGAGGGGATGTGGGGAAATTGGGACACTAATACATTGCTGGTGGAGTTGTGAAAGAATCCAGCCATTCTGGAGAGCAATCTGGAA
The DNA here is from genome assembly GCF_048593235.1 of Sminthopsis crassicaudata. NCBI lineage: Eukaryota > Metazoa > Chordata > Mammalia > Dasyuromorphia > Dasyuridae > Sminthopsis > Sminthopsis crassicaudata. Next base: position 113,722,726 of record NC_133617.1, on the reverse strand, counting down.
TTATGCCCAAAAAGTTATCAAACTGTGCATACCCTTTGACCCAGCAGTGCTACTACTGGGATTATATCCCAAAGAAATACTAAAGAGCGGAAAGAGACATATATGTGCCAAAATGTTTGTGGCAGCTCTTTTAGTTGTAGCTAGAAACTGGAAGATGAATGGATGTCCATCAGTTGGAGAATGGTTGGGTAAATTGTGGTATATGAAGGTTATGGAATATTATTGCTCTGTAAGAAATGACAAGCAGGAGGAATACAGAGAGGCCTGGAGAGACTTACATCAACTGATGCTGAGTGAAACGAGCAGAACCAGAAGATCACTGTACACTTCAACAACAATACTGTATGAGGATGTATTCTGATGGAAGTGGAAATCTTCAACATAAAGAAGATCCAACTCACTTCCAGTTGATCAATGATGGACAGAGGTAGCTACACCCAGAGAAGAAACACTGGGAGGGGAATGTAAATTGTTAGCACTAATATCTGTCTGCCCAGGTTGCATGTACCTTCGGATTCTAATGTTTATTGTGCAACAAGAAAATGATATTCACACACATGTATTGTACCTAGACTATATTGTAACACATGTAAAATGTATGGTATTGCCTGTCGTCGGGGGGAGGGAATAGAGGGAGGGGGGGTAATTTGGAAAAATGAATACAAGGGATAATATTATAAAATATATATATATATATATAATAAAAAAATAAAAAAAATAAATGGAGAGAAAAAAACAAAGTTCTCTAATTACTTAAAAGAATTTGACTTGAACATTCACATGGGAAAGACCACATGAATGAAGAATATCTAGATCCCAAATTAGGATATTCAGTTGGATGGCTTAAAAAAACTTCTGTTGTCATATTTGTAACAGATTGTTGTTGATTCATTCATTCATTTATTGATTCAATGCGTACATTTATTCAATGTCTACATTATGCACTCATTGAAAATTTTTTTTCTTCTTTTGGTAACAAAGAACATGAAACAAAATAGGTATCAATGAATTGAAATTATCCCCATCCCCCTTTTCCCTAGGACTGAATGGAATTGTGAAAGAAAATAAATGAGTACAATAGAATATTATTACATATTTTGAAAATATTTTATTTTTCCCAATTAAATATAAATATAATTTTACCATTTGCTTTTAAATTTTTTTGAGTTCCAAATTCTCCCTTTCTCTCCTTTTACTCCCTCTTCCTTGAGAAGGCAAGAGATTATACATGTGCAATCACAAAAAAGACATTTCTGTATTAGCCATGTTGCAAAAGAACATAGAAAAAAATTTTTATAAAATAAAAAAAATGTGCTTCAAACTTCATGCGAGTTCCACCAGTTTTTTCTCTGGAGATAGATTGAATTTTTCCTCTTAAGTCCTTTGGAATTGTCTTAGATCATTTTAAAACTGAGAAGAGCTATCATTCATAGTTGATTATTGTACAATATTTCTCTTACCGTGTACAATGTTCTGGCTCTCATCACTTTACTTTATATCAATTCATGTAAATATTTCCAGGTGTTTTCTAAGAGCATGCTGTTCATAATTTCTTATAGTACAAGAGTATTCCATATACAACAAGTTGTTCAGTCCCCAATTGATGGACACCTTCCCTAATTTCCAATGAATATCACAGTATCTTAACAAATCATAGAAAGATTTATACAGACAGATGGCTTAGAGTCAGGAATATCTATCTGAGTTCAAATCCCATCTCAGAAAATTTTTATAAGAACTTGCAAGTTACTTAACCTTTTGGTTTTAGTTTTTTTGCTATGAAATGAAAAGAGTGAACTTGATAAACTTTCTCATCCCATATCATGTGATGTAAGCAGAATCAGAAAAATGAAAAAATGAACACAATTTCAATAAATTAGAAAAAAGGGAAGACATATAGAATGTGAACAACGAAATGATTACTGGGCTCATCATTGAAAAATAGAAGAAGAAATGCATTTTTTCTTTACTTAGTAGAGATCGGAGATTTTTCTACCTTGTATCATTTAGAAAAAGTGAAAGTCTTCCACTTCTTTTGTATATTGTCACTTGGTTAATGCATTTGGTTAGCTTTGTTTCCCTACTTTTCTTCTTTCTCCACTACTACAAAGAATGTCATTTTAGGGAGGGGAGAAAGAAGGGATATAGTTAGGAACTGGCCTGATGCAAACTCAGAAAATATCAGTAAAAATTGAAAAAGAAAAAAATCCTCTCATGGAGCTTATATCTTAGCAGGGTATTGAATAGTAAGATTTTTATAATAAAATGTGGTTTTTGATAGTGAAATCTAAAGGAAAAATAGGGAGTTTTAAAAGAAAGAACACTGAGGTGTAATGGAAAGAATGATGGTCTCAGAATCAGCTGAAAGTGGGGTTTAGATCTCAGGTCTGTCTTTTGCTAGCTGTGTGGCTGAGGAAGTCTCTTTTCCTTCAAAATATTTAATTATCTATCTCATAAGTTTGTGAATAGCAAATGATATAGTATATATAAGATGGTTTGCAAAACTTAAAGCATAGTATAATTGTTTTATTTTATGCATTTTTATGTTCTATGAGAAAGAAATTTGCTTTAAAAAGAGTTCTTACTAGGATGAGTTTTTGCTGTTGTTCAATTGTTTCAGTCATGTCTGACTCTTCATAATCCTATTTGGGATTTTCTTGGCAGATAATGGACTGGTCTACCATTTCCTTCTCCAGATCATTTTACAGATGAGGAAACTGAGGTAAACAGGGTTAAATGACTTTCCCAGGGTCCCATAGCTAGTAAGTATCTGAAGCTGGAGTTCTGATTCTAGGCCCAGTGCTCCATCTACTAAGCCACTTAGCCACCTGAGACCAAATTAAGAGACTCCCCTCCCCCCCAATAATTTAATAACTGGTAAAGTCATGGAGGAATTGTACACAATATTGGGAGAGTGTTCTTCACACTAGGTCTCTGAGCATAAGGGGAATAGAAAAGGGCCAAGTTCATTGGGGTCATATTAATTTATTTCTCTCTTTCTCAACCACAGTATAGAGGAAGGAACATTGGCCCAAATCAGAGGACTTGTATTCAAATTTTACCTTTGATTCTTTCTACCAATATATTCTTGAACAATTTTATATAACCACCCTGGATCTCAGTTTATTCAGTTATAAAATGAGAGAGTAAAACTAAATGATCTCTGAGACCCAATCCATCATCATCATCATCCTTCTCCTCACTTGTTATTGTGCTTTAAGACATCTAAGGGTTTTCCACATATTTTTCATTTGATCTGCATGATAACCCTGTGACATAAATACTATTATACTGATTTTATAGATGAGGAAGCTAAGTCTGAAGTAGTTTAAGTGATTTGCTCAGGATCACACAGCTGTTAAGAATTGTGAATTTAGGTCTTCCTAACATCAACTCTAATGTGATATACACTGATCTCCATTTATTTATGAACCTGTCAAGCAATGATTTTAAGAATCTTTCCTTTTTTAGTATTAAATTTGATGAATTCTAATTCTAAATTCCAGCCATTTGGAGATGTTTGCTTATCTTAAAATTGCTTTACCTTGAGATTAACTGTTTTCTGTCCTGTGCAGCTGTAGAGTGTCAAACCTGGAGTCAGGAAGACTTCTTCCTCAATTTGAATCTGTCCCCAGATTCTTGCTAACTGTGTGACCCTACCAAGTCATTTAACTTTATTTGCCTCAGTTTCCTTATCTGTCAAATAAGCTGAAGAAAAATAGGGCAAACCATCTCAGTATCTTTACCAAGAAAACTCCCAGTGAGGTCACAAAGAGTTAGAATTAGACATTAAAGAAAAATGACTGAACAACAGCAACAAAATTTCTATCTTGGAGTGTCACAGCATAAAGATTCTGGTGGAGTGATTAATTGCTTGGGCCTATGTTGATGTTTCTACTTTAATGCTCCTTCATCAAGCTGCCTGATCTAGTTCCTAGAACTTTGCCTAGCTTGAGTTAGTTCTGCTATATTCTGTCCTCATCTCCTTTAGGAACCATATTTTAGGAAACAAAGTAGAACCCTTCCAAAAGATGTGACGGGAATGATAAAGAAATTGGAGATGGTGTTTTATGAAAGTTGGCTGAAGGAATTTAAAATGTTTAGTCTGGAGAAAAAAACAAAAAAAAAAACAAAAAACAAAAAACAAACAAACAAAAAAAAAACTTAGGATGGTATGGTAACCATTTTCAACTAGTAAAAGAGCTATTATATAGAAGGGGTTTGTTTTGGTGGGACCAGAAAGTAGAACCAGGTAGTTGTGGAGAGGTAGATTTCAGTTTAATTTAAGAAATAACTTCCTAATTATACCTGTCTAAGAGTGGTTTGGCCTGCTGTTGGCGGATAGTGAGTTCTTTAGCACTATAAATCTTCAGGAGACAATTTGATGACTACTTGTCAGGGATATAGTAGAGAGTGTTTCTCTTCTCTTATAGATTGAATTAATTACCCTTTCAGGTGTCTTCCAACCCTAAGATTCGATAACTTCTTTTAAAAATACATTTTTGTTGATGTTGTTTTTAGTATCATTATAGTTTTCCCTAATATCTCTCCTTTGCTTCCTCCCAGAGAGCTATCACATATGACAAAAAGTTTTTTTTTTAAAGATAAGAGGAAAAAAAATCAATGCAACTGATCAATACATTGAAAAAGTCAGAAAATATGTGTAATGTGCAACCCTTGTGGACTTTCCATCTCCATGAAGGGGTGAGTTGGGAGTGTCTTTTCAAATCTCTTCTTTTGAGTAATACTTACTCTTTTAAATTTTACTACATTTACTGTTTTGTTTTTTTTTTTTTTCCCACTGAGGCAATTGGGGTTGTGACTTGCTCAGGGTCACACAGCCAGGAAGTGTTGTGTGTCTGAGGATAGATTTAAACTCAGGTCCTCCTGACTTCAGGGCAAAGATGGGTTTACACTGAGAAATAACTTTCTCAGTGGACTTTCCTGATTAGGAATTAGCAAAGATTTGGAGTTTAGTCTTTGATTATATTGGGTTTTTGTGGCCCACAGCTAGGGAGTGATCTCCAGATGAATTTGGAAAATTAGTCCCTCAAAAGATCTTTTTGGGAAAAAAATTATGTAACCTTTGGGGGGAACCTAGATGTAAACTTTGTCCCCTTTTGGAAGACTCTCAAACCCTGGGAAAAGCATACCTTTCCCAGATAAGCCCTTTCCAAGTTAGGTGGTTTTATTCAATCAGAGATCTTGGTCAATCACCTTCCACTGACATAAACTGAGATCTTTTGGGGGTGGCCTGGATCCCCTTAAGGGAGTTTCCAAAATCTGAAAAAAAGCCTTTAAACTCCCAGTTAAGTGATTTTATTCAATTGGAGATCTCTGTCTGATGGTCCTCTATTGATTAGCCCAGACAGCTCCCAGTCCCAGGCCAACATTTACCAATATAATTACAGGTCTATTAACCCACTTTTGCCAAACTCCTAATGAGGAGTTTTGCCCCCTAAGAAAGCTTCCTTCTTAGTGAATAATAAAATTCCTCTTCTGCCATACAGATTTGGGGCTTGCAAATTCTTTTGCATTGGACCTGCACTGATCAGAGGGGATTCCCCACTTCAATTCTTGCACCTCTTCACTACCACTAACTTCATCATTAGATTCATAGAGACAACAATCAATACTTCTTTGCCCTGTTTCCCCTCCCTTCAGAGGACAAATCCCTCTTTTTATGGTGGGAATTCTTAACTTTTTTTGTGTTGTAGATCCTTTCGGCAGTCTGGTGAAACCTATGTGTCCCTTCTCAGAACAGTATGTTTAAATGCTTAAAATAAAATACACAGGGCTTCAAAGGAAATCAATTATATTGCAATATAGCTTTCAAAATATTTTAAAAGTTCATAATCTTAGTTTAAGATCCTCTATTTTATAGGTACCATTATTTAAAAACCCAGGCATATTTTTTTATTGGTGTTTTTCTGATTTATTTTGTTGTACAAAGTTTGTGCATTTTAAAACTGAATAAAAAGGCCATGAAAAGTAGGAACAACATAGCTGACATGAGACATTATTATCCTAGGCAAGACTTACCTGATCTGATTGCATGATAATCTATTTGTACAAAGATATTTTTTGCCCGCTCTGCCTGTTTTTGTTTTTGAAACATTTTGCTCCTCTGTTCAAAATTCTGTCCATTAGAGATTCATTTGGATCAAACATATGCCACCAAGATAGATTACCTATTATTCATACAATATTGTGAATTAGATGAGATAACTTTTCCCCAACTACCTAGCTAAAGATCTAGAAATGCAGGTTGTTTGATAGAAGGTAACTTTAGAGCATGAACAGTTGGAAAAGTAAGAAGGACAATATATGTGTGAGGGATGTAGAAGACCCTTACCCAAAATGACTACTCAAAGATCACTCAGTAGAAAGCAGAAAAATCCTTTATTAAAATCTCTGGAGGATGAGCCATCCCATCACGAGATAAGAAAGAGAAAGTTTGTGGTAGGAGGGCTAAAGAAGTAGTATTATACACAGCTCTTATACAAGAGATTATATCACAAGTAAGAGAACTTTGAGAAGGGAAGGGAAGGTGGTTGCTATTCGGAGAGATTGGAATGGAAGGTTTCTGTTTTCCTGAAATCATCTGATTTCTAGGAAACAGAAAATCAGGCCTTCAGGCTTAAGTAAGCAGATAGTGGTCAAGCTAATAGACTAAATATCGATAAATGTCAAATACTGATAAATGTCATCAGCTCAGGTTAAGTAAATATGTTTATAGCTGGCCAAGGCTCAAGTAAATATGGGCCTGCACATATTATATAGGTCATAGGGGAAACACAGAAATAATGAAAATAAAATACAGAAAAAGAATTCATACATTCCTGTAAGTTCTTCATTTTATCTCTCTATTCCACACACATGGAATAGTGCAATGGAACAAATGGAGAGAGATTTTGTAGGCTGCTTTCCCTCTCTGTCTCTTTCTCTCTCTTCCCCCTCTCTCATCTCTGTCTGTCTTTTTTCTCTCTGTGTGTCTCTCTGTTCCTATCTGCCTCATAGGCTCTTTCTTTCTGTTTCTCTGTCCTGTCTCTGTCTCTGTCTGTCTCTCTCCCTTGTTTCTTTCTCTGTGTCTCTGTCTCTTTTGTCCTTGTCTCTGTCTCTCTGCTTATTTTTCTGCTTTTCTCTCTATTACTATCTCTTGGTTTCAGACTTTTTCTGACTTTCTCTCTGTGACTCTCTCAATGAAGGTAGGGGCTGCCAAATACAAACTTCATCTATTTCATATTTTTGATAAAGGCTAATACTGTGTCCTCGATAGGGGGGGTATACTTTTCTTCCTCCTTTCTCCTCTTCCTTCTGCTCCTTTTCCTCTTCCTTGCTGCATTATATGATCTTATGATCTAAGTGTGTGTGTGTGTGTGTGTGTGTGTGTGTGTGTGTGTGTGTGTGTGTAAATGGAGAGAAGTGCAACATGATTACTCCTGATTTTACTTTCATTATAGTTCAATAGGCTTTTGCTCCTACCAAGAATGTTTCCAGGTTTAGAAAAAAGCAACCAAAAAACCCCAAAAGAAAAACAACTTGCAAAAAAGAACTTTTGGAATAATTTTAAGTTGAATCCTGAATGTAAATGATTTTATGTTCTCCTTTATTTTTAAGATTTTATTTTTAGATTTAATATATGCTGATTTCCCCACTCCAATAGACTATAAGTTCCATGAGTTGAGATCATACTTTTTTAAAAAAAAATTGTCTTCTAGTGCTTGACATAAGGATTAGCACATAGTAAGACCTTAATAAATTTTGGTTGAGATCTTGGGTTCAGTGAATAAAATATGATAATATTTATAAAGGGGTTTGATTATCTTAAAATACTATATAAATGGAAGTTATCATCATCACCATTATAATTATCATCAACATCATCATTATCATCCTTATTGTGATTAGATAGGTGATGAGGTGGGAGACTACTTCAGTAAAAAAGTGAAGACTATAAGTATAAAACTCTGAATACACTGGCTATGTTATTTGATTTCACTTAGTTGTTTCCCCTTATTATTAGGAGTTTTCTTGATGTGTTGGAAATTTATTGGAAAGTGACTAGCATAAAAACAAAACAAGACAAAAGGCACCAATAAAGCCTTTTGATTTTTCTGAGATTCCTATAGTTCCTTTTCCTGGAATTTGAAGGAAATTCCTTATCTATGTAACCTAGCTTGCCATTAAAGGTAAGTGTTACCAAGGTGATTCAGGATGTTGGAAGTAACTATGGTAACCAAGAACATAGGTCTGTAATGTTCGGACTAGCTCTCTGGAGGACCTCAGGATCAGTCCAAGTCCTTGATCTTAGTGGAGAAGTGAAGGAGGGAGGAGGGCCACCACAAAGCTGGAATCTGAAGTCTGGCATCTTCTCTTATGTCTGTGGCTAAGATCCTTGTTCCGAGTCCTTCCAGCCCTTAAATACTTCAGTACTATTCAGTATAGCACACTGTAACCATTACATCATTACATTACACTAAGTATGTGCTTAACTATAAGCACCCTGCTGACTTAGATTCAAATACATCTTTTCAGAATTCCGACCCCCTACAGAGTTCAAAGGAACCTTGACATTAACTTTGGTGTTGAGGATATTGGAAAGAATGAGGATGTGGAAAATCCATATTGATTGGTCAATGGAAGAATGGGGAAGATTTGAGAAGTCAGTGATTCACCTTGTTCTGAGAACCCTGACCTCCCTGTCTCTTCTTCCACTCAACCTCTTGGTAGTTACTTTTATGGAGGATGGTGAGCAGAAATGCTAAAGAGTCCAGCTAGAGAGACTTCTAGGAGCTGATATGTTTAGTACACGAGCACTTTACTTCCCCCTTTGACCAATGAAGAAAGCTCAATTTAAAGTTCTATACACAATTTGACCAATTGATGAATGATAATTTTTTTATTTCCTTTTGCCCAGAGAAGGTGGAAGGGAAGATAATTTGGCCACTCATTAAATGCAGCCAGAGGTTAAACTCTTGCTCTCTAACTGTGATCTTTTAACCCTTATACTTTTTCATCTACTTTATTAAAATTGGTGGCCATCTCCTTTGATTGGCATGATTAATGACTGGGCCAAAGTGGGACTGGGAAAGATGAAGTTTTAAAGAGATGGGAGATGTAGTTATCCTTTAACAGAAGCTGAAGAAAGAAGAGAAGGCGATCTTGAATCTCCATTGGAGAGTAACAGAGTATGTATATTATTCCTAGACCAAAGGTTGTTAACTTAGAGTTTATAAACTCCAAAGTAGAGGTATTTTAGATAGAAATTCGGATTGGAAAAAGTTATATCTTTATTTCAATCTAACATGTAATTTATAATCCTAATTTTTTATGCATTTAAAAACACTGTCTTAAAGAGTCACCAGACAGCCAAAAGGGTCCAAGACTTAGAAAAGGTTAAGAATCTCTGCTCTATAGCTATTTTCTGGGCTCAATTAATTGGAAATTGAGAGGATGCCCATTAATTGAGGAATGGCTATAGCATGTGATTGTGATGGGATAGTATTGTGCTATAAGAAACAATGAGTAGGATGCTCCCAGCAAAATCTGAAAAGACTTCCATGAACTTATGTGAAGTGAATTGTACTATATACAAAGTAACAGAAATGTTGTAAGATGATAAGTTGTAAATGGCATAACAGTTCTTAGCAATACAATGATCTAAGACAATTCTGAAAGATTTGTGGAGAAAAATAGTATCCATATCCTGAAAAAGAATCGATGCAAATTGAAGCATACTTTTTTTAAAGGATTTTTTTGGTCTGTGTTTTCTCATACAACATGACTATTATGGAAATGTTTTGCATGACTACACATGTATAACCTGCACTGAATTACTTGCATTCTCAATGAAGAAATGTGGTGGAGGGAGAAATGGAGAGAATCTGGTTAAAAAAAAAGAAACATTAAAAATTGCTTTTAGATATAACTGGGAAAATAATATACTAAATTTAAAAAGTGAGAATAAAAGACAAAACAACAAGGACAAGGGAAAAATGAGTAAACTCCACCATTTTCTAGTTATGTCAAATAAACTACTGCTGGAAAATTTCATAATTCATTTAGTACATGTGACCTTGGGTAAGTTATATTCTAAGACAAGCAATGTTTTCCACATTTGTAAAATGCTTGAACCATTCCTGAGAATTCTGTGGGAAGCAAATGAAACAAATATGAAAATAAAAATAAAAATACATAAAAATTAATCCCTTATCTACTGTGAATAAAAGAAATTTTTGAATCAAATGCAAACTATGGAAAGGAACAAAAAAATGTTGGAGTGATGCCCCTATTAACCACCACTGAGGCTACTGGACTTTGGTGTGATGTGATTGATCAATGAGTTGGAAGGATTTCTAAACACCAAACCCAGGTCTTTTTTTGCAAGTACAGCTCTATGTGTGTATAGTTGTTATACCTAAGAACATTATTATTATAATTACATACATCTTACACTTCCCTTTTTATATGTGAACATATTCCAGATGGGATCAATGAACAAGGCTCAGCTCCAGGTATTTTCTCTGGAATGTTCTCCTTCCTAAATTCTACCCACTGATTTCCCTGGCTTTACATTCTAACAAAAAATCCCATCTTTTACTGGCACCATTTCCCAACTCTTCTTAATTTTAGTGCTTTCCCTCTGTTATTTTGTATGTAGCTTATTTTGTATATATATTTGTTTGTACATTGGATCTTCCACTGTACATTGGAGCTTCCAAGCTCCTAGAGGACAGGGACGGTCTTTTGCCTCTTTTTGTATCCCTAGTGGTTAGTGCAGTGCCTGACTCATAGCAAGTATTTAATAAATTATACTTAATCAATTACCCACCCCAAGTTTTTCTTACATATTATTTACTCTATTCATCCAAGACATTTCTATAAAGATGTGAGCTTTTATTTCCTTGACATGTGGAAAACTCTATCCAAACATCTAAATATACACATATGTATATGTAGATAGAGAAGTATACTATAGATGGAGGCTTTTGCTCATGTTCTTTGTTAGATATTCTCTCCATATGTATTTCTGTCTCTGCTTCTGTACCTTTTTGTGTAGTTGTAATTTTGTTTTTGTTTGTTTTTCTGTGCATCTATATGTGTCTATATATCTGTCTGTGATCTGTCTCTCCTGTCTGTCTCTATATGTCTATCTCTGTGTCTGTTTATTTTTCTGTGTCTGTCTTGGTCTTTCTCTGTATTTATCTCTCCATATGTTACATCTAATCCAAAGAATTTTAACCAATATTCAGTATTCACCCTCAACCATTTCTGTCTCCTATGGCAAGCATATGACTATTCATGGGCATTTCTTCAACTCCATTGACTGAGCTTGAATGATGTCATTTACATGAAAGGCTAGGAAAACCCTACTTAGTTCCTCCCTTTGTGAGTAAATTCTGCGAGTTTGAATGAATTTTAGACATGGTGTTTGGATCTCAAGCTGACTTCTCAATGTGCCAATGTATGATGCATAGAGCTTGCTATGCTGGTCACAGATAAACAGGAGGTCTTGTTTCAGCAGGTGCTGAATGAACCCTGGCTTTTTGAGTCTGTCTCTTGGCATGAAGTAGGCTCTGGTAAGGAGTGTCATAGAAACAAGAACCATGTAGAAGCATGCAAGCCCATCCCAGCTTGTCCAGTGTGTTTGCATTCTCTGGCCTGTGCTGTCTGTTGCTTGATATGGCATTCTTTCGGGAGCATTTGCTACTGACCAATGAGGCTTGCCTTCTCCAGATTTTTGGCTGACTTTTCTACTTCTGCAAAAGGAACTTCCTGCAGAGTTATCATTGAATGAGTATCTGTTCTTTATTAGGCAAACTAGCCCTAGTCTCCTTTTATGAACCTCTGACCTTCATGTGAATGATCCTCTTCATTTTAAGACCCCTTATGAGCCTATTTCCTAGAGGCCCAAGTCCTAGCAGTCAGTAAGTTAGTCAATAATCATTTATTAAGTGCTTACTGGGTACCAACCCAGGGCAGCAAAGTGGCACAGTGGATAGAGCACTGGGCTTGGAATAAGGAAGACTCTTCTTCATGAGTTCAAATCCAATCTTAGACACTTAGTAGTTGTGCGATCCTGGGCAAGTCATGTATCCCTATTTGCCTTAATTCCTCATCTGTCAAATAAGCTGGAGAAGGAAATGTTAAACTACTCTAGTAACTTTGCCAAGAAAACCCCAAATGGAATCACAAAAAGTTGGCTACAAATGAGAAATAACAATATATTCCAAGCACTGTGCTAAATGGAATACAAAGAAAAGCAAAAACCAAAACAAAACAAGACACACACACACACGAGGTAATCTCAAAAAGAAATGTTTTAGCAGTTTGGGGAGGGAAGAAATGACCTTCTTTAGGAGATAAGATTTGAGCTGAGTCTTGAAGAAAGCTTTAGATGCCAGATGGTAGAGACATTGAGGGAGAACATTCCCCACATGGGGACAACCAGGGAACATAGAAGATTGTAGAGATAGCACAAATGTATTTTCCCAAGAAATCATCCTAACTCTAGAAGTAAAGCAAATTTATAATTAATGTACATAATTGTCATACTCATTCATTCAAATCCTATAATTTCTGAAATGGGGAACTTTTTGAACAAAGTTGAGGCTGGGAGTCAAGAGATATGCATTCTAATCTTACCTTTAGTAATGACAAGTTATATGACTCAATCTTTCTGGGTCTCAGTTTCCTTACCTGTAAAATGAAGCTGTTGCATTTAATGATCTGTAAGTTTCTTTTCAGTGCAGATGTGGTATAGTAGAAACAATGCTGTATTTGAAGTCAGAGAACTTGGATTCAAATTCTTGTCTTGCCACTGATAGTCTATGTGACTATGTTTTCTCTAATGGTCTTAATCTCCTTATCTGTAAAATGATGACCTCAAGTCATAAGCTCATAGATATCCAGTCTCTTCTGGTATATGTTTATGATCCTATCAAGGTGAACACTGGGAAGGAAAATATGGTTTAGGATTAAGAGTTGCAAGAGTCAGAGGCATCTAATTATTCAGAAGGATACTTCCTTTATGTGATGAGTACTTTCTTTGTAAAGAGGCACTGGAAATAATGGGAAAAGGATGGCAACGGGGCAGCTAGGTGGTGCAGTGGATAGAGCACCAGCCCTGAATTCAGAAGGACCCGAGTTCACATGTGATCTCAGACACTTAACACTTCCTAGCTGTGAGACCCTGGGCAAGTCACTTAGCCCCAGCCTCAGAAAAAAAAAAAAAAAAAAAAAAAAAAGGAAAGGACGGCATCATAAAAATTAAACTAACAAATGTCAAGACAGGAACTAATGAGTAACTAATATGGGAGTCATTTCTAAATCAGTCATGTATGTATTTAGATCATGGATTGTTAAGGGCAAAAGGTAAAAAATCAACACAAAATGAAATAGGGAAGATGAGAAGATACTTAAAATAATCATAGCATTTCCAACTCGATCTATTAAAAAAAGTTATTGATGCTGAAAAATGTGATATGGACAAAGGAAAGAAATGAATGGACTTGAGATGTGTATAGACTTGTCCATTTCTCATTTTTTCTCTATCAATAACTTCTTTGAATAGACTAGACTGATATTTTGAAGAGTGTCTTCTGATCTTGAGCATTGATTCTCAAAGTTTGAGATTGCTGCAGTAGAATAAGGAGCTCTCATTTAGATGGCACTTTATGAAAGGTACATGAAGACATTCAATTACATTGTTTCACTTGATTTTCATAACACATCAATCATATAACAGTACAGTTGTTAACAAATCCATTTTATAGATCAGGATATTGAGGACCAGTAAGACTTGCCCAAAGTCACACAGCTAGTAAGCTACAGTATGACAATTATGACCCAGTCCTTGTAACTTTAGGTTTTCTCTACTATACTTTATATAAAGTATAAGACCAGGGACTGGGGAGATTGTGATCCCAAGACATGTCCTATAACTTTCATTTTTAAAATGTTTTTAGAAAACTTATTTAAAAAAATTAAAATCAAAACTTAGTCAGTGAAGTGATATATTAGAATAGTGGTTTTTCAAATATTTGTTCTCAGTATCTTTATACTATTTAAATTATTGAGAATATGATGAATTTTAAAATTTATTTCTTCAACGTTTTGAGTTCCAAATTTTTTTCTTCTTCCCTCTCTTACCTCTTCCCTCTCCAAGATAGCGAGCTATCTGATATGGGTTATATATGTACAATCATCTTTAATGTGTTCCCATATGAATCATGTTGAGAAAGAAAAGGCATACCAAAGGGGAAAAAAACAGAAGAAACAAAACCAAACAAAAAAGGGTGAAAATGGTATGCTTCAATGTACATTGAAGATTGTAGATTGTAGAAGATTGTAGAATGAACCATTCTTTCTCTGGATAAAGATAGCCTTTTCCATCCAAATCTATTGGAATTATCTTGGATTACTATATTGTTGTGAAGAATTAAGTCTATCATAATTGACTGTTACATAATCTTGCTGTTACTTTGTACAATGTTTTTCTGTTTCTGCTCAAGTCATTCAGCATCAGTTCATGTAAGTCTCTCCAGGCTTTTCTGAAATCACCCTGCTTGTCATTTCTTATAAAACAATAATATCCCATTATATACATTTACTGTAACTTATTCAACCATTCCCCAGCTGATGGGCATTTACTCAATTTCTAATTCCTTGCCACCATAAAAAAAATCTGCTTTTCCTTCTTTTATGATCTCTTTGGGATAGAGACCAGTAGAGACACTGCTGGATCAAAAGGTATGCCTTTTGATAATCCTTCGGGCATAGTTTCAAATTGCTCTCTTGAATGACTGGATCAGTTCACAACTCCACCAACAATGCATTCTTATCCCAGTTTTATCACATATATACCATATTAGAAGTAAAAACTAATTTTGAATTTGTAGACTCTCTGAAAGGGTTTTCTAGATTCTCTGATAGAGACTCTGTGATAGAACACTAGACTTGGAGTCGGGAATACTTGAGTTCAAATTCAACTTTGGACACTTATTAGCTATGTGATCCTGGGCAAGTCACTTCATCTCATCTGCCTCAGTTTCCTTACTTGCTATGGGTCAGGCATTAAGTGATTTACAATTATTATCTCATTTTATCCTCAGAAAAATCCTGGGAGAGAGATATTTTTATTATTCACATTTTACAAATGAAAAAACTGATGCAAACAGAAGTTAAGTAACTTGCCTAGGATTACACTAGTAAACTTTTGAGGTTAGATTTGAATTGAGGTCTTCCTGCCTACAGGAATATACAATATCTATCCACTGTGTCACCTAACTGGAAGTAACAATAATAATAACATCCATTTCTCAGGGTTATTGTGAGGTTAAAGTGAGATAATATTGGTAAAGAGCTTTGCAAACATTATATAAAATACTAGTTATTATTATTATTAAATTAATTTATTGAATTCATATTAAATTATTAAATTAATTTATTAAATTCAGATACAAACTTACTTTCTTTTGAATTGCTTATTTATTAAATTGTGAACACCTGGAGAGCAGGAGCTGTCTTTTCCATTTTTTTGGTATCCCTGACATTTTGCACTATACCTGGCACATAGAAAGTACTGAACAAATTGGGATCCTGATAAATTGAGTTTCAGTTAATCAAAGTTTTAATGATGTTCATAAACCTTGATTGTGAATCTAGAGTTTGGAAGATGTAGAGGGAAGGTGAGTGAAAGAGAACAGAGGAAATGAAATAAAAAAAATGATGTGGTTTAGTCAATGAAAGATTTGGATTTTGAATTAGTAAACAGCTTTAAAGAGACTGGTATGTATAAAGAAAACAAGAAGAAAAGAATAGGTAATAATTTCAAGAAAGTATAAAGTTTGGAGGAGGGATATTGAGAAAGCTCAGATGTTCACACAGAGACTAGGCTCTTTTGAGAAAGTGTTGGCAGAAAATGTTGAGAGAAGTGAAGGTGTAATTAGTGAAGTGAAGGAGGGAAGAAATGGTTTGCACAGTCACCAGAGAAAGAGATAGGGAACTGACAAGGATGAATGCACACATGCAAGCATGAATGAAAAGCATTTATTATGTATTTACTATGTGTCAAGTACTATGTTTAATATTTGGGAAATGAAAATTAAAAAGAAAAACATCCATTGCTTTCAAGGAACTTATATTCCATTTGGAGGAGATCTAGCTTATATGACCATAGAGAAGTATTTTGGTTTGGAAAATTACAAGAATGGGGAATGTTAAAGCCTTTAGGGGAATAGATTTCCACATCAGTTGTTTTTTGGCTGTGAGGTTATTTATGGGGAAACATAGTAAGCAAAATCAGCTTGCTTTTTTTTTTTTTTTTTTTTTTTTACTTTTTCAAGTGAAACTTAGTCTCTAATTCTTTACCAACACCGTCTCTGAGGCCATTTGTACCACTTAATTAGGGTGAATGTAGGAAGGTTGTAAGCACTTCTGTCTTACAAGTCTTATCATAAAGCTATTATCCAGTGTATTAGTTGCCTTTCAGGTGGTATAGTTTTTTCTAGACCTGAGGTGGAACTGAATTTCTGTGTAAATGAAGCAATTTGTAGTTGAGGAAGTTGAGAAACTGCATTTAGGTAATTAGAAGATTTTTTTCAACATGATCTCTAAAGTTCCTAAATATGTTGGGATGGAAAGTAAAATTGCAAATTAGGTATCAAAGTTATTGAAGAAGTTGAGAGAATAAACTAGATATAAAACAAGGATGGAGAAAGTATAGCATATGGATCATAAGAAGATGCATCGCGGAAAGATGTGGTAGAGCAAAGAATGGTAGCCTCTGCAAGGTCTTTAGATAGAAATTCCTTTACCTTAGAGTGTCAAGGCTTGCTTGGCTTATAGAACTGTTGGCTGGAAATCCAGTGGCAGAGAGGACAGTGGGAGGTACAGAGGATATTCTTTAGACAGGAAGATGGCAGGAAAGTGAGCAGTCGATAAACAGACCTTCCTGAGCTTCGTGGAAGTTAGGAAATGAGATTGTGTTCTAGGGGAGGTAAACCATGTCAATGAGACTCATGTAAGGAAATGGGGTCCTGTTTTATGGTGTATGTTGGCAGACCATAATAAAGTACTAGGATGACAGTCTCCAGACTGACTTAGGGGCAGAATGTGTTCTGTTGGAAGAATACTCTCTACTAGAAGTCAGCACCTTTAGATAAAGTACCACTCGCTAATTTAAATTTTGTCCTGTGAAGAAATGGATTGTAAGAAAGTTTCATGTCCTCAGGGAAGAGAGAGATTTCAGTTTAAAGGAGCAAATGGACAGAATACTGACTGAATAGTTAAAGATGTAATGGAGATTGTTGAGAATAGAATGAGGTTTAAAAGACATAATAGAAATGATAACCCCATTGGAGTGCTCTTATAAAAGAATAGTGTTACTCATATTTGGGGATGAACATTTATAAGAAGGAAACATGGGTATCTTGCTTGTGCCTAAAAAGATGAGACTGGATGACTAGGGATAGTAAACCAGTATAATGAGACATAAATGGTGTCTACTATGACCCTGTCCTGCCAAAAGAGAAATTTACTGAGTTAATCTTCTCCAGAGATCCAAAGAGCATTTGGAACACTGATGTTTTGGTGTGAGCCTTCATGGAATTATTTTTTGAAATATCCTTTGCTTCTTGGTTGATAGCATATGTCTTGGTGTGAAAAAATTTAGCTAGATGCTCTTCTGAGAACAGAGAAAAACATATAGAGTTACAGAATGCTAATCTCTGGACCTGTTTGGTTTCATGAAACTGGCAAATTTTTGAAGGATAAAAGATCATAGAGTGGGGAAATTGTTATAGGAGAGGCAAACCTTGCTACTTTTGATGACCTTGATTTGGTCAAATCAAGGAGGGGAGCTAGAAGCTTTACACTTCTCCTTTCACTCTGCACACCTCTTCCCTCCTCCCTCCTATGGTAGTGACACCCTTGCTAATCCTGTCTTCTGCTAGCGTTTTTTTTTTTTTTTTGGGGGGGGGGCTATAGGGTGAAAAGACTAGTGCTAGAATGAGTTAAGGCAAATAAGGATTTAAAAACCCTTTGAGATTGTTCAAGAATAATGATAAAAGTACTAATAAATCAAAAGCAAATTAATTTCTCTGAGTGGTTTACTGATGAAATCCATTTATTTTATTTTATTTCAGTTTTTACAATTGGTGCCTGAGATACAAGAATTCTAAGCTATAGTTCTCACTCAACCAGAGAGAATGGGCATGATGTTCCCATATTCCATATACAATTGTCATTCAAGGACACTTGAAATAATAGAATCACAAAAACTCACAGATGAATGGAACCTTGGAGATAACCTGATCTGTCCTACTTAATGTGAAAAACGTTTTGATAACATCTTATCCAGGTATTCATCTAGTTTGTGCTCAAAAACTTTAAAGGAAGGGGAACTTTTCAAATCAATTAAAGGTGCAGGTGGAACTTGAGATGAGCCTTGAAGAGATCTGGCAATTTTAAGTGATAGGAGGAACACTATTCCAGATTTGGGAGAGAACCTGTTCAAAGATCCACAGATGAAAGATCTAATGATGTATTTAATATACAGCCAGGAGGTTAGTTTGATTGGAGGGCAGAATGTATGAAGAGGAGCTGACTTAGAATCTGTTTCTGAAGGACTTTGGATGCCCTACAAAAGAATCTATATTTTACTTTAGAGGCAATAGGGACCTTCTTGAACAGGAAAGTAACTGGGTTAGACCTGTGCTTTAGAAATGTTAATTTAGCAACTCTTTAGAGGATCGATTAGAAAAGAGAGAGATTGAATGCAGGTTGCAAGGTGAAGAGTCTTAACTAGGATGGTTGTCATATGAGTGGTGAGAAAAGGAAAAATGAGAGAGATGTTGTGGGCATGATTGATTAGATATTGAGGGAGTACAATGATGAAAGAGTAAAGGATAATCTTAATTACTGGAAAAATGGTAATGTTCTTGATAGAAATAGGGAAGTAAAGGGGAGGTGAGAATGGTACAATGGATGGAATGTTGGCCCCAAGGTCAGGAAGGCTCATCTTCCTGATTTCAAATTTGGTCTCAGATGCTTACTAATTGTGTGATCCTGAACAAATCACTTCACCCTGTTTGCCTCCATTTCCTCATCTGTAAAATGACCTGGAGAAGGAAATGGCAAACCATTCTAGTATCTCTGTCAAGAAAACTCCAAATGGGCTCAAGAAGAATCAGACATAACTAAAATAGCTGAACAAGAACACAGAATTTAAGACAATGAACAGCTTAGAATAATATATATTAAGAAGAAAAATAAATGTTAGATTTAGAGTCAGGGGATCTTGAGTTTATATCTTCTTCATGAAGGTCTTAAGAAAGGATTTAGGGCAGGAACCTTAAAAATTCCCCCTTCACTTCATCAGGCAGGTTAAATCTCCCAACTTTCTCCATGGCTTCATTTTACATATAAAGGAATTGAGGCCCAGAAAGGTTAGTTGGCTTGCCCACCACCCTATAGATCCAGGAATGTTGTTCCTTCTTCCAGATCTAGGGAAGGTAATAGAATCTACTATACAGACCTTGCTAGGTGCTATGTGTTTTTTCAAATATCTTATTTAATCTAAGTCTTCTTTTACTCTTACAATTCTTTCCTGTTACATGATTATTTCTACACATTCCATTTTTTGCTCTTGACTAATAAAAAAATCTCCTTTCCCTGAACTGCCTCCTTTTCTTATGAGGACTGAGGAACTTCTCTCTATAGTCGTCTTTCCTCAATATACAAAACCTTACTGCATTCTCAGATCCTTAGGAATTCAAGTGTTTCATATGGGTTCCCTTTATGATCCTCAATTATAATAGCTAACATTTATCAAGTATTTTCAACCATGGGAGGTAAGTACTATTATTATTCCCCTTTTATAGCAAATGAAACTGAGGTAGATAAAAGTTAAGGGAATTGACCAGAGTCATACAACTAGTAAATATCTGAGGTGGGATTTGAACTGCTGACTCCTGACTCCAGGCCATCTAGGTGCCCTTTTGCTTTCTGTTTCTGTGTTCTACACAACACATATAAAAGGTTTTCTATGAAATTACATATAGCATCGAAAGAATGATTGTTTCTTAATTAAAATATATATATATATATACATATTTTTCATTTCTTAATTTTCAATAGCTCAATTGTTATCTGTAAAATGAGAGGGCTGTACTTTATAACATCTAACATCTCTTTGAACTTTAAATCTATGATCCTGAACCTATGGTCCCAGTAGAGTGATTATCAACATATATCAACATACATAACACAAAGTGCCTACTCCACAATGCTACGTGATGCAACCAGGTGATAATAATGGCAAACTTTTTTTTAATGGCAAACTCTAGGTAGGACCTTTAAAAATGAAATTTCTGAATTCCATGACTTTATTCAATTTAATTCTAGTATCTGGGGACAGTATCACCAATATCTTCCAAGATAAGCACGTATTAGACATTCAACTTTTATACATTTCACTTTGCTTGAGTTCATGGAGGACTTTCCAGATTTTTTTTTCCTGAGAGCATCCTGCTTATCATTTCCCATAGAGCAATAATATTCCATCATAAAAACATGCCATAGTTTATTGAGCCATTCCCCAATTGATGGGCATCCTTTCAATTTCCATTTTTTCCCCTTGAGAAGAGAATTGCTATGAATATTTTTGTATATATAAAAAACTCATTTTCCTTTTTCTTTTTCAAATCTCTTTTGGTATTCATGCCAAGTAGTGGTGTTGTTAGATCAAAGGATATGCAGCTCATCAAATTTTAAGACAAATTCATTTGAATGAGGTTAGGAACGACCCTAGAACACCAAGAGGCCACTGTTGGAAAGGTAAACATTGGGAGACAGATAAGAGCAAGATATGAAGTAGACAGAACCCAGCAGAAATTGTCCTGTGGTACAAAAGCCAGTGGAAAAGGAGAGGAAGATCATTATCTAGTAGCTTTCTATTTGAACAAATTATTCTTGCTTACTAAGTATTAGTGTAAGGGCTAGCAGGTCTTCTACCTTTTGGTGCCTCAGGACAAAAACTTTATCACTCAACCTTCATTATCATTCTGGCTTTTGCTCTTTAGGGAAAATCACTCTATTTAAGTGCATGTGGAGGATGGGCACCTTTGAAGGACTAGGAGCCCTGGGTTAAGGTGAATTCACTCAGATGTGATGCAAGATGAGCTGACAAATCATGTTACTTAGTAATAGGAGTTAAGCCACTTAGGGCAAAGTTTTACCGTGTGAAAGGCATTTAGCAAATGAATTGGTTACTTAATTACCATCATTACTTGACCTTCCTTCAAATTAGATATCCTTCAATCAGCACTGTCCTTTTCAAAGGCTCCTTTATAAGCAACAATAATTTATTGTTCCTGGGCATTAGTTCTATTTTTCCACTCCTGTGAAAGTCCGAGGACTGACTGTCCTATGGCTCCCTGCAAGATTTCTTGTTAATAACATTTGACTGTAATTTTATTCTTTTAGGGCTCCTGCTATTGGAAATCTTGGGATGGCCATTGCCCAGAGATGTTTGGTTCAAGCAAATGAACCATCTGATAAGGAAAGAAAGAAAGAAAGAAAGAAAGAAAGAAAGAAAGAAAGAAAGAAAGAAAGAAAGAAAGAAAGAAAGAAAGAAAGAAAGAAAGAAAGAAAGAAAGAAAGAAAGAAAGAAAGAAAGAAAGAAAGAAAGAAAGAAAGAAAGAAAGAAAGAAAGAAAGAAAGAAAGAAAGAAAGAAAGAAAGAAAGAAAGAAAGAAAGGAAGAAAGGAAGGAAGAAAGGAAGAAAGAAAGAGAATTAGGTTACAAACAAAATAGCTATTTCTGGCTGCTTTATAGTCTCTAAGGTTCCTTCAGTCAATCAATCAATTAATCAATCAACAATAAACACCTACTATGTGCTAAGCACAGAACTCAGGTACATCCCCTGCACGTAAAGAAAAACATTTAAAAGATTCTTTTCCTCAAGGGACTTATATTCTGTCAGAGGAAATATATCGTCATATACCTGTACAAAATAAATACAAATTAATTTCAGGTGAATATCATAGCATCTTCATCATGACACAAAAGTATTGTACAGATTTAGTGCTTGATCAAGTCTTTCCTAGCTGTTGCTGCCATCTAATGGTGTAAATCTGGTAATAACATTATTGAGAACAGGTCATTTCACTTTAGCCAAATCAGACTCTACTTTCCCATTCCCAGAATTTCAGTGATTATATATCAGAACTTAACAAATTTGCTTTGGATTTGGAAATCAGCCTCTAAGCATAGAGGCAAGATCATTTAAAAATTTTTTTTAACTTTATAAGGAAAGAAAAACAGGAAACTAAAACTCTGTCTGTCATCATAGAGTATTGATTCTGAACTTAATGATCCAAAAGATAATTTTAAGTTCTCAGACTAAAGAGAGAGTGAGCACATATAGTCAGGGTACTTACTGAGCTATATATGGCACCAGTGAATCTTTGGTAGCCAGGATCTTCTTCCATCTAGTCATTCAGTGATGCGCTAGTAAATATTTAATGATCAGATTTTGGTGGGATCTGGGGGGAAGTATGCTTAATAAACCATTAAGTTTAACCTAAATTATTAACATTTTTCCATCATTTTCTTAAGTCTGGCCATTCAGGGCTTTCTCTAGTCATTCTTTTCTATATCTTGCCACTGGAACCAGATGGCTCTGGAGGAAAAAGTGAGATAGGTGATTTTGCACAGTCCTCCTTCACTTAAATTCAATTTACTTGTACAGTATCAGCAGCTTGATATCATGAAGGATTGACAAACAACAATAAGAAGTATGAAAATTAATAAAACAAGAAAGTAAGCCCTAATTTATAGTGTTTTCTAATTTCTGAAGTATAAATGCTCACACTGAAAATTTAACTTGAAAGAACAGTTTGAAGTGTTTCAGCATACTCTTTACTCCACTCTTCCACATCTCCCTCTTTATTCATTGAACAACCATTTATTAAATGTCACCTATAGCAAGGGAGTGGGATTGGTTTGAGATACAATGACACAGGGGAAGCTAGATGGTGCAGTGGATAGCTCACCATCCCTCAAGTCAGGAGGACTTGAACTATAAAGTTCAAATTTAGTCTCAAACACAGGAACACTTCCTAGCTGTGTGACCCTGGGCAAAGTCACTTAACCTCAATTGCCTCAAGAGGAACACTAGCCATATAATGACAAAAACAAAAAATAGTCCCTGACTTCTAGGAATTTATATAAGATAATTTTAGACAAAATAGAGCAGTCATAAATAGGAAAATCATGAAAAGTTTCCTATAGTAGGCAAGAACCAACTTGAGTTTATTTTTAATTTTTTTAAAATAGTTTTTATTTACCAGATATTTGCATGGATAATTTTACAACATTGACAATTGCCAAACCATTTGCTCCAATTTTTCCCCTCCCCCCCAGGGGCAGGTCAACCAATACACGTTAAATATGTTAGAGTATAAATTAAATACAATATATGTATACATGACCAGACAGTTGTTTTGCTGAACAAAACGAATCAGACTTTGAAATAGTGTACATTTAGCCTGTGAAGGAAATCCAAAATGCAGGCGGACAAAATTAGAGGGATTGGAAATTCTATGTAGTGGTTCATAGTCATCTCCCAGAGTTCTTTCGCTGAGTGTAGCTGGTTCAGTTCATTACTGCTCTATTGGAACTGATTTGGTTCATCTCATTGTTGGAGAGGGCTTCGGCCATCAGAATTAATCATCATACAGTATTGTTGTTGAAGTATATAATGATCTTCTGGTTCTGCTCGTTTCACTTAGCATCAGTTGATGTAAGTCTCTCCAGGCCTCTCTGAAATCATCCTGTTGGTTGTTTCTTACAGAACAATAATATTCCATATCATTCATATACCACAATTTATTCAGCCAATCTCTAATTGATGGGCATCCATGTAGTTTCCAGTTTTTGGCCACCACAAAGAGGGCTGCCACAAACATGCTTGCACATACAGGTCCCTTTCTCTTCAAGATCTCTTTGGGATACAAACCCAGTAGCAATGCTGCTGGATCAAAAGGTATGCACAGTTTGATAACTTTTTGAGCATAGTTCCAAATTGCTCTCCAGAGTGGCTGGATGTATTCACAATTCCACCAACAATGTATCAGTGTCCTTCTTTTCCAACATCCCCTCCAACATTCTGCATTACCTTTCCCAGTCATTCTAGCCAATCTGACAGGTATGTAGTGGTATCTCAGAATTGTCTTAATTTGCATTTCTCTGATTATTAATGATTTGGAGCATCTTTTCATGTGATTAGAAATAGTTTCGATTTCTTTATCCGAGAATTGTCTGTTCATATTCTTTGACCATTTACAATTGGAGATTGGCTTGATTTCTTATATATTGGAGTCAATTCTCTACATATTTTGGAAATGAGGCTTTTATCTGAACCTTTGACTATAAAAATGTTTTCCCAGTTTATTGTTTCCCTTCTAATCTTATCTGCATTGATTTTGTTTGTACAAAAACTTTTCAATTTGATATAATCAAAGCTTTCTATTTTGTGACCAATAATGATCTCTAATTCTTCTTTTTCATGAAGTTATTCCTCTTCCACAGGTCTGAGAGGTAAACTATCCTATGTTCCTCTAATTTATTTATAATCTCATTCTTTATTCCTAGGTCATGAACCCATTTTGACCTGACCTTGGTGTATGGTGTTAAATGTGGATCAATGCCTAGTTTCTGCCACATTAATTTCCAATTTTCCCAGCAATTTTTGTCAAACATTGAGTTCTCATCCCAAAGGCTAGGGTCCTTGGGTTTGTCAAACACTAGGTTGTTATCGTTATTAATTGTTTTGTCCTTTGGACCTAACCTATTCCACTGATCAACTAGTCTATTTCTTAGCCAATACCAAATGGTTTTGGTAACTGCTGCTTTATAATATAATTTTAGATCTGGTACAGCTAGGTCACCTTCATTTGATTTTTTTTTTTAATTAATTCCCTTGAAATTCTTTACCTTTTGTTTTTCCATCTGAACTTTGTTGTTATTTTTTCTAGGTCATTAAAATAGTTTTTTGGGAGTCTGGTATAGTGCTAAATAGATTAGTTTAGGTAGTATTGTCATCTTTATTATATTTGCTCACCCTATCCAGGAGCATTTAATATTTTTCCAATTGGTTAGATCAGACTTAATTTGTGTGGGAAGTGTTTGTAGTTTTGCTCATATACTTTCCAATTTTTCCTTGGCAGATAGATTCCTAAATATTTTATACAATCAGTAGTTACTTTAAATGGAAATTCTCTCTGTAACTCTAACTATTGTACTTTGTTAGTGACATATAAGAATGCTGATGATTTATGTGGATTTATTTTGTATCCTGCAACTTTGCTAAAGGTGTGGATTATTTCTAATAGCTTTTTAGTTGAATCTTTGGGGTTCTCTATGTATACCATCATATCATCCACAAAGAGTGATAATTTGGTTTCCTCATTTCCTACTCTAATTCCTTTAATCTCTTTCTCCACTCTTATTGCCAAAGCTAGTGTTTCTAATACAATGTTGAATAGTAATGGTGATAGTGTACAACCTTGTTTCACTCCTGATCTTAATGGGAATGGTTGCAATCTTTCTCCATTACAAATGATGCTTATTGATGGTTTTAAATAGATGCTACTGATTATCTTAAGAAAAAGTCCATTTATTCCTATACTCTCAAGTGTTTTTAATAGGAATGGATGTTGGATTTTATCAAATGCTTTTTCTGCATCTATTGAGATGATCATATGATTTTTGTTAATTTGATTATTAATATGGCCAATTATACTGATGGTTTTCCTAATATTGAACCAACACTGAATTCCTGGTAAAAATCCTACTTAATCATGATGTATTATCCTGGGGATGATTTTCTGGAGTCTTTTTGCTAATATCTTATTTAAGATTTTAGCATCAATATTCATTAGGGAGATTGGTCTATAGTTTTCTTTCTCCATTTTCAACCTACCTGGTTTGGGTATCAGTACTATGTCTGTGTCATAAAAGGAATTTGGTAGGACCCCTTCATTCCCTATTTTTCAAATAGTTTATATAACATTGGAGCTAATTGTTCTTTGAATGTTTGGTAGAATTCACCTATGAATCCATCTGGTCCTGGAGATTTTTTCTTAGGGAGTTGATTAATAGCTTGCTCTATTTCTTTTTCTGAAATGGGACTATTTAAGCAATTTACTTCCTCCTCTATTAATCTGGAAAGCCTATACTGTTAGAGGTAGTTCTCCATTTCACTTAAGTTATCAAATTTATTGGCATAAAGTTGGGCAAAGTAACTCCTTATTCTTTCTCTAATTTCCTCCTCATTGGTGGACAATTCCCCCTTTTCATTTTTAAGACTAACAATTTTATTTTCCTCTCTCCTTTTTCTAATCAGATTTACCAAAAGTTTATCTATTTTATTGGTTTTTTTCATAAAACCAACTCTTAGTTTTATTTATTAGTTCAATAGTATTTTTACTTTCAATATTATTAATTTCTCCTTTTAATTTTAGAATTTCAAGTTTAGTATTTGATTGGGGTTTTTTAATTTGGTCTTTTTCTAGCTTTTTAAGTTGCAAGCCCAATTCATTGATTTTCTCTTTCTCTATTTTCTTCAAGTAAGCCTCCAAAGATATAAAATTTCCCCCTCTTACCGCTTTAGCTGCATCTCACAAATTTTGGTATGATGTCTCATCATTGTCATTATCTTGAGTGAAATTATTAATTGTGTCTATAATTTGCTGTTTCACCAAATCATTCTTTAAGATGAGATTATTTAGTTTCCAATTACTTTTGATCTATTTACCCTTAACTTTTTGGTGAGTAGTTTTTATTGCATCGTGATCTGAAAAGAAAGCCTTTACTATTTCTGCCTTCCTGCATTTAATTTTGAGATCTTTATGTCCTAATATATGGTCAATTTTTGTATAGGTTCCATGAACTGCTGAGAAGAAAGTATACTCCTTTCTGTCACCATTCAGTTTTCTCCAAAGAGCTATCATACCTAATTTTCCTAATATTTGATTTACCTCTTTAACTTCTTTCTTAATTGTTTTGTGGTTTGATTTATTTAATTCTGAGAGTGCAAGGTTAAGATCTCCCACTATTATAGTTTTGCTGTCTATTTCTTCTTGCAACTCTCTTATCTTCTCCTTTAGGAAGTTAGATGCTATACCACTTGGTACATATATGTTTAGTATCGATATGGCTTCATTGTCTATTCTACCCTTTAGCAAGATGCAGTTTCCTTCCTTATCTCTTTTGATTAGATCAATTTTTGCTTATGCTTGATCTGAGATAAGGATGGCTACCCCTGCTTTTTTGACTTCACTTGAAGCATAATAGATTCTGCTCCAACCTTTTACCTTTACTCTGTAAGTATCTCCCTGCTTTAAATGTGTTTCCTGTAAACAACATATTGTAGGGTTCTGATTTTTGATCCAGTCTGCTATCTGCCTCCTTTTAATGGGAGAGTCCATCCCATTCACATTTACAGTTAAAATGACTAATTCTGTGTTTCCTGCCATCATAATATCCCCTGATTATGCTTTTTTTCCCTTACCCCCACCGAACCCCTTCCCCAGTATTAAACTTATGAGCCCCACTTGCATCACACAGCCCTCCCTCTTTAATATCCCTCCCTCCTCCCTTTTAATCCCTTCCCCTTTCTTATTCCCTTTCCTTATTACTCTTTTCCTTTCCCTTTTCCTTTCCCTCTTTTTAATGAAGTGAGAAAGAATTTTCTGTAAAACTAATATGTTAATTATTTTCTCTTTGAGCTAATTCTGATGGGAGTAAGGTTTACACAATGTTTCTCCCCCTCTCTAATTTCCCTCAGATAGGGTAGGTTTTCTTTGTTTCTTTGTGGATGTGGTTTCCCTTTTTTTATCTCCCTTTCCCCTTTTTCTTACACTATCCCCTTTCCCTTACACTATCCCCTTTCCATTTCTACTCCCCCCCCCCTTTTTTGTTATATCCTTAAAATCAAATTATACATGTAGTCTTAATGTAAATCCACAACAGAAATACAGTTCTCAAGAGTCCCTTTTACCTTTTTCTGCTTCTCTTGAGTCCTACGATTGGAGATCAAATTTTTTCTTTAGATCTTGTTTTTTACTTAGAAACATATGGAATTCATCTGTTTCATTAAATGTCCATCTTCTTCCATGGAAGGAAATGCTCAACTTAGCTGGGTAGTTTATTCTTGGCTGCATTCCAAGTTCTTTTGCCTTTCGGAATATCAGATTCCAGGCCCTTTGATCCTTTAAAGTAGAGGCAGCCAGATCTTGAGTGACCTTTATTGTGGCACCTTGATATTTGAATTGTTTTTTTCCTGGCTGCTGTAATATTTTTTCCTTAGTCTGATAGTTCTGAAATTTGGCCACAATGTTCCATTTTTAGGGTCTAAGGTATTTAATGAATTCTTTCAATGTCTATTTTGCCTTCTGGTTCTATTATCTCTGGGCAATTTTCTTTGATAATTTCCTGTAAAATAGTATCTAGGCTCTTTTTTTCATCATAATTTTCAGGAAGTCCAATAATCCTCAGATTGTCTCTCCTAAATCTATTTTCCAGGTCCGTCATTTTGACAAGTAAATAGCTGACATTTTTCTGCAGATTTTCATTTTTTTTGGCTTTGCTTTACTGATTCTTGGTGTCTCAGTGAATAATTCATTTCTATTTGTTCAGTTCTGATTTTTAATGAGTTATTTTCTTCATTAGCTTTTTAAACTTCTTTTTGTATGTGTCCAATTGAGTTTTTAAATGAGTTGTTTTGCTCCATGGAATTTTTTTCCATTTCACTAAATTTGTTTTTTAGTGAGTTATTTTCTTTTTCCAATTCACAAATCCTACTTTCTTGGGAATTCTTTATCTTTTCCAATTCACAGATCCTACTTTCTTGTGATTTCTTTACCTTTTCCAACTCCTTAATTCTGTTTCCCTGCACTTCCTGTGAATTCTTTTTTTTAATTTTAATTAATTTTATAATTATAATTATTATAACATTTTCTTTGACAGTACATATGCATAGGTAGATTTTTTATTTTTAAAACATTATCCCTTGTACTCCCTTCTGTTCTGAGTTTTTCCCTCCTTCCCTCCACCCCCTCCCCCATTCCCATACATATTAAATATCATATGGTATATCCTAGGTATATTATATATGTGCAGAATCGAATTTTGTTGTTGTTTTTGTTGCAAAGGAAGGATTGTATTCGCAAGGTAAAAATAATCTGGGAAGAGAAACAAAACAAAACAGAACAACAACAAAAAAAAAAAAACAATGCTCATAGTTTACACTCATTTCCCAGTGTTCCTTTTCTGGATGTAGCTGATTCTGTCCATCATTGATCAATTGGAATTGGATTAGCTCTTCTCTATGTTGAAGATATCCATTTCCATCAGAATACATCCTCATACAGTATCATTGTTGAAGTGTATAATGATCCCCTAGTTCTGCTCGTTTCACTCAGTATCAGTTGATGTAAGTCACTCCAAGCCCCTCTGTATTCCTCCTGCTGGTCATTTCTTATAGAGCAATAATATTCCATAATTTACCCAACCATTCTCCAATTGATGGACATCCATTCATCTTCCAGTTTCTAGCCACTATGAAAAGGGCTGCCACAAACATTTTGGCACATACAGTCCCTTTCCCTTCTTTAGTATTTCCTTGGGATATAAGCCCAGTAGTAGCACTGCTGGGTCAAAGAGTATGCACATTTTGATAACTTTTTGGGCATAATTCCAGATTGCTCTCCAGAATGGTTGGATTCTTTCACAACTCCACCAACAATGCATCAGTGTCCCAGTTTTCCCACATCCCTTCTAACATTCATCGTTATTTGTTCCTGTCATCTTAGCCAATCTGACAGGTGTGTAATGATATCTCAGAGTTGTCTTAATTTCCATTTCTCTGATCAATAGTGATTTGGAACACTCTTTCATATGAGTGGAAATAGTTTTAATTTCATCATCTGAAAATTGTCTATTCATATCCTTTGACCATTTATCAATTGGAAAATGGCTTGATTTCTTATAAATTAAAGTCAATTCTTTGTATATTTTGGAGATGAGGCCTTTATCAGAACCTTTAACTGTAAAAATGTTTTCCCAATTTGTTACTTCCCTTCTAATCTTGTTTGTATTAGTTTTGTTTGTGCAGAAACTTTTTAATTTGGTGTAATCAAAATTTTCTATTTTGTGATCAATAATGGTCTCTAGTTCTCCCTTGGACACAAACTCCTTCCTCCTCCACAAGTCTGAGAGGTAAACCATCCCATGTTTGTCCAATTTATTTATGATTTCATTCTTTATGCCTAAATCTTGGACCCATTTTGATCTTATCTTAGTATGTGGTGTTAAATGTGGGTCCATGCCTAGTTTCTGCCATACTAATTTTCAGTTTTCCCAGCAGTTTTTGTCAAATAATGAGTTCTTATCCCAAAATTTGGGATCTTTGGGTTTGTCAAACACTAGATTGCTATTTTATTCACTATCTTGCCCTGTGAACCTAACCTATTCCACTGATCAACTAGCCTATTTCTTAGCCAATACCAAGTGGTTTTGGTGACTGTTGCTTTACAATATAGTTCTAGATCAGGTACAGCTAGACCACCTTCATTTAATTTTTTTTTCATTACTTCCCTTGAAATTCTCGACCTTTTGTTGTTTCATATGAATTCTGTTGTTATTTTTTCTAGGTCATTAAAATAGTTTCTTGGGAGTCTGATTGGTATAGCACTAAATGAATAGATTAGTTTAGGGAGTATTGTCATCTTAATTCTGAATTATTTCTAATAGCTTTTTAGCAGAGTCTTTGGGGTATGATGGTATCTAAGTATACCATCATGTCATCACTTCCTGTGAATTCTTTACCTTTTCCAATTCACATTTCAGGAAGTTGTTTACCTTTTCTAATTCACATTTCAGGACATTGTTATTCTCTAGCATAGCTTCTCTTTCCTTTCCCCATTTTTCTTCTAATTCTCTCTTCAGATTTTTTATAGTTTCTTCTAGGAGAGCGTTATTTGGGGAATTGTCTGAAGGCTGTCTGCTATTAGCCTCCTCAGGTTTGAAAACCAGCTCTTTTTCTGCATAGAAGCTTTAAATCATTTTCTTCACTTTCTCTCTCTCTCTCTCTCTCTCTTTTTTTTTTTTTTTTTTAAAGACTTCAGGGTCTGCCTTCAGGGCAAGGAGATTACCAGCTTCCTCTGAAGAGTAAGGATGGGTTTATGGGCAGTATTTGCCCTCTCAATGGGCTGCAAGAAAGGGCTGAGCTTCGGGAGGGCTCTCGGAAGAGCTCTGTGGAGGTGAGTATGGGTATCACAGGCCAGGCTGTGTAAGTTCCCTGCTAGGAGTCCCACTGTGAGGATTAGTGACTGCCTTGGGGTTAGTGGTTAAGGAGCAAAGGTGTCACTGCCCCCCAACAAATGCTCACTTAGAGTATTTGCAATCTTCTTGTTCCTCACTGTACTGGAAGTGTCCCTGCCTGGGAGAGCGCAGTTGGGGCTGGGGAAATTCCACTATCCCCAGCGAGCCCCTCACTATACAGATGAAAGGCTGCCCTGGGTTGTGCCCCTGCTGTGTGTAACTGCCCCCCCCCCCCCCAAGCCCCTCACTGCCAAATGCCGCTAAGAGCTGTGTTATGGTCTGCTCTCTAGGTCACTTCAAGTCCTGGGTGGGCACAACCAGAGCCTCTCGGGCTTTGGCCTCCCTCAGCGTACCCACTACCCCAGGCTCCAACTTCTCTGCTGGTCCCCTACTCAGCCACCAAAGCAAAGCAGTCAGGCTATAGCAGAGAGCTCTATATGAACCTTCCAAATGCACAGGCTGCCCAGCTCCCATTTCTCTCCCTGCTCTGTGCTGGTGGGCTCCCGCCATCTCAGGTCAAACCTTTTCTGGCGATATTCCAGATTCTCTTCCGCTGGTAAGTTTTTGTATTTCCAGCTGGTAAGTTTTTGTATTTCCAATCTTTGTAGGTTTTACCTGTCAAGCGCTGTTTTTGAGCCTGAATTGGTATAAAGGGAATTAGAGAGCTTAGAAAGTTCCGTCTAGCTTCTCCGCCATCTTGGCTCCGAACCAACTTGATTTTAAAGGGAAACTCAGAATTCTCAGAAATAGAGATGAGGAAGGACTATATTACAGATAAAAGATATCACCTCTGCAAAGGCATGGAAGTAGGTGATGGAGATTTTCAGTTCAGGGGAAGACGAACCAGTTTTTGCTGGTACACAAAATGTTTAAAGGTCAGGAAAATGAAATAAGTTTGGAAAAGCCGGCTGGAGACATTCTATGAAGGAACTTAAATGCCACTCAGGAGTTATATCATTTTAGCGGCAACAGGGACATGCAAAAGATTTTTGAGTAGGATATATCCACCTCTCCTCTGACTTCCATGGCTCAGAGTTAGCTAAGTCTTTGTTAAAATAGATATTTAAGGGCTGAGAATTTTGGGAACCTCCCTCCTCAAAGACATTCCAATTGCTGCTTGGATTCTGCAGGTATGCTATAATGAAGTTAAAATTAAATAATTATAATAAGAACATTTCTTATTGATAGAGCATCTTCCTTACAACCAGAGCTATAACTAGCATAGGGTTCTTGGAACTCTATATTAAGGTGATCTGATAGATCAGAATGAAACCATCCATCATCTCAAAGAACCTACATTCTATTTGGAGGCTGAAACAACATGTAATTTATGTTAATATATGCCAAGTAAATCATAGGATTATGAATTTAGAGCTCAAAAGGGACTTCCTAATTATATAGTTAAGGGAGATTAAGGAACTTGCTGAAGGTGACAGGGATGGTAGGCATCTGACATTGGATTTGAACCTATTGCAGTAATACTTCTATCCAAAATTACCCTAAAGGCCAATTTATTTATGTATTTTGTGAAGGGAAGGAGAGTTATCTGGGGAAATCAGGAAGAGCCTCATGTAGCAGGTAGTGTTGGAGCTGAACTTTGAAGGAAGCTAAGGATTGTACTTCCCTTTAAAAAAAAAAATTAAAAGTAGAATTGAAAAAATAATTTGACATTAAGAAACCAGCTAAAAGTAATACTTCCATATATACAGCAGAACAGAAAAAAAAGAAGATTGTGGGTGAAACTTTGAATTTTTTCAGTTTGATTTTTTTTCTAAGTATAAAAATATTCAACATATAATGTTTAAAATTATTCTGCTTGCTTGTGATTTCTTTTGGCCTTTTCTTTGTTCTCTCTAGTGCATTAAAAATGCTTCAGGAGTCAGATCGTCTCCTCCTTCCGATCCTTCCTTCCTTCCTTCCTTCCTTCCTTCCTTCCTTCCTTCCTTCCTTCCTTCCTTCCTTCCTTCCTTCCTTCCTTCCTTCCTCCTTTCCCTTCCTTTCTTCCTTCCTTTTTTCTTTCCTCATAGCTATAAGTAGCATAGGGTTGCTGAGACTATATTAAGTCAGGGGAAAGGAAAATATATTGAGGAAAATGTATTGAATTCAAATTTTTCTTTATACAATTTTAAGTTATTAATTTCTCCACCACCCTTGGTGATGAAATTATAGAATACAAGGGGCAGAGAACATAGACAAGATGGTGCTGAACTCTTAGATGAAGTTTACCCACTGCGTAAGCAATCCTATCCTTATTTGATTCTCTCCCCTGACTTTTTTCTTATTTAACTTAAAACAGAAGCCTGCTGAGTCAGCTCGGGTATGACTAATTCCCTGGTTAAGGAATGATAAAAAGCAATAAGAACGAAAGGTTGGCTCAGTCTCCAGTTAAGGCAATGTTAGAGAAAATAATAACGAATAACATCAAATGTTTTTCTATAAAGTTGCCAGATTACTGCTGTTAAGTTGTGCTCCTAGTCATCCTCACTGAATTTCCTTCAAGGCCTTTTACAGTAGAGCATCCAAGTTTTATCTCTATAGTAAGAAGGCAGTACTAGTTTGAGGAAATTATCTGCTAGGAAATTTAAAAATACAAAAAATTCCTCTTGATAACTGCAGCAAAAAGACTCCAGGTCTTTTGTAGCTAAGTGGACCATAGGGAGGGGCATTAACAGGGTTATCTTGTCCTTAACTGGTCCTCTTTGTTGTTCTTAAGTGTATCTTTGTTGCAGTGGGCCATGCCAATTTGCACTGGAAAACCCATCTAGTCCCCAAAATTACTGAATCTAAATCAGAAAATCAAATTATAAATGTCAATCCCTGAGGTTATTTTTCTTCTATAAACTAATTTACTGATATCCCACTTCTTTGCCAACCCCTTTTAGGAATTTAGCCGATTTACTAAGAATCATAATGGCTGGTTTTTCAGTAGTTTGGCTCTTTTTGTGGTGTCTTCCCCCTGGTATAGTGAGTTCCTAGTTTTGTTAGAGAATATAGCTCTTGCCTTTCCCCTTTTTAATCCTAAATCCTTTTTGGAATTTAGCCAGCTTCCAGCAGTATAATAAAATATTTTCTTTTTGATTTGGAGAAGGTCTAAGCCTACAAATTCTTTATTTTATTTTATTTTTTTATTATAGCTTTTTATTTACAAGATATATGGATGGGGAATTTTTCAACATTGTCAGTTGCAAAACCTTTTGTTTCAATTTTTCAGATGGCAGGTAGACCAATACATGTTAAATATGTTAAATACTATATATATATATATATATATATAAAATATGTCCATAGAGTTATTTTGCTGCACAAGAAGAATTGGATTTTGAAATAGTATACAGTTAAACTGTGAAATAAATAAAAATGAAGGCAGACAAAAACAGAGGGATTGGGAATTCTATGTAGTGCTTCATAGTCATCTCCCAGAGTTCTTTCGCTGGGCATAACTGGTTCAGTTCATTACTGCTCTACTGGAACTGATTTGGTTCATCTCATTGTTGGAGAGGGCCACGTCCATCAGATTGATCATCATATAGTGTTGTTGCTGAAGTATATAATGATCTCTTGCTCCTGCTCATTTCACTCAGTATCAGTTCATGTAAGTCTCTCCAGGCCTTTCTGAAATCATCCTGTTGGTCATTTCTTACAGAACAATAATATTCCATAACATCCATATACCACAATATATTCAGCCATTCTCCATTTGATGGGCATCCACTCAGTTTCCAGTTTCTGGCCACTACAAAGAGGGCTGCCACAAACATTTTTGCACCTACAAATTCTTTAGAGACATCTTGTAACACTGGCCCCAAACCTGCTATACTTTGAGTGTCAATCTCCAAACCTTATCATTTTCCTCAAACTGGTTTCAAGGGGAATGATTATTAGCCTTTTTGGGTACAAAAATATTGCTCTTAAAATGACTTGTAATTACTTGGATTTATTTATTTATATTTATTACAATTACTTGCAATTACTTAATGATCACCAAATGCCTGTCTATCTATGCTTAGTTTTACAGTTATTGCAATATTCTGGACTCCCTTAAAGCTGATTCCATCTCCATTAGGATCATATTGATGCTCTAGAATAGAGAGAGGCCACCTTGTGTTCAAACGAATAAAGGAGGACAAAATCCAGCAAACAGTAAAAGTCAGTCTATAGGCAAAGAGGCCCATACACCTCTAAAGAAGATGATCCATCAGTTTAATATTTTTTTTCCATTAAGGCTTTATAGCTCTATTGACTTCAGAGAAATAACAAGCAGTTCACATTGGCCAAAGTCCAGGCTTCTAAAAAAAATGGCTAATATTTATATAGTATGAACTATGTGGTAGTTACTGTCTTAAGCATTTTACAAATATCTCATTTCATCCTTATAACAACTTGATGAAGGAGGTACTATTATTATTCTCATTTCACAGACAAGGAAACTGAGGCAAATCAAGGTTAAATAACTTACCTAGGATTACACAGTCAGCAAATACCCGAGGCTGGATTTTAATTCAGGTCTTCCTGATTTCAGGATAGCTATGTAGCTCAGTGGATGAAGTGTTGATATTGCAGTTAGGAGGACTCATCTCTTCCTGAGTTTACATCTTGCATCAGACAATTATTAGCCATGTGGCCCTTGGCAAGATAATTAATCCTATTTATCTCAATTTCTTCATCTATAAAATGAGCACAAGAAGGAAATGATAAACCTGTCCAGTATCTTTACCAATAAAACCCTAAATAGCATCCCAAAGAGTCAGAAAATTTTGAAATGATCAAACAACAACTTTCTGTTTTCAGGTCCAGTGCTTTATCCATTGAGCTCAATGTACTTACTTAAAAGTATAGACTCTGGAAGCAGTCAGCTCCACCTTATAGCTTTAGTATTTTCTGATTCTTATGGTCAGAATCATACTGTACTGAAACTACAAGGGGTGTTAAGTATCATTTAATCCAGTAATTGAATTCTTTCATTTTCAAATGAGGAAACTGATTCTTCAAGAGAGGGACCAACAGTCTGAACAAATTACTGGCAGAGCCTGAACTAGATCATAGGACTTCTAATGTACCACCCAAGGCTCTTTCCATTATGTTTCTATTTAATGTACGGAAATAATGAAGAGACCAGAAACTAATTCAATTTCTTGTCAAATCTGAGGGAAAAGTCTCTTCAGAGCACTGAATGGAGCTGTTTTCTGTGGTGACATACCATTTCCTGCTTTCTTGCCTTTGTATAGGAAGTTCTCTATGTCTGAAAGGTTCACCATACAATATTTACTGCTGCCTCTTAGAATTTAATCTCTAGCTTCCTTCAAAGGATAGCACAGGGTGATCTCCTATGTGGTTTTTCCACATCCACTAGCCTCTTTCCTCCCTCCATCTCCACCTTGAAAATAGTTTAATTATGTTTCATTGCTTGTTTGATCTCTCTTATCTGAATAAACATTCTATTCTCCCAGTAAAATGGGAGCAACTTTTTGGGAAGTCTTTGTTCTCACTTTGCCTCCCTATCACCTAGCACCAGCAACTTTACCAGTTGCTATTTAACAAATATTTATTGTTAAATGAATTGGAATTTTAAAAATTTATTTTAGTAATTGCTTGATTTCCATCCTATATGATAAATAGTATGATTGGTTTCTCAAAATAATTTGTAAATTAGTGGCAAAAATATATATTTTAAAAATATAACTTTCTTTTTTTTTGTTTTTGCTAGTTGTCTTTTGCTATGGTTGCTAGTGTAATAATAGAGAACACTGTTGGCTCTAGGGTAGGATGGTGTGCTTATTCTCTCAGGCCCTAAGGCCTGAGGGAGCCTGGTGTCTGAAAAAGAGCAGGTTCTTTTCCTTATGTTCAATAGAGCATTGGAGCCCTTAGCAAACTTCCTTAAAGTTTGGATCATGTCTAGAACCTTCCCAAAAGTAATTTTGATTCCCCATAAAGAATTTAAGAAGTTCTGTAAAATGTTGATCAGGTATAGGACAGTTATGTAATTCCTCTTTACAAAGAGATACTAAAAACATAAAAGACTCAAAAGTTGCAATGGTGAAAACTTAAACATGTATTGTTTGCTTGCTTGTTTTTTTCCTTCTCATTTTTTTCCTTTTGATCTGATTTTTCTTGTGCAGCATAATAAATGTGGAAATATGTTTAGAAGAATTACACATGTTTAATCTATATTGAATTACTTGTGGTCTGGAGGAGGGGGAAGATACAGAATGAGGGACGTTTTGAAAAGGTGAATATTTAAAACTTTGCATTTATTTTGAAAAATAAAAAGCTATTATTATAAAAAAAAACCTTAAACATGACACAGAATAACTTCTATTATAATGTCTTAGGAAGTGAACATCCAAAACATTAAAATATTTAATGGAATTTTTGAATAGACATTCCACTTTCACCTTGATGTTTTACCTTCTGAACAACTCCTTTAAGTCTATGTTTTCTAACCAGGCAAGCCTGGACTTAGACTCATCATCCCTTCAGAGATGACTGAAATAATGGTCATCTTCTCTTAGAAGATTATAGAAGCCTTCTGATTCAAGTCTGTTCCAGTAGAGGAATCTAGGAGCTCTTGAAATCCTGAACTCATAAGGATATTTTTCAGACTGGAAAAGTCCATCTCAGGAGATCTTTGTCACCTGTGCTCAGGGAGACAAATATAAAGCAAAAGAATTAGCCAGAGGACCAAAGCCTAGGCACAGGAATGCTGTCATCTTTTATTATTTTTGCTAGTTTTTAGGGTGTTGAAATTTGGATTTACATTTCTCTTATTAGAAATGATTTAGAGCATTCTTTTGTAAGATTAGTAATATTATGCAATTCTGCTTTGAAGAACTAGTTGTTCATATCCTTTAATCATTTGTCTATTGGGTAATGTGTGTGAATGTGTATGTATATGTGTGCATATATATGTGTGTGTGTATTTATGTGTATATATGCATATGTTATTTATCTAAAAGACTATATCATAGAGAACTTACACAAGGCAAGTACTCATATGATAGAAGTTATAAGAAGGACATTTTTAAAATCCCTCTTAAGAACTTTGAAATTGATTGTGAAACATGGGAGACACTGCATAGGACTGCCCAGGCAAACCTGCATCAAAGACGTTATGTTCTGTGAAAACTGTATTCACTTAAAAGAAATGTGAGATTGCAAATTTAGAGACATCTCCACTCTAAATATTCACATGGATTACGTGTCCAACCTGTTGTAAAGTATATATTATATATACGTGTGTGTGTGTGTGTGTGTGTGTGTATAGTGCTGATCCTGGAGTCAGGAAGACCTGAGCTCAAATCTGG
This sequence comes from Sminthopsis crassicaudata, assembly GCF_048593235.1. NCBI lineage: Eukaryota > Metazoa > Chordata > Mammalia > Dasyuromorphia > Dasyuridae > Sminthopsis > Sminthopsis crassicaudata. Next base: position 113,684,034 of record NC_133617.1, on the reverse strand, counting down.
TCTCAGACATTAACTATAAGACATCAGGGCAAATTACTTAATCCTGTTTGCCTCAATTTCCCCATCTAAAATGAGCTGATTAGCAAATGGCAAACCACTCCACTTTCTCTGTTAAGAAAACTGCAAATGGGATCATAATGACTTGAAGATGAATGAAAATGATTAAGCAACAACAATTTTTATATATACATATAAACGCACAATGCATATATACATATTATATACCAACAAAAGCATGTTTATGTGCATACAAAATACATATATGTGTGCGTATATATAAATCTTTGTATATAATTTCTCAGAAAAGTTTGATATCCAAGATATATAAATAATTATCATATCATTATACACACATTATATATTATATGCATGCATGTGTTCATATATGGACATAAACATATGTATTTATAAAACGTATATATATACATGCAATGGTAGTTATTTATTTATCACGGATACCAAATTCTTTTTTTTTTTTTTTTTCTTTTTCTGAAGCTGGGTTAAGTGACTTGCCCAGGGTCACACAGCTAGGAAGTGTTAAGTGTCTGAGACCAAATTTGAACTCGGGTCCTCCTGAATTCAAGGCTGGTGCTCTATCCACTGTGCCACCTAGCTGCCCCTATACCAAATTTTTACCAGAGATTTTATATACATTTTTTACCTTGATTTGATCTCACATATTTTTATACTAGGCACAGTAATTTTCTTTGTGCAGAAATCTTTCAATTTTGTGTAATCAAAGGTATCTATTTCAACTTTTATAATTCAACAAACATTTATTAAATATTTACTATGTGCCAGACATAGTAATAATCACTGGGGTTACAAAAAGGTGCAAAATACTTTGTGCTCTTACGTAGGTTAAAATCTGATGGATTGCTTATTTATTTAAGAGTTTAGTTCTACATATACACCTGAAGATATTTCTTTTCTTTTTTTAAAGTGATTTTTTATTTTCCCAAATATATGCAAAGATAGTTGTCAGCATTCTCCTTTGCAAAACCTTGTGTAACAAATTTGTCTCCCTCTCTCCCTCCTCCCTTTACCCAAGAAAGCAAACAATCTGATATAGGTCAAAGGTGCAATTCTTCTAAACATAATTCCACAATCATGTTGTGCAAGAAAAATCAGATCAAAAGAGAAAAAAAAACACATGAGAAAGAAAATAAACAAAAACAACAGCAAAAAAGGTGAATATACTATGTTTTGATTCACATTCAGTCTCCACAGTTCTCCTCCATGCAGATGGCACTTTCCATCAGAAGTCTATTAAAATTGCCTTGAATTACCTTATTGTTAAAAAAGAGCCTTGATCGGGAGACATTTCTAGCTCAACATGTTCAAAAGAGAATTCTATCATTTCCCCCAAATACATCTTCCTCCAAAATGTCCCATTTCTGCCTAAACATAATTTTTCTCATCTTCTGTGATTCTAAGTTCAGCATTTTCCTTGAGTGTTCACTTTCCCTCACCTGACATTAGATGCCATTTTGTTGTTTTTATCTCCCAACATCTTCAGTATGTGATCAGTTCTCTCAACCACCTCCTTTTCAGGACCCACTCACCTCTTACCTAAATTACTACAATACCCTCCTATTTGTTCTCCTTGTCTCATGTCTCTGACATTTAATCTTCTCTCTAAACAAACACAGCTGCCAAAAGAGATTTTCCATAAGCTTAGATGTGACCATTTCTCTATACTATTAAACAAAATTGATTGCCTTCCTATTGCTTTCAGGATAAACTCTAAACTACTCTGGCTTTTAAAGGCCTTCACAGTGCGATCCTAATTTTTTTTTTCAGTCTATCATCCAGTATTCCTCTTCTCATATTTTATGATTCAGTCCAACTGGCCTTTCCTCCATTCCTTATACATAACTCTCCATCTCTGGTCTATATGCATTTGCATAGATCTTCTTTCGTGTCTGGAAAGCACCTTTGCTTTGGTTGGCACCTGGTGCTTAAGACTGGTTCTGAAGGAATCTCATACAATAATCCGTCTCTAACATAATGCCCGTGTTTGCATGGAGCAGATGTTCTCTTCAGATGGTGCTTTGTTTGTATGATGCCTTTTATGGGTATTCTGAGCAAAATTAAAACCTGTAGCATCATATATTATGTGAGTTGTCTCCATCTATAAAAAATGCCAATTAATCATACTTCTTACATTATGCACAGAAGCAAAGCCAAGTCCATGATTATATTGGCTTTAAGGAATTCCAAAGAGGGATTAAACCCAACTAATTAGCCAATCAGTATGCATTTACTACATGCAAGGCATTGCTTTGGCTTTGGTTGGAATGATGCCATATGATGATCAGCTGAAGAATTCTGGAGGCACAATGTTCAGAGGTCCACATTCTAGGAAGAACATTGAGAAATTATAGCTTGTTTGAATGGGAACAAGAAGAATGGTGAGTAGACTAGAGATATCTTATGGCATATTCCATTGGAAGAACTGGGGATGTTTATCTAGGAGAAGGGAAGACTCAGGGGTAATATAATAATTATTCTCAAGTATTTGAACATCTACAGTGTTAAAATATTTAAAATACTAGGAACTAGGTATAACACCATTACAGAATTGAAGAATGTTGAAGTTGGAGGGATTTTAGTTCAGAGATATGCTGGAACCATATCATACTGAATTTAAATATCATTTTATTTTATGTTTACATTAGACCTGTGATATAAATGCTATTATTACCCCCACTTTATAATTGAGGAAACTGAGGTAAATAAAGGGGAAGTGACTTGCTAGGGATCAAATAATAAGTGTCTAAGGATGGGATTTGAACTCAGAACTTACTCTTATCACAGAATTTTCTCCATTAAGTGAACCACCTTGTAGTCTCTAATGAACGATAAAGAATATGTATACATCTTGAAAAGATACTATACGTAGATAATGAGTTTGAGACCAAAATTAAATAAAAGAGTGAGCTGAATGGTCTGTGAGACATTATAAAATTCCTTTAAGGACTTCAAATTCATCCCAGAAATCTACTGGTGATATGGTGTGGTTCAATTTATCAATCAATAAATATCTATTAAGCACATACTATGTCTCTCTCTTTGTTTCTCTATCTCTTTGTCTCTGTTTTTCTCTGTCTTTGTCTGTCTGTCTGTCCCGTCCACCAGGACAAAAACATGGACCTAGAAGAGAAGAATAGGGAACGGGGAACAGGAGACGTGAAGAATGGAGACAAGACAGTCTTTCTGATCAAGTCTCGTTTATTGTAGGGATAAGCATAAACTTATATAGGGTAAAATGGAGCAAGAAACAAAGGCTATAAATCCACAGAAAGTTCTTGTGATAGGAGTTATTCCAGAATGTAACTTGTGTGGAGACAGAATTCTTTACCCAGGGATGGTAAAAATATAACCTTTGCCCCAGGTGTAAATTGTGTGGAGACAGGCTTCTTTACCCTAGATGGGTATTTGCCTAGGAATATCACCTTTGCCCTCAGCTCAGTGCTGGCTCCCCACATCTCTCTGTCTCTCTTTCTCTCCCCCCTCTCTCCTGTACCACCCCTTTCCCTTCTCTCATTAAGGATATACACAATTTGAGTAGCTCAAATCCAAATTAACTGAATTGGCAACCATGGCATGCTATGAATTTAAAACTGAGTTAACAACTTAGCTCTTAAAGTGTTTTTCCCCCAAATCTTTAAATAAGATCTATCATGTCTTGAACTTGAGAAAGTACATTTTTAAAAATTTAATGCCAGTATTATGCATTTTTCTTTATAACCTTTTGGTTACTTTTGGCCCATGGCTCTAATCTGAACCCAGTAGTCACAAAGAAGTTACAAGTGGATGAAATCAACCCAAAAAGATGAATAAAGGAGTTCATAGAATCCTAGTTCTAGAATTATAAATGTTCTCAGAGGTCATTTAGTCCAGCTCCCTCATGGTACACATAAAGGAACAGAGGGCCAGAGTTTAAATTAGTTGCCCATGGATTCATAGGCAGTGTCAATGTGTCATTTGAACCTTCATTCCCTGACCCTAGAATCATCACTCAGTGGTGATCCAGATTCTAATTAGTCCCCACTTAGTTTGGAAGAAGAACTAAAATGATTAGGGATTGGATAGCCAATATAATCTCAACCAGTAGTCATCTTTCTATAGCCAACCTGGTTCTAGATCTTAAGCACATGCAGTTGCCAACCAAACTCTGCTTTTGCCCATTAGGCAAGACTTTGACACTGAACTTCTCTTCTTTTCCCTCCTTTCTCTCTTATTTCACCTTTTGCTCAGGGGATGATAATTAAACCAACATTGCTATGGTGAAGGATATGAGACTCTACAGTCCTGTGTTCCATTCAGAATCCTTGGCTTCAGGAATACAAACTGTGTGAGGAGAAGTTCTTCTGCCCTTACTTAGCCACATCAGCTCCACTGATTTCCTCCTGTCCCTATTCCACTTTACATTCTTCTATTCTGTTCTGTGGAACCCTCTTTCTATTAATAACAAGTCACCCTGCAAATTAGGAAACTTCCTCATAATCACAAAGTTCTAGTTCCTCCCAGAAGAAACTACATCTTTGTCTATCCTCTATTAAATGCCAGGTGTACTTTTGCTCATCCTTCTCCTTTGACATTGAGGCAGGAGAATTAATAGGCTTGAATCTTGCTCCTTATGGCTACTTCCATATTTTTTCTCTAATCATTGTCATTTTTTTCTTTTAAAAAATAGTATTTTATTTTTTCTCAATTGCATGTAAAAATAATTTTTGACATTTGCTTTTTAAATATTTTAGTTCCAAATACTTTTTTCTTCCTGTTTCTCCTCTTCTCTCCCTAGAACAGTAAGCAATTTGATAAAGGTTATACATATTAATCATGCAAAGCATATTTCCATATTAGTCATATTGTTAAAAAAAAACACCAGACCAAAGAAAAACATGAAAGAAAACAAAGAAAGTGAAAACCAGTACATTTTGATTTCATTCAGACTCTATCAGTTTTTCTTCTGGAGGTGAATAGCATTTTCCATTCTGAGTCTTTTGGAATTAATCACTGCCATTTAATATTCATTCCATGAAGATACTTTACCCTCTCTAGATACTTACTGCTGGCTCTTCTCTACCAGTTTCCAAATAATTTTTCTCTATCCTTTCTCAAGGAGTTTAATACCTGGAACACAGTCTTTTTCTCCTCAATGCCTATACTTAAAATATTCAGTTCATATATTTCTCTCCCTTCAAGACTCTCAGTTCCCACCCAGTTCCTCCACCTCCCCCAATCTATACTTTTGCTTTTCTTCTCTCTTTGCACCATATCTATTTGTGATCTTATTGGTATCCATGATTGAGCATTTATTTCAATATATGAGTCAAGATCCACTTACTCGGATCCTATATCTTTCTTGATTGGCCATTCCATGTCTCCAAAGGGTTGTCCCATTTATTTTGGGACAAAATAAAACTTATTAACTTTCCTTCATATCTTTCTCTTTTCTAAACATTATTTTTGCTTAGTATATCATGATCCTTCAATTACCCAGTTTAGAATCATTTTAGTTATTTTCAACTCTTGATTCTTTTTCATCTCTCACATTCAATCAGTTGCCAAATATTGTTTATTCAGCATCCATAAGATATCTCCTAACCTTCCTATTTACCGTTACACTACCATGATCCTACTTCAGAGCTTTCTCACCTCTCAAGCAGGCAGCTAGATGGGAGAATGAATAAAATTCTAGACTTTGAGTTCAAATTCATACAATCTCAGAGAATTACTAGCTAGACAAGTCACAATGCTGCCTCAGTTTCCTCAACTATAAAACAGGGATAATGATAGCATTTAGCAACCCAAAGTCAATGTGGTGGAAAGATTATTCATAACATCCACTTTTATTTTGAGAACACTTTTCCTGGGGGGCTAAGGTTATAAAAGGAAGAGAATGATCTGAGTGAGGGGAATATGTTTGTACTTCTTGCTAAATATTTACAGTATATATCTCTTTGCAAAAAGCTGATTTATGTTAATTATGTCAAAGCTATCAATGTGTTAACTGATTTGGGACATTATTCACCATCAGTAATATCAAGAAATCACCTATTTAGATAATATTGGTAAAATACTAATTGCTCAATGATATTGGGGAGAATTGCCTAAACTAGGGCTTGAGTCAATTGCATTGGGAGAACTTTATACTCCCCATAATATCCCTAGAATTCTGATGGGAGTGATTTAGCTTTGCTTTGGAGATCTGAGTCATCAGTGAAGTGAGAGCTGGGAGAGTGTGTCGTCCAGAGCCTATATATACTTTGTATGTCTTATGTATCTGTGAACATGTCCTTGAGGACAGAGACTGTTTTGTTTTTGTTTTGTGTCCCCAGGACCTAAATCAGTGTTGTGCACAAAAGATCTTTTTTCAGTTAATCATAAATATTCAAATCAAATTCAAATCACTTCAAGTAAAAAAAAAGATGCTGTCTATTTTTATATTATCATAATTTGTCTAATATATTTCTCCTCCCTTCTCAGATAGTTATCCCACATAATAAATGATATTTTAAAAGACAAAAAGAAAAATTAGCATAACTAATAAATAGATTAAGAAATTCTGAAAACATGTATAATGAACATTTACTGACATTTGCATAATTTCAAATTGCTTTCAAAAACACTTATATCAATTCATTTTTCCACCAGCAATGTATTTATGTGCCCATAGCCTCTCCAACACTGTCAATCGAAGGTTTTTATAACTTTTTTGCAATCTGCAGTGTGTAAGGTGAAAGCTCAGGGTTGTTTTGATTTGCTTTTCTCTTGTGATTTGAAACATTCTTTTATGTAGTTGTGAATATGTTGCAATTATTTTTTTAGAACTGTTTATTCATATAGTTTGACCACTTGCATGATAAACCCATAATAAATATTTGCAGAAAGGATGAATGCACTAAAGCTGATGAATCCTGAATAACATCACAAAATGTGAAATTGACCTTTTAAAAAATAGCTAAGATGTGACCAGTGACAGATGCAACAAACATTTCAGAACAATCATTATTGTGCAAGAGGTCAAAGTCAATTCCAAGGAGGAATAGAGAATAAAGATGAGTAGAAAATGCTGAGGATGACAATGACAATTCCATTCAAACTTGTTTAAACAAAGTTTTTGGTGTAAAATGTTGGCAACGAGCCAAAGTAAAGACTCAAAGAATAGCAATGAAACATTGAGGGATATTGATATATGAGCAGTGCTTCTCACATGAATTCAGGGAGCAGTATTCTTCACATGTTTTTGTTTATATACTTCTATAGGTAAATGGACAAATTTTGTTTGTATGTCTCCCCTAATATGTATACATTTACTTTTTTATAAAAGATATACATACCACTTCCATGATAATTATGTGTTGTAAAACTTTAAAATAGACAGTAAAGAAAAATGAGATAAAGATGAAATAATATTTTATCTTAGAATAAAGAAGAAACCATTGAAACATATTGAATAGTGCAGAAACATAGTAAGATCTATGCTTACAAAAAAATCTCCTTGGCTGCCATATAGAGGATGGGCTAAATTTGTGAGACACTTGACTGGGGATTCCAAAGCTTTTACAAGTCTGAGCAAGAGGCAACAAGGCCCTTTGGTGGTGGCTCTCAAAGTAGAGGCAAGGGGACAGATGTGGGAGACATAAAGATAGAACTAAGAAGATTTAGTAACTGGAGAGGTAGATATGAGGTGAGGGAAAGTGAGTACTCAATGACAACAAGATTTGGAAGAGATAATGGTGCCCCCTATAATAATAGGAAATTTGGGAAAATGAGTAAATTTTTTTGGAGGGGGAAGATAATGAAATAAAGCTTCAGTTCAGACCTGTTTATTTTCTGCAATTCATTGTGTTCCACTGAAAATTAAAAAACAAAAAACAAACAAACAAAAAAAACCCCAGAAGACAGAATTCTCTCTGTCTCTATCTCTGCCAGACTCTCTCTTTTGACACACACCCACACACACACACACACACACACACACTGATATATTTTCAGCATATTAACAAAATGGCAGAATGTCTTGCTATATTACTTTACTATGACTGTAGAATAAAATCATGGATATTTTTTTCTTTTACAAACTAGTCTTAAATTTAAAAAAATATATAGGCTTAAACAAAAATTTCTGGTAATGGTGTATAATTTACTACTAACTATTAAAATATTAACTAATATAGATACATAGAAAAACATTTATCAAATATAAAATGCTGCAATGAATCTTCTTTCTCTATTTCTCTATTCTTTTCCCAGCAATTCTGAGGAGAGGGCTTGTTGAAGAAATCAATTTAAATTTAACAATAATGATATTTAACATTTAAATAGCCTTTTAAGATTTCCAAAGCACTTTACATATAGGAATCTCACAAAGCACTGGGAGTTAGGTGCTGTGATTACTCCTATATCATAGATGAGGAAACTGAGGCAGACAGAGATTAAGTAACTTCCTTAGGATACACTACTAGAAAATGCCTCAGGATTTTGAATTTTAATTTTCCTGACTATATGCCAAATTCTCTATCCATTGTACAACCTAGCTGCCTCAACTTTCTTTAAACTTAAACTGGGAATAAAAAAGGAAAGTTGATACTTGAACTTTGCTCTTACCAATCTTGGCACATCTTCTCTCTTGTTCTCCAATTTGTATATTTATTTGTTCATATGTCACTCTTAGCTCCTTTCCTCTTCTTCTTGATATTTCTAAAGTTGAGTAAAGATCTTATTGTCAAGGGTTCAAGAACAAAATGAGTTGAACTCTCTTGATTTTCAGTCCAATCTATAGAACTTCTATGATGTCACATAGATCCTCCAAAACTTCCAAGATGCTGGGAAGGTTTCCCAAAATTGTTGCATCCATAAAAATCTCAGATACAAGGTTTATATTATATTATTGCTATTTTTATTTTAGAGTTCTAGAGAAAACAATAATGTCCTAGAACACTTTCTCAAATGCTTAGAGTTTAGTCATTTTCACTCTTAATTCGAAGGAATGAAATAATTTCCTCATCCTTTCTTTCTTCTACTTCTCTGTCCAGCCTCTTTGCTTGAGTGTTTTCCAGGTTTTCTCCTCAAAAGCATTCTAATTTTTTCCTTTGTGTCAGTATCCCTTTTTATTGAAGCCATTTTCTTGTTATCCAGGGATTAACTGCTCATCTTTTAAATCTCCTCTTTCGAGAATTCCAGAGATCATGGAGCCTATTGTTAGTTTCCTCCACTCAATCAAACAAAAATCTTGCACTTCTGAGAATTTATCACCTTGTTCTTGTTGATTTGATAGTTGGATTGCTAGTCTGTGAAAGAAACATGAGCCTTGTTATCTCTCCCACTGTATTGTCTGAAGCCATTCTGGTAATAGTGTATAATTTACTACTAACTATTAAAATATTAACTAATATAGATACATAGAAAAACATTTATCAAATATAAAATGCTTCAATGAATCTTATAACCAGGATCACTTCTTTCTCTATTTCTCTATTCTTTTCCCAGCAATTCTGAGGAGAGGGCTTGTTGAAAAAATGAATTTAAATTTAACAATAATGATATTTAACATTTAAATAGCCCTCAGCATTAATAAGAATAATTGAATCAATTGTTTATATTTTAAGTGCCTGTCTAATTTTTACTGAAGTCAGAGAGAATTACACTAAGCCAATGTTTGCAGAATCTGGTTAATTACTTGTGCATACACATTGCCTTGGGATGTTCTATTATTATCTCAACTAAATCACTATGTATTTATTAAAGTCTGGATTCAAAAATTTCTATTCAGCTTAGAAAACTTAGAGAAATAGCCTTGAGCTTCATATTGGGACTTTCCCTGTCATATTCAACTAGAAAAGATTGTTCAGTATTTTCTCTTCTTTTATCGTTTACAATGGAGCCACTATTTTGACTTTGTTTTTTGGAGTTTGAATGGGTTGGCTTATTCTCTAAAATATTCATGGTGATTTCTTGGATTAAAATATACTAATATACATAAGAGACATGGAATGAATTCAATCATGAGGCAAAAGACTGGAGAATAGAGAGAATATTTTGAAAGATATATGACAAGAGAAAGATTTATGTATGGAGTAGGAGACTTTTAACAATAAGAAAATATGACTATGGAGCAGGATGTGAGAGATTCCTTAAATACAAAAATCAAAAAGATTTTAGGTGAAGGGAGGATACACAAACACACACACATACTAAATTGGAGATTATTTCAGAGGGAAGAAACTAATATTAAGGACAGCTAGGAAAGATTTTTTACTGAGATTTTAATGGAAATTTGAAGAAAGTAGTCAGGAGGGAGAAAATCTCAGGCATGGAAAATAGTCAATGAAAATACACAGTCTAGAGATGAAGTGTCTTTTTTGAAGAAAAGCAAGAAGGTCACTATCACTAAATCAGCGTGTTGTGCCACAGTTCTCTTTTAATGTCTTGACCCAGTTTCCCTAATTGTCCTATTTAGTTACTCTGCCTCAGGTTATAACCATTTCCTCTTAATGTTCGATAGGATAAATGTCTTATATCTTAGATCTTAGGCTATACATATTCCCTCTTAATGTTTAATGGGATAAAAATCTTTATTCATTTTAGATGTCATTAGAATATCAGGAGTCCCTCCAATACCTTCCCCTTTAGGTCATCTCCATCCACGTACCTCCTCCATTATGTCATTGTTCTTGTTACCCTATAAAAGAGTCTTGCATTTTGACATTCAGGGCTGGATACCTTGAGACAAGATACTGATCCAGCCAACTGATTTACTCCAATAAATTATTAATCAAATTGTTCTCTAATCTCTATCCTGACTCAGTTTCTCTTAGCATTACAAGAGTTTATGAGATGGAGTGAAGGAGTAAGAATATTGGAAAGGTAGAGAGAAGCCAGTAGAGAATTAGGGAGAATACTGAACAAAAAGTTTTATATTTAATACTGGAAGTGATAGAGAGCCACTAGAATTACTGTATAAGAGGATGACATGTGATTTAGGAAAATCAGCCTGACAGTTGAGTGGAGGACAGACTGAAGTGGGTGAAATTTGAGGCAGGAAGACCTATCAGTAGGCTATTTTAATAGCCTAGATGTGATGTGATGTGGGCCTGTGCCAGGGTGTTGGTAGTGTCATAGGAGAGAAAGGGCCATATAGAAGAGATGGTGTGAAAGTAAAATCAACAGAACTTGGCTGGCAACAGATTAGATATGAAGGAGGAGAGAGAGTGAGCAGTCAATGATAACACATAGATTTTGAGTCTGGGTTACTGGCAGCATAGTGGTATTCTTGATAGAAATAGGGAAGTTTAATGAACAAAAATATTTTTGGGGAAAGATGAATTCAGTTTTGGACAGGTTGAGTTCTAGATATCTGTGGGGCATTCAGTTTGAGAATTCCAACAAGCAGTTGTAGTTAAGAGTTGAGACTGGGAGACAGGCTAACTCAAAGTAGATCATCAGTATAGATATAATAGTTGAATTCATTGGAATTGATGAGATCACCAAGTGAAATAGAATAAAAAGAGAAGAAGGTATTGCCCAAGACAGAGCATGGGGTGATACCTATCATTTGTGTCCATGACCTAGAGGAAGATCCAAAAAAAGGAGACTGAGATAAAATGTCAGATAAGTAGGAGAACCAGGAGAGATAGTATCATGAAATCCTAGAGAGAAAAGAAAATTAGAGTGCCAAAGGCTACAGTATATAAGAAGGATGGGGATTTAGAAAAGATCTTTATATTTGGCAATAAAGACTTCATTGGTAACTTTGGTAAGAGTAGTTTCAATTGAACAATGAGATTGGAAGCAGAATGTAGAGAGTAAAGAAGAAAATGATAGAAGAAGTGATAGTCTTCTCAAAGAGTTTGGCTACAAAGAGAAAGAAAGAGAAGGGAATGATAATTGAGAGATATTCCAGAATGATTGAGACAGTGGTATTTTGTAGGCAGTAGGAAGCAACCAGTAGAGAGGGAGAAGTTCAAGATAAGTGAAAGTGGGGCTGCTGCAGAGGACAATTTGTTGAAGACAGGATGAAATGGGATTACCTGTGCACAAAGCTTTAGCAAGGAGAAGGATCAGTTCTTCATGGAAAGGCAAAGGTGAAGACACTTGAGTAACATGAGAGGGAAGAAATGAAAAGAAGGAGGTCTGAAAATGGTTTTATTTTTTTCCCCTTGAAATGAGGCAAAGTTCTCAGATGAGAGTAGGGGAAGGCCATAGGAGATTTGAAAAAAGATGAAAAAGCTCAGAATAGGTCCTATTATGAATGGGATAATCCAATAATTAGAGAGGAGTAAAAGAATTACCTTGCCCTAGCATGGACCCATTCAACATAATTTTTTGATTTTCTCCAGTTTTGTTCATGAGCACAAAAGCAGCAGATGGTGGGAGTGATCCAAAGCTAAGGCTGCTGATATAAAGAGGGTAGTTTGGATAGACAGAACCTAATAATTAGGGAGATTAGGAGAAGGTTTCTACACACTTCTACATCACTTGAGCTGAGCATTGAAGGGAGCTCTGATAGGCAACTCTTATCTTGTCTAAAAACAATCCCAGCCATCTCCAAACCAAAATACCACATATACACCTTCCACTTGTTCCCTGCTCCTGCCCCTTTCAAACTCTGCTATAAGTATTGTCTTTCCTGATTAGAAATAAGCTACAAGAAGCCATAGACTATCTTTTTTTGTATTTGTATCCCGAGAGATTATTTTAATGCTTTTCTCTAACAAGTGCTTATTAAGTCTTTTTTCATTCATTCTAAAATTAGAGGTGCCTTTCCTTTAGTATTTATTTCAATGCATCTATTAATATAGGTTTCTCTCTTTAGAACTCCTTAAAGGCAGAAACTGCTGCCTTTTTTGTACTTCAGTGCTTAAAAGGAGGCCTGGCACAGAGTAAGCATTTATTGTTTGTCGATTGAATTTTTAAGCTATAGATTCTTAGATTTAGAGGTGAGTGGGATGTTGAACATCATCCAGTATGATGTTCATTTTATAACTGAGAAACTGAATGAAACCCATAGAAGTAAAATGTTTGCCCAGAGTCAAAAGAGACAAAGCTAGAATTTGAACCAGGAACCTATGCTTCATATATATATATAAATATATTTATATATGATTCCCAATGCTTTTCACTGTTTCCATAATCAATATCTTCCCTTCCAGAAGCATCCATGACATACATCTTTCCACACTAGACATATATCTTTCCATACTAAAACACTAAATGGGGACATCAATGATAGGAGACCCTTGCATACAAATGTACCCACATACAGTGTAAACAAGTCAATTTAAAGGGATAGGCATTATTCAGCCTGGTAGTGTGTGTGTGTGTGTGTGTGTGTGTGTGTATGTGTGTGTGTGTGTGTGTGTGTATGCGCGCACGCGCATGCAAACTGTGAAAGGCCGTAAGTAGGAGGCAACATTTGGATTGATTTTTGAAAAAATCTAAAAGCTTTACAGATGTGGAACAAAGAATTGTGTAATTTGGAGCCTGAAAAACATGTCAAAACCTAACTTTTCCATTGGCTACACTGGGAGTCAGGGCAAATCATCCCTCCTCATTGGTCTCAGTTTATTCATTTAACAAAATGATAGGGTTGTCCCAGATGATTTATAAGATCCCTTCGTTAAAAATCTATAATCCGAAATACCTCTGGTTCATGGAATACATAATTGAAACTTGCTTCCAATTAGATATCAAATTCTTTATTGAAAATAGACTTTTGAATTTGGGAAAACTAGAGTACAAATGAATTAAGGTGGAAATTACAAGGAGAGAGAAGAGGGAAGAAAAGAGCAGCAGGAATATAGAGATTGTTATCTCTTCTGTCCATAATTTTTCCTAAGTGTCTTCTGATCCTCTGGGTATCCACTGGGCATTAAAAAACAAAAACAAAACAAAAACCAAAACAAAACAAAACAAAACAAAAAAAAAACCCTTTTGAAGAGGAAAGAAAATTCTGGTCAATTTGTAGGTTGCTGTTGTACATTTTATTTTGTCCTGGGCACAAATGTTAATGCCTTCTCTCCCAAATTACCTTTTATTTATTTACATTGTATTTTTTTCTGTCTACAATTATGTATATACATAATAGAATGAAATCTCTTGGAAGATAAGCTATTCTATTGTTTTTTGTTGGAGTTTTTGTTCCCTTAACACTGAGCAAGGTATCTAGCATAGAGATAGTGGCTAAATTAATCAGTCTGTCTGTCAGTCAACAAGCTCATACTTTGTGCAAGCATTGCACTAACCACTGGAATGACAAGAAAAGGTAAAAAAAAAAAAAAGATAAAGACTGGGTCATTGGTAAAAAAAAACCAAAACTCTGAGGTGAGAAGATTAACATTACTAATACAGATCACTTTCTCCTCTGCAACTATAACCTTAGAGGTCAGCCCCAGAACACTGAGATATTAAGTGGTATCCACATTGTTGTACAAACAATGTATATTGAAGGGGCTGGAGGAGGAGACTTGAATCCAGGTCTTCCTGGTCCCAAGATTGACTATTTCTTCCTTATTTCCTTCTGTCAGGTACAGAGTAGCTTAATAAATTCTTGTTAACTGATTCTTTGATGCTTATGATATAGTCAAAGTTCACTCACCCTGAAGTTAAGAGAACTAATGTAAAATCTCAACTCTGATGTGAACTCATGGTGAAACTCTACTCAGATTTCTTATTCTTTCTAAGCGACAGTTGCCTCATCTATAAAAATGGGGATAATAGTCCTTAGGTTATGTAGGCAGCTAGATGATGCAGTGGATAGATATCCAACCTGGAGCTAGAAGACTGTAGTTCAAATCCAGCTTCAGACTCTAGCTGGGTGACATTGAGCAAGTCATTTATCCCTGTTTGCCTCAGTTTGCTCATATGTAAGATGAACTGGAGAATAGCAAGTCATTTTAGTATCTTTGCTGAGAAAACTCCAAATGGGGACATGAAGAGTAGGACATTATTCAAATAACTGAACAATGCTACTTACAGATGATTTTTTGTAAAGGGATTTAACAATCTTAAAACACAAAATATAAATTTTGGTTATTATTTACTCAGATTTATCTCACAATTGAATTGGTATCAATTATTACCTTGAAGCATAGTTAAAGTTTCCTTTTAAACCATAGAACATGATAGAATATTAAATCTTCATTTTAGAAAAAGAGAGTAAGATTTATTTGTTTAAATAAATGATTCTAAATGATTTTCAGCATCAAAAAATAATAAATGTTAATTTGTATCATATGATAGATTTTGGCACAATAAGGTCCAACTACTTGAATTGTTTCTGTGAATTGTTTAAACAAATAACTAGTCCATAATGTTCTGATTATTTTTAGTATTATAAAAGCCAATTATAAAAATAGCTAACATTTCAAACTGAGAAATGCCTAGGAACTAAGGAAGATCTAGGATTAAAAACTCTCCTTCTATTTGGAAATTCATATATTCTTTCTACAGATTGCAACCTCAATGTCCTCATTTGAGGAGAGAATTCAATTCCATGGATTATTTACTAGGTACATATATATACCAAACTTGGGACTAGAGATAAAAAGATTTTTTTCTTTTAAATAGTATTTTTTTCAATTACATTTTATTATAAAATTTTGGGTTTCAAATTTTCTCTATTCCTCTCATTTCCTTCCTCTCTAAAATGGCAAGCAATTTATTGTGGGTTATATATAGGCAATCAACTAAAACATAGTTCCAGATTACTCGTGTTGTATAAGAAGAAACAACAAAAGAAAAAAATACAAAAAATAAAGAAAGTGAAAATAGTATTATGAGGGCTGGAACTCTGGAGAAGTATATTTGAAACAAGGATACTTACAAGGTGTTAACTCAGTGGAATTGATGAAATAATAGTTTTCTAGTTCACATATATCTAGTATGATAGAATGATATAATCACTCTAGTTGGGATATACTCAGTATGCTGTAATGATGTAATTGTAATAGGATATTAAAGGGCTGAGAGAACTGGGGATGGAATCAGTGAGTCAGAGTGAACAGACTGTGAAGGGACAGACTATGGCAGACACAGACGGACAGACAAGAAGACAGAGAAATAAAGACTTTAGACACTATTCCTAACTATCCTCTTGGCAACTATCCTGCTGAGACCAAGGTCTGTCCGGAGAACCTCCAGAAAGCTAGCCTGAACATTACACGTTTACTTCGAGCTACATTTTCATATTCTATCAGTTCTTTCTCTGGATGTGGATAGCATTTTCTATCATTAGTCATTTGTAATTATTTTAGATCATTGAATTACTTGAAAATGTTGTTGTTACTATGTACAATGTTCTTCTGGTTCTGCTCCCTCAATTTTGCATCAGTTCAGGCAAGCCTTTCCAGGTTTTTTAAAAATTCATCTGCTTGTCATTTCTTATAGCACAATAGTATTCCATTACATTCAAATATCACAACTTGTTAAGTCATTCCCCATTTGATGGCCATCCTCTCAATTTCTGATTCTTTGCCAGCACTAAAAGAAGTATTGTAAAAAAATTTTGCACATATAGGTATTTTCCCCCTTTTTAATGATTAAAGATAGAAATGTATAAGAGTAAAACCCAAAAGAAAAAAATATTTTAGAGTTTCTATTCCACTGGGATGCAAATATAATAAGTCTCATGACAGAACTCTTCTGTAGGAGATCCTGAAAAAAATAATGAATTTATGAAGGGAAAATCAGTTTGATTTTGTGTATGCTTTGAAGTACACTTTTTTTTTTTTCTCTATCTAGATGTGCTGGTATCAGGAAGTCTTATCCTAGTACAAGTGTGATTAAACTGACATCTGAGTGAATAATAAAATCTTAAGATGAATTATTTTAATTGTGTCCCCTTGACATCAACAGAACAAATCGTTTAACAAATTCAATCCAATGGCCCAATTAAAACAAACAAACAAACAAAAAAAAAAAACCTAAATAAATAATTTGGCTGATTTTTTTCTTTTATTGAATTTGCCAGTGTTTTGGCTTTGCCTTAATGTAAATATCAGTGAAAAGATCCAGATCAAAAGCTACAAAGAAAAAGATTGGGTTTTCCGAATCAAACAGATTTTCCGAATATCAAAACGTTTGGCCTTGTGTGATTACAACATCTGGATAAATAATTGAATTTTTAAAAATTTGACTTATCAATATCACACTGCAACCACTCAAGGATCTAGGAGAAATTGAATAATAAGGAAACCCAGAGGTCTTTAAAAAGATCCACAGATCTATTCTGAATATATTTCCTATACAAACAAAGAATTTCTTATCCAGAAGTTCTATTCTGATGCCTCATCATAGCTTGGGAAAAAAATCTCTGGATTCTTAAAGGCTATATCTCTGTGGGTTATCTCTGTGGGAAAGGCTTTGATTACAATTTGAGAAGAAAAATTAAGTCATCTTCTGAGGACCATTTGAGTTGTGTGAAGATCCTCTTTACCAAAACTAGTTACCAAAAAATTTTATTGATGATATATGGATAAAATTTTTTTTAAATGTCTCTTAGTCATGCATGGTCACCTCCTGCTTCTTCAGTGAATGTGGCCGAATCAGAAAAAGTCTAAAGGTATCACAGTTATTAGGTCCTCTAGAAACTTCAACTTTGATGTTGTTTTAAATGTAACAACTTGTTTAATGACCAATTAGTGATCATATTTCAAAAAGTGAGACTCATACTTATTTTTGATCTTATGGATTCCTTTGGATATCAAAGTTTATGGACTGCTTCTCAGAAGAATACTTTTAAATATAAAAAATGAAATACAAAGGATTTTGATGAAACCAATTATCAAATTAATAAATTTAAAAAAAAATTCATTCACCTTAGTTCATAAAGGTCTTGTTTTATAGGAACTGAATTGTATAAATTTTGATCTTTTGTTACAGTTGAATAGTTTTAGTCAGATACTGGAGTGATTTGGTATTTCCTTCTCCAGCTTATTTTATAGTTGAGGAAACTGAGGCAAGCCGGGTTAAGTGACTTGCCCAGGGTCATTCAGCTAATGTCTGCAGACAGACTTGAACTCATGAAGAGGAATCTTCCTGATTCTCAATCTGGTGTTCTATGTATTGTATCACCTAGCTGTCCTATAAATCCTGACAATCTTGCTGTAATTTCTAATTTCTAATGAAATTATAAAATAGGAAGAATTTGTAGGTAAATAAAAGAATGGCTTTCAGGTTCTACTTAGAGAAGCAAATAAAGGATTTTTTAAGGTTGCTTCCTAAAGCAACAAGAAGCATAATTTCCTAGAACATGGAGCCATATCATAGTATGGTATTTATGATAAGAATTTTGAAAAAACTACTATGAAAGTAATTATAGATTATGTGGCAAAATTTGTTCCAGTAGTTGAAAAGAAGAGACATTTTACAAAGAATTTAGGAAAATCTGCTAAATTAAATTTGCATAAACTTTGATATTCAGTAAATTTAATTCATACTGGAGAATAGATGAGAATGAGAAATTTGTTGGAAAATAGGGAGCAAGAATAATGAAATTAGAAAGACCAAAGATTTGTAAACTGTGTAGAAATCTCATTTTTCTATTTCTTGAGCTCTTTTCTTTAGGAAAGAATTGGGAGACACTGGTAAGCATATAATATTCTAGAAAATGCAATTGATTATATTTTAATGTGTAGGAAATGACTCTGTATTCTAGAAATCAGTTCTGAATC
Organism: Sminthopsis crassicaudata; assembly: GCF_048593235.1. NCBI lineage: Eukaryota > Metazoa > Chordata > Mammalia > Dasyuromorphia > Dasyuridae > Sminthopsis > Sminthopsis crassicaudata. The sequence continues at coordinate 113,665,348 of NC_133617.1, read as the reverse complement.
AGTTTTCTGTGTCTAGCTGACCACCAAATTGTTTAAGCAAAAGTGCAACATTAATGCAAAGCTAGAAGAAAAAATGGGTAGCTGGGTGGTTTAATGAATATGAAAGCTGGCCCTGTAATTAGGAAAACTTGAGTTCAAACATGGCCTCAGATACTTAATATCTATGTCATCCTGGGAAAATTACTTACCCTCTTTATGCCTTAATCTACTGGATGGCAAATCATTCTAGTATCTTTGCCAATAAAACCAAATGGACAGAATGGTCCATGGGAAAGGAATGAACAATAGAAGAAAAAATAAAAATGGGAGAATGATATATTGTAACTCATTTTATCTGAAACATTTAAATTCCAAATTTAACAAATACCAAATAAATTAGAATTTCCATATAAAAAAGTAGAAGAAAAAAAAAAGAATTTACTTCAAGCTATGAATCCCTGCTACATATAGCTTTATTATCCTTTTAGGTATATATAAATTCAGCATGTAACTTTTTTTTTTTTTTTTTTTTTTTTTTGCTGAGGCAATTGGGGTTAAGTGACTTGCCCAGGGTCACACATCTAGGAAGTGCTAAGTGTCTGAGATCAGATTTGAACTCAAGTTCTCCTGACTTCAAGGCTGATGCCTCTTTATCACCTAGCTTGCTCCCAACATGTAACTTTAAAGCTATCCTGATTCTCTGTGTTTCCTTTTGTTCTTTTCGGTGTATTTAAAAATCAATATTTCAGTGATTCAATTTCACTTCTTTTAGTTGAGTTACTAATATTTCTCCCTTCCTTATTTTTTTTTCAATTAGAAAATAGCAGCAACACCAAAGCTCTTTTAGTGAATGCATAATAAAGCAAACTGAATCTCTATATTGACTGCTTCCAGAAATATGGATCTCATTCTTTATTTTAAGTCAAGTCTATCATCTCCTGTCTCATACCTTATTTAAACAAATTAGGGGTGATGGAAGAGAGATGTGGACCGATGACAAGATATAGACATAGGCTACAGTAATTTCCTTTGAACATTTAACTCTTATAAATCAATTCTCTCAATGAGAGTCTAACTAGCTCCATAGGCGGGAAACACTTGCTTTTGTGCCAAGATGAAATAATATATGACAACATTAATTTTTAACATAAGCTTATTTGTAAGATCTTACATAAAAGAATTATAAAATTTGAAATCAGTTTAAAGGAAGCTTGATCAGAAGCTCAACTTACCCTTAGGGACTTCTACACTCCTACTCCACAGAGCCAACTCTAACCTTACAGAAACCATTTACCCAGGCTTGTTTCAAAGGCAGGTAGTTACTGAGTGGCAGCATAGTGTATGGGTTGTACCCTTCCAGAAAGGACATCTGGTGCCATTTAGTCCAATCTATCCCTTCATGAGAATTTTCTCTATGCCAGATCCAATAAATGGTTTTTCAATGTCTGCTTAAAGACTTACCCTGTAAACCACCTGTGATCACATTCTTCTTGGGGAGAGCCCTCACTATTATGTTGTTTTCTCCTCGTGTTAAACCTAAATAAATCTCTCTGATTTTTAATTCTTGTTTCTATATTAGGCCCAGTAAAACAAATTTAAGCCTTCTTTCTCATGACAGCTCCTTCTAGTAGCTTTAAAACAGCCATCAAGGTTTGTGCAATTTCTTATGAATATGAATTTCTGGAACTAGTGGTGGAGTTTCTTCTCTTATCCTCCCAAATTATTTTCTGGGGTTTGTTCCTTACCTTTATATTTTTGTAGTTATTGTCAATGTTTTTTCCTTTGCTCTATGTATTTTATTATGATTAACTTCATGTTAAGTTTTCCCATGTTTCCTATAGTCATTGTTTCAATCAAGTTCCTCAACCTTAATTTTTTCAACCATTTCTTGATAGATGGGCAGTTTTTTTGGTATTGCAAAAAACACCACTAGAAATATTTTAGTGTATATGAAGACTTTCTTTTCATTAATCACCTTGTTAGGGTATAAATCTGGTAGTCAACTTTCTGAGTCAGAGTCAGTGACATTTTGATTACCTTATTTTCATAATTCTAAATTGCTTTCCAAATTAGTTGTATTAATTCACAGCTCTACTAACCATGCAATTAATTAATTAACCCCTCCAATATTTGCTGGTACCATCTTTTGTCATCTTTGCCAATAAGTATGGAAAAAATTTATTTTTTATATTACCTTATTTACTCACATCATGCTTAAGTTTCCTATACTTTTTCCTATTACATTTCCTATTATTATATTCAGATCAACTTTCTAGCCAGTAAGGATATTTTAGGATTCTGATTCTATCATCTATTATATGGTAAACTTTGTATCATTTGTATATTTGATAAATCTGCCATTTAAACTTTTATATTTATTATTGTTAAAAATGTCAAATAGCACAGGATATAGGATAGAGGTAAAGGAAACACATTCCATTAGAAACTTCTTTACAAGTTGACATTGAACAATTAAATGACAAATTAAATCTTTACTGATGCATTTTTATTTTTTATTTTAAATTTATGGAATAAAACAAGCATGAACATAACATAGTATAATAAAAATGACTATATAAAACTGTAATTCTATTTTGTGTAACTTGCATTTCTTTTAATTGCATAATAAAGTTAATGTGTAAATTTCTATTTTTCCCTTCCTCTGACACCCTAGCAATGGCTACCATTAGACACAAACATGTACACACAAAACATACACACTTCTATATATAAAATCATTCTATTGATACTTTTATTTATTAATTCTTTCTCTGGATGCAGATAGCTTCTTTCATATATCATTTATAGTTAATTTGTGTATTTATGCTAGTAAAGATGACTTGTTCACTCAAAGTTGTTCTTGAAACAATATTGCTATTACCATATGCAACATTCTCTTGGTTCTGCTCATTTTGCTCTTCAGTATTTCATGTTTTTCTACAATCATCAAGGTGATGCATTTTAAAATAATTATTTTGTATTTGATTTGTTTTTGTATTTGTGTATTTGTATTTGTACATTTGTATTTGATAATTTCACAATTTAATTCTTTTATTCTGAACTCTGACCTCCTTGAGAACAATTCTTTATGCTTAGTATAATTTTTGACACATAATAGCTACTTATTACATGCCTGTTGACTGACTGAATTTAAGCCTCATTTAAAAAGTATTTATTAAGCACTTACCAGCCACCCCAAGAGGTGGGTAATATGCTTTACCATAAGTCCTCTGAAATTGTAGTTGAACATCGAATTGTTCAGAATTCCTACATCCTTTTTTTTCTAAACAATATGTCTTTCTGTATATATTCCTCTGATTCTGCTCACTTCACTCAATATCTATTCATACAAGTTTTCTAAGTTTTCTCTGAGATTTTCCATTTTGCTATTTCTTACATCCAATTTATTTCATTTACATTTATATTCCACAATATCTTACTTAGTTTTCAGCTCTTTACTTCTACAAAAAGAGCTTCTATAAATATTTTTGTACATACAAGTCCTTTTCCTCTTTCTTTTATTTCTTTGGGTTGTAGGCCTAGAAGCGATATCACTGGGTCCTAGAAGTGTGCAGTGACTTTTTGGTATCTGATGCATTTTCAAATTATATTATATTCATAGTCCAAAAACAAACTCTTGATGGAGAAAACAAACAAAATAAGATTAATGATTGCCTTCTCTCTACTGTGATAGTAGTTCATGTTTACATAACAATTTGAGATTTACATAGGATTTTTCTCATATCTCTGTGAGATTAGTAGGCAAACATTATTTCCTCAATTTTATAGGTTATACAATGAGATGATTGAGGCCAGTTCCAATGATCTTGTGATGAAGGGAGGCATCTGAACCCAGAGAGAGAACTATGGGGACTGAGTGTGGTTAACAACATAGCATTTTTATTCTTTTTGTTGTTGTTTGTTTGCATTTTGTTTTCTTACTCACTTTTTCCCCTTTTTTGATCAGATTTTTTTGTGCAGCAAGATAATTATATAAATATTTTTACATATATTGCATTTAACATACATTTTTAACATGTATAACATATATTGGATTACTTGCCATCTAGGTGACCAATTGGGGGAAAGGAGGGGAAAATTTGGAACACAGGGCTTTGCAAGGGTCAATGTTGAAAAAGTATCTGTGCATATATTTTGAAAATAAAAAGCTTTAATAAAATTTTTATAGGTTATAGGCAAAGAAATCTGCCCTCCAGGGGCATTGCCATGGTTTAAATCTAAGTCTCTCCTGATTCTAAGCCCACATGCTCTAATACATTATAACACTTCTCATAGGCCATTCCGAGGCAGCTAAGTGACAACAGTGCATAGGGTACTAGATTTGTAGCCACAAAGATATGGGCTCATGACATCCCTCAAACACCATCTATGTGACCTTGATCAATTTATGCTTTTTCTCAGGCTCAGTTTCTGTATCTGTAAAATGTATATTATAATAGCACCTGTTTCACAGAGTTAACAAGAAAACCAAAAAATAATATCACATGAAAATCACTTTGTAAATAAATTGACAGCTAGGTGATTCAGAGTGTAGCATTGGGATTGGAATAAGGAACACTTGAGTTCAGATCTCCCTTCAGACACTAGATGAGTTGTCCTTTTAACTCTTTTTGCCTCTGTTTCAAAAATAAAATTAGCTGGAGAAGGAAATGGCAAACTCCAAATGGGGCCTTGAAGGGTCAGTAGCCCTTTTAACTTGTTTTTCTTCTTCTTTAGACTATTAGATCATAGAATGGACTACTAAACGAAAGAAAAAAAAGGTGATATACATATTTTATGATATTAATATAATATGATTATTTTTGAGACTTGATTTTATACTTTTTACCACAATATCCTCAAAGGTCACAAGATGGCGATATTGCTCCATTAAAATATATCTTTGTGGCTGACTATCAGCTACAGAATAATTAAAAATAAAGAGATTCTTTGGTGCATCTTCATTTACTACTCTCTCTCTCTCTCTTTTTTTAAACATTTGTCCTTCTTATATTTTTATTTGTCCTGCTGCTTAGGTGACTACATTGTGGTCTTCTGCTATTCCATTGCTGCCCCAGATTTTGTACAGCAGTCTCCTTTCTCTCTGCTGCCTTGATGTTTTCCCAAGATTTTTTCTCTTCATTGTAAACAAGATTATTTTCTTTAACATACTAGGTATCCCTTGTTACATTTTAATAAATAAAAATTCCACTAAGATTTTTGGAACACTCAGTATCTACTTGCATTATGTGTTTTGCCAAAATTTGCCCCAAAAGGCCCATTCAATATATAATGTCTTCCTTCAGAAATTACTTCTATTTATCCTACATATATTATGCATTTATATACTATATATTATATTTTATATATTATATATACTATATGTCTTGTATGAACAATTTTCTTCATTTTGTTTTCCCCATTATAATATAAGCTCCTTGAGAGCAGAGATTGTGTTTTTGCCTTTATTAAAATTCTCAATGATTGAGTTAATGTCTGGCACATAGTAGATCTTAATAAATGCTTATTTATTGACTCTCTTCTTCCTAATGTAGTGATAATATCAGTTGATCTCAGTCTATACTTGGTTTTAACTTTTATCACATAACTTTATCTGCTTTAAAAATAATATACATTTCTCTCAGATCATTCTTTATTTCAAATTTTCTCTTCACTTTCTAATTTGTTATGGTTTGTAGTCTAATCACACGAATCATGAACATTACTAGTGCTCTCTGAGTGATTCTTATCTTTAAGTATTCAGACTCAATATTAAGTGTTCAGATAAGTACATGATTCAATAATCATAAATGACTGTAGTCATATATGATTCATAGCCATGCCATATCACTAGAATATAAGTATTTAAAAAGATAAGTCTTTGTTTCTAAAGAAGAGAGATATTTGGAGTCTATTACAAGAACTTCATTATAGTTGTGTCTGACGCTTCTTGACTAAATTTGAGGTTTTTCTTGGTAAAGATACTGGAGTGTTTTTCCGCCCCCTTTCCTTCTTCAGATGAGGAAACAGGCAAATTAGGGTTAAATGACTTGCTCAGGCTCATTTGGCTAGTAAGTGTCTGAGGCTGGATTTGAACTCAAAAAGTTTAGTCTCCCTGACTTTAGCACTCTCTTTCCACTTTGCTACCTAATTGTCCCTTAAGGGAACTTTATAACTTCCTAATAGCAATTCAGCTCATTTCCTTTTTGTTTTAGAGGATAGATGACATTGTGGTAAATACTATCGGTTTTCTTATTTCTCTGTAAATTTTCACCACCCTATCAATGTTGCAAAGGTCTAGCAACACCAGATCATTTTCTACTTTTTCTGTACACTAACTTCATGAATCATGTTCTGGCACATGGGAGACACTTGATAAATTCCTACTGACTTGCAACATCCTGCTTTATATGATATTTTACCTAAAGCAGGGGTGGGGAGCATTCTGAAATCATTTGCTAAGGCAACCACAGATGACGATAAGCTGAAAGCTTGAGTTCTATGAGTTGATAGTTTTGTTCCACAGTGAATGATGTTATAAATAACCAAATGGTCCTTGATAGAAAAGCGATTCCCCATCCCTGACCTAAAGCAATGTCCACAATATATCAATATCACTATTTGGAAAATAACATTAAAACCATGGATGCCCATCAATTGGAGAATGGCTGAATAAATTGTGGTACATGAATGTTATGGAATGTTATTGTTCTGTAAGAAATGACCAACAGAATGATTTCAGAAAGGCCTGGAGAGACTTACATAAACTGATGCTGAGTGAAATGAGCAGGACCAGGAGATCATTATATACTTCAACAACAATACTATATGATGATCAGTTCTGATGGATGTGGCCATTTTCAACAATGAGATGAACCAAATCAGTTCCAATAGAGCAGTAATGAAGTGAACCAGCTACACCCAGCGAAAAAACTCTGGGAGATGACTATGAACCACTACATAGAATTCTCAATCTCTCTATTTTTGTCCGCCTGCATTTTTGATTTCCTTCACAGGTTAATGGTACACGATTTCAAAGTCCAATTCTTTTTGTATAGCAAAATAACTGTTCGGACATGTATACATATATTGTATTTAATTTATACTTTAACATATTTAACAAGTATTGGTCAACCTGCCATCTGGAGGAAGGGGTGGGGGGAAGGAAGGGAAAAGTTGGAACAAAAGGTTTTGCAATTGTCAGTGCTGAAAAATTACCCATGTATATATCTTGTAAATAAAAAGTTAATTAAAAAAAACATCCAATTGCTATAATAAGCCAGCAAAACAAACCCAAAGAACATTTGATGATATATCTGAATTAACTAATATCCAAATAATTTCAATTGCCTATTTTAAAGCCAAAGTTAGGATATTGAACTTGTGTCAATTAAAAGATCTGGGGATATTTATCCTTGAGATGACCCAGGGAAAACATGATGATTGTTCTCAAGAACTTTAAGGGTCCTAGTGAGGTAGAGGGATTAGATTTGTTCCCTTGACCTCAGAGGACAAGACTAATAACAATAGGTGGAAATTTCAGAGACAGATTTAAGCTTAATGATAGGAAACACAATTAGAGCTATTCCATTCATAACTGATTGCCTTTTTAGGCAGTTGGTCCCCATTACAAGATGTCTTTAACAAAGGTTGATTGACAGTTTCCTAGCCATGTTTTCAGAAGACATTCTCCTTCAAGAATCTGCAGGTCTTTTCCAACTGAGATTTTGAGTTCCCATGACTTTAGATCAGAGTTAACTGAATTTACTGGTTACCTTGGAGACACATAAAGACAATCTGAGTAATTCTTTAACTCTGGCCACAAACTACTTTAAAGTAGTTTCTTGAGTACCTTGTTATAACTATCAGTCTCAGGAACATGTTGCCCTTCATTTTTCTTTGAATTCTGACAAAGTCCTATGCTTTTGTGGCTCTCTCTGTCTCTTTCTCTGTCTCTGTCTCTTTCTCTGTCTCTGTCTCTTTCTCTCTCTCTCTCTCTCTCTCTCTCTCTCTCTCTCTCTCTCTCTCTCTCTCTCTCTCACACACACACACACACACACACACACACACACACACACACACACACACTCACTGCTTTGAAAGAGCCAGAAACAGCACCTGGAGCCCTTTCTAAGCCTATAGGAAGTACTAAAGGAAACAACACATAAAAACTACATTAAAAAACCCTGCAACAATTGGCTGCCTTTAAAAAAACCAAATATAAACAATATTTAAATAAAATTTTAAAATATTTCTTATAGCATAGCAATGGAACTCAGTTATGCAAAAAAAAAAAGCAGGAAATGTAAAATCTTAGACAGCCAATTATAAGGGGGAAATGTTAAATGAAATTATTTCTCCAAAGTTCTCTGTGCTCTCTTCCCTCTGTCCCTTGATTCACACTGCTCACCATTCTGGGAATGTTCTCTTTCCTTCTTCATTTGCTGAATTTCTCCCATCATTTCAAGTTTTGGGTTGGTGATGAACTTCCCAAAGTACTTCACTTTTATAACTATATAATAATACATTCACAGGCTCATAGATTTAGATCAGGAAAGGATCTTGGAGACCTTCTAATCCAATCCCCTAATTTTATAGATGAGGAAACTGAAGCCTAAAAAGATGAAGATTAAGATAACATAAACTCAAGTACTTTGACTACTGTTATTGCCCTTTTCTATGATGTTTTATAATATGATTTTTTTTGGTATTTTGTTTTCTCAATCTATCAAGCATCTGCCTTGTGAAATATATCATATGAGATGCTGGCATAGAAAGACAAAAATGAAAAACGGCCCCTGTCCTCAAGAAGTACGTAGTTTATTACTTAAATTCATCAGACTCTCAATTCTATGAAGTAAGGATTGTCTTAGCTAAACTGAGTATTCATCCACAGGATCTAGTACAGATTAAAAGTCTTCCAAGACCCTGTGAGGTAGATAATGGAATTACCAATTTTTAAATAATAGACCTGAGATTCTGAAGAATTGAATTGAATTGTTTAACCAAGGTCATACAGGTTAAATTGAGACAGAAGAGAAATCAGTTAGCTGGCTATTGAAAAGGTTCAGTCAAGGGTTGATGAGGGCTTGAATTAGGGCAGTGGCTGAGCAGAGAATGATGGATTTAGTGCTGAGACACCTCATAGGCACAACCCTCTCATTTTATAGAAAAACAAAATGAGACTCAGGGAACATTGCATAAATATACTCATATAATGTAAAAGTAATGAATCTTTTGACTTCTAGGTCAGAGCTCTTTCAATTGAGGAAAAATAATCACTTTGTCAGTACCTGTGTCAGATTCCAAAGATATACCTCTTTGTGCAAGGAATATTGACTTAGAAAACCACAAAGCAGCATTATCTATATTGAGTTGTATTTTTATTTATTTTGTTAAATATTTCCTGATGATACCTTAATCTGGTTAGAGCAAACTAGGGAGTTTTAGTAAATTTGACATCTTTGCTTTGGAGTAGAGAGAAGCTTTAGAAAGAGAGAGACCAATTAGAAATCTATTGCCGTGGGTCTAGGCAGAGATCCTGAGGGCTTGAACTAATGTGATGTCCCGTGCATAGAAGAGAGATGTTGTGGAGATGGAAAAGACAAGTGAATAGATGTATATAGGGAGGGAAGCGAATGAAGGGGTTTAGGATGAAACTGAAGTTGTGAGTTTTAATCATTGATTGTTCCCTAGACAATAACAGGAAAATTCAGAGGAAAAATGAAAAAAAAAAATGGATTAGATGGTCTTCTAGCACTAAATTTATCATCCTGTGGTCCCATCTCCTGGTTTTCTATGTGGCTAAAATACTTCTAGACTATTTTGTTCCAAAGTCAAGTTTGATTCTCTACCAACTTCCCACTCCAGTTTGACTGAATTATGGCCCATACTTGTGATCAGATAACTATTGTATTAGGAATGTTATTCTGTTAGGAATTGGAAATATTAGGATAGGATATTTTTTTCCCCAAAATGTTACTTGTTAGGATTGCAAGGTGAGAACTCAGGTTGACTTGACAGTTCTCTGGCTCAGACCTTTGGTTCGGGCCTTTAAAGGGAGTTTACACCTTAGGAATTCTAAGAGGAGCAAGTTCATTGGTGGAAGTATTTTCCCACGCCCCATTGAGTTCTCACATGCCTATTCTCTGGGAGGATAAAAGAAGGGCAGCATTGGATCTGAGAAAATCTACTCTGGGATAAGGAGACCAGTCTGATTTGGGAAGGACAAGAGCTGGAGGAGATTCAGAGCTCCCAAGAAACCTGCGCACCGAGAAAAAGATTTTACAGATCTCCTCCCAGAGAAGGATTATAATTGAGCAGACAACCGGACCCTCACAATTCAAGAACTTTACATTTTGGCCCCCAACGTGGGGCAAAAACTTTTGCTTATCCTGACAAGGACTTATTCTGAGCCCTTCAGAGGAGCTAGCCTGGACCTTCACAGTTACTAGTATTTTTTGTTTTGATATTACCTTTATTTTGAAAACTATATCTCCTGCCTCATGTTTTCATGTTTGTTATCCTTTGTAACAAAATAAAAAATAGAAGAAAACTTTTTTTTAGTGAAATTGGTCAACATGTCATGAATTTGACAACATAGACAATATTACATACTCTTCTTCTGCAAAGAAAGGAGGAATATGTATTTCCTTAACTCCTCTTTCATGTTAAATGTGGTAATTATAATTATACAGAACTGCGTTTCATTTTTGGGGGCATCTTTTCTGTTTGATTATTCTTTCCCCCCTCTCTGTTCTTTTGCATTGACTATCTCTTATTACCAAAAGGCACTCTCTACTTATTTTTGCTTCAGAGAATTCCTCTTTTCCTAAAAGATGGTACCATCCCAAATTATTTTATCTTTAGATATTTTATACATATTTATATTTTCACTTATTTTTATATGTACTTATTATTTTCTCCAACAGAATGTAAGTTTCCTGACTTAGAATTCTAGTTTAGTATTCTTTATATCCTCAGGGTCTGGTAACAGGAAATATTTAATAATACTCACTGATTAATTGATTTCCCCCTCCCCATTTCTATTGTACTAGTTAAAATGTATATTTCAATAAAGAAAAAATTATTCTCAAGGCAGTTATTATATGCTAGGCATTTTTTCCACAATAATAAAAAACCAACAACAAATAATCCTTGCTCTTAAGGAGTTTACATTCTAATCATGGAAAAGGACATGCACATATATAAATGTTTGTGGAAAAAAATGTAAAAAAAAAGTTAAATACAAGAGTTTTAGGGATAGAGGTTATTATCAGTTGTGAGGACTTTGAAAGGTCTCATGTACAAGTACATATTTGATGTATTAAAGAAAGTGAAGTTCTTTCTGTAAGTTCTTCTTTGAGAGGTGATAAAAAAAAAATTAAGTTCCAGGTGTAGGACATGACCAGTGGAAATGTTAAGAGATGGGAGATAAAAGGAATGGAACAAGAAAGCTAGTTTGGATGAAATAAAGGAAAAAAGAATAACATGTAATGAGACTGGAAAGATAGATTAGGAAAGGATTTTGAATTGCTTTAGAACCAAAACAGAGAAGCTTTTATTTCATTGTAAAGGTCATCAGGAAACACTGGAGTTTCCTGAGTAAAGGAGTGACATCATTGTCCTTATTGGACACTCCCCATAAAGAATAAAAGATGGATAAGTTATAATATTTGTTCTGGAAAAATATGGCTAGGACCTTGCTTGTAACATAGGAGAGGGACATTTAATTTAGAGTTTGAAGAATTAGGTTCAAAGCTTGCCTTAGTCACTATTTTGAGATATTGTTCAAATAATTTAATATTTCTGGCCTTTAGATTACATACATGTAAAATGTAGAGATTCTAGTGTGAGAAATGAATTTTTCTCCTTTATATTCAGTAACTAATTATTGAATCAAGACCATGGATTTTCCCCTTTTCTATTTCCTCATCCAGAAATCAATGAGTGTGGGAAATCTCTCTTAAAGATTTATCCAGGCCAAGATCTAATCAGATAGGAAAAGAAATTCTAAGTTTGGGCTGATGGGAATAATCATTAAGATAGGTGATATGGAAATTGATGTTTCTTTGACCAAAATTCGGTCTCATATCCCAAGATCCTCATTTGAATATGATCCATCTCTCATTGTGTTAACCAGTCAAAGTTGATTGACATTCCTCAGGAATATCTATTTTTCAGTGGGCATATAAACTGAATCCACCATTGTTAAGGGTCTTTGGTCTAAAACAATAAATTACTCAGAAACTTTGTAGCTCAGAATTTTTTAATCATTGCACTATGTTCTTAGGAAGGAGATTGAAAAATATGGTAATGGTAATAGTGAACATCTTGAGTCTGTGCCATGGAATTATCTGTTGAAAGAATGAAAAATGTTTAATTTATAAAAGGGTTAGTGTGCTGTTGAGAGAGGTATGATAGGTGGCTTTGACAGGATATCTTATGAAAGAGAAATTAAACTTGTTTTGCTTGGTCCCAAAGGGCAAAAGTAGAAATTTTGTGTGGAAGCTATGAAGAGGCATTTTTAGGCCTGATGTAAAAAAGCATTACCCAAAAATTAAGGCTATCTAAAACTCAAATGATCTACCTGAAGAGGTTGTGAGCTTCCTTTCTCACTGTAGATCAACAAGTAAAGGTTGGATGATTCCTTTTTGACTTGATATAGAGGGAATCCTTTGTTCAGGAATAAAAAGGATCAGATTTTTATTGGTATTCCTCTTAATTCAGAAATGTTATGATTCTGTAATTTCTAAGGCTCCTTTCCAGTTTTCTTGGAAATCCTCTTTTAAGAGTATCTGTATGTTTCAGCCAGTGTCCCAGTCTGTCCACTTCATTATAGCAATGGTGATGTTTGATCTGGTACTTAGAATCTAATTCAGAGGAGCTGAGAACCCCAAACACTCAGCATCCCAGGCTTTGCTATCATCACAATTATAGTAAATGTCTCTGAATAAGGGCCAACTGTTTTTCAGATGAGAAATGACACATGGGAGAAAGTAATCAACTATTGTCTTAACCAGGAGATTTTGACTTTTCTGCTTAAATAGAATTAAATCTCAGTTAAGTCTGCTAATAAAAAAAAGGAAAGATATGGAAAACATCAATTTATAAGACCACACCTTTCTTTCTCAGTATATCCTAAGGGAAGGTAATCCATTAGAAACAAAGGCTGAGATGCCAAAAGCAATAAAGAGGCCGGCTGTTCCGGCTAACCAGATTTTAGTTAGAGTTTTCACTGTGGATCTTGCTCATTCATTAATTCTAAGCTTGGATGTGATCCAAGTTGTATGGTTTTCTACACAGCAAGGGGCAAGATCCCAATGATGAAATGCCTTGTTATAGCTCTGCATTTCACTTTTCCTCCATGTACTTTGAAGAAAGGAAAATTGAGTTTTCAATACTTTGTTGTTTTCCAAAGCTAAGGCAGAAGCCATAATTGGAGCCAGTTGAAAGCTGAAACAAATCATCAAGGTGGAGGAGCTTAGGGTGCAGGGATAAAGGAGGAGGGATCATAACTAGGAGACCATCATGGATCATGCTGGTCTTCTGGAGGGCCAATTCTTCTTGCTCATTGTGCTGAAAACATTCATCCAGGATGGGATTCTTTGAAGGAAAATTGAGCACGTTTTATTTGGAAGATAATTTCCTTTTAACACTTGCTTTAGCTCAACAGCTCTTAATGTTTGCAGAAGAAATAATAAGAAATGATTTTTCAATGGAAGGAGAAATTATTACCAGCCAGATTCTATTTAACTTTAAAGCTACATGATGCCAAAACAACAATTGACTCTAGTTAATCTGATGGTGAAGGTGATGGGAGGATCAGTCACTGAGTTGTCAAACTGAATCCATTCTCTCATTAAACAGAAATAACTAGTATAGGATCCTATATACTAAACTCCTAACTCTGTTATAGTTAAATAAGAAGGCACTTGAATGGATGGCAAGACAGAAAAGTTGAGTAATGGTGAATAGAAGATGGGACAATAGATTTAATATACAACCTTGGAAAGGATTATAGTATACTTTCCTTTCCTTTTAAGGTTCTGTCTTTCCAAATAAAACCATTTGTTGCTGAGAGAGGTCTGAAACATTACTTTTACATAATAAATTGAAAAAATAAATCAACTGGAAAAGCAATTAAGATATTATTTCTTTATAGACAAGGAGTTTGATGTCAACAAATAGGAAAATAACTTTGTTTTAATAAAAAATTGCCCCAAATCTCTAAATGTAAGAAAACAGTTTTACATGGGGCAGTTTGGTGGCAAAAGGGATAGAAAAATGAACATAAAGATAAAAGCTTAAATGACTTTGTAAGGGATATAGGGCAAGTTTCCATTTGTAAACACAAAGTTTAATGGATTAAAAGAATAGAAAAACTTTTATTATAAACACATCAATATGAGTATAAAGATACTGTTGGCAGAGATAAAATTGTTTTGGCATGATGCAGAATTTTTTTTTTCCAGAACTAGAGCTAAGTTTTTGAAAAGGACTACATCTTTGAAAAAATATGAAACTGCAAGGCAGTGTGATTTCTGAGCTAATTTGCATATAATTTGGGATAAAATTTTAAAGGAAAATATCATCTGTTTGGAAATAATAGTTTGATTAAGTAGGGATTGTTGATTCATTTTCCCCTTATAAGTGAAATCAGAATCTCTGAATACTTGGAAGCTCTGATTTTAAAAGTGAAAGCAGGGAAGAGTAGGGTGGTGAACACTGAAGACTCTGGCAAGTAAAGATTGAAGAAACACCAGAGAGAAGCTATTCATATAGCAGGAATCAAGCATAATAGTGTGTTAGTCCAAGTGACACATTGACACCCTAGGCTCACTCAAATAGCAAAAAGAAGGCCTCTAACATGTCCAATGGATGCATTTGTGGAAAAATACAACTCAGAATTTCACTGAATGAAAAAATATGGATGCATGATTATGTTTACTGTGGCTGTATATGCCCACATAGTTTCAAAACAGTAATACCTGATTATTTTATACCAGGGCTTTCAGAATCATAGGTCATAGACCTAAAGCAGGACTTCTTAAACTTTTTCCACTCATGACTCTTTTTTGCCCAAAAAATTTTTATACGACCCCAGGTATATGGGTATATAAAACAGGTATACAAATTAAACACTTACTAATAATAAATCATAATTTCATGATCCCACATTTAATTATTAGATCCCATATGGGGTTATAATCCACAGTTTAAGAAGCTTTGGCCTAGAGAAACCTAGGCTCCATTCCTTTAGCCCAACTTTCTCAATTTTCATATGAAAGAACTAATAGCTGAAGAAACTAAGGAATTGAGCCTGGAATTGGAAGGGACCTTAGTGGTCTTGTAGTTCAAAGTTTCTTAAACTATGGGTCATGATACCATATGGGGGTCACATAATTAAATGTGGGAATCACAAAATTATGATTTATTATCATTAAGTGTTTGATTTGTATAGCTATTTTATATGCCTATATACTTGGGGTCATGTAAAAATTTCTTGGGCGAAAAGGGATCACATGTGGAAAAAGTTTAAGAAGCTCTTACCTATTCCAGTTCCTTCATTTTATAAATGAGGAATTTAAGGCCCAAGGAAGGTTAACAGAAATGCTTAAGTTCATTCACACTGGTAAATAAATGCCAGAAACAAGATTTGAATTTAAGTCTCCTGATCTAGTCAGGAGTCAGCTTTTTTTTTACACCCATACCATTTTTTTCTCCTCATTTTTACCTTCTAGCTTTTAGAAGAAGCATATTAGTAGTACTTAAAAATTGGTAAATACCAGTAATGCTGAATGGGATTGCATTGTATATATTCTGGGGCTATTGTTGGGAGAAGCCTTTCTTTCCTCAGCCCATCCTCCCGGGTGAAGAGAGATATTCTCCTTGTTCCCATGCATTTTTCAGTTTCTTCAATAATTTTACAGTCACCTAACCTTAGAATGAGGAGTCAGAGCCCTGGAACTTGAATGTCTGCCAAGCCCCATGGAAGGAAATTACTTCTATGTTTCAAGGTATGGTCATTTCTCCATAGAAGAAAATAATCTGAGAAAAGGAAAAGATGTCATCTAAGCAGAAAGAATCCTTTCAGTAAGAACTACTACTATGAAATTTAGCTCTGATATAGACCCTACTGTAAAAAAGTAATGGTCTGTGGTTGCTTTGAAAATAGGGGTTTTTGAAAAATTCATATCCAGAAAAATGCAATTTATGCTTATTGCTTCAAAAGGATCCATGAATAGAATTATAGTTTTCAGTTCTGAGAAATATAACAGTTTTATAGAGAGTTTATTTTGAGAAATGCATTGCTCAAAATGTTGAAAGTCTGGCTAACTCTTTGTGTGAGAGCCAAAGGCCTATCTGCCCTCCAACATCCCCTAGGCCCAAGCTTTTGTTGCCATATCTGTAGATGACTCAATCTGAGGACTACATCAAAGACTTTTTTGGCTATCTGAAGACCTCAGGGCATAGGCTGTGGGGATCAGTAAGTATGGAAGGAATCAGAGATTATTTAATTCAACTCACATTTACAAAAAAGAAAAATGAAAGGAAATACAGTCTCCTAAACTTACAGAGCACATTAGCAGCCTAATACCTTAGGTGTCCAGATTTCTAATTCAGCAAGTACCCTCTTATCATTACATCACACTAGCTTTTCACAGAGCTAAGGTTGAGAGAAAAAATAAAAATTTCTATGATTTAAACCAGAAGTTGTAAATAGACAAATAAGACTTCCTAGGAATTATGGATTGGAATGAAATGGCCCTGAAGACCCTTTCAAGTAATTGTGAAATATAGTACTCGGCATTAGAGAGGGTTTTCCACCCTACTTACCCCACAGGCTTGTTATGAAACCAGATTATTTAGATAATATATATCAAACTGGTATGAGAAGTTCAAAATGGCATGAGAATTAATTTATCTCTATAAATATGATGGGATTTAAAGCTGAAATGTTTTTGCCTAAAGCATAACCCATAGAGCAGGGGAGAAAAACTGTCTTGAAATATTCATTTGGAGGAAAAGAAAATCCAGCCCTGAGAAATTCTCAGGAAATAATCCTGTCCAGGCTACTGATCATTGATTCTTTTGTTTCAGAATTTCTTGCCCTTAGTTAACTGTTGGCAGCAAGCAATTGGTGTTCTAAGCAGTTTCTAAGAAAGATCCAGGGTCAGAGTGTGTGTTGGCAGTGGTCAGCAGATTCTTTTTATGTAGAGGGGATATATAATAGAAAGGTATAACATATAGAAACTATGGCTAGGTAGTTTTTTTTTCTCCTATACAAATAATGTAATTGAGAAAGAACCAAGTCACCCAATACTTATATGGGAACCATTTTTATAAGCATATTCTAATTGGTAAATACTAAACATTTTACTAATTGTTACAAAAGAGCCATATTTCTGGGATATTCTAAAACATTTATGCCCTAATTCAACATTTTAAGGAAATGTTTCTGGCATCAATGCTCTTCATCTGAATACTGGAAGGAAACTCTTTAGAGCATATGATGCTAAATCATAGGTAGTGAATGAAAGTAGCATACACTTTCTATATTCACTTTTTCCCCCTTTTTCTTCTGTTTTTTTTTTTTCTCTCTTGTGATTTTTCCCCATTGAACAAAAGGGAACAAATAAAAAAATTAGAACATATTTTTTTTCTACCAAAATAATTCATGAAGAAATGTGTATTTTAAAAATTAATGTACAGAAATAATTTAATAATTTAATAATAAAAGTTAAAAAAAAAAAAAAGAAAATGGCAAAAAGAAAGCATAATTATAGTTCTCTGGACTAGAGATCTTAGACTTTGCTGCTTCATAAGACTGTTTAGCAACCAAATCGTGTTATTTAATCTTCAATAAATAATAGTAGTATGACCCTGTGGAAACAGTGTTGGAGACAGAAGGTGCAGGTTCAAATTCCAGCTGTGACATTTATTACTGGAGTGGCCTGGGGCAAGTCAGTTAACATGTAGGTACCTCATTTTTCTCATCTGAAAAGTAAAGGAGTTGAGTAAGATGTCCTCAGGGATCCTTTTAGAACTAGTAGTTTGTGGGGCTTAAAATCTCAGAGTGACCCTGCCAGGAAACAATTGTGTATTATTGGTTTAAAGCAATCTTTAAGAATGCTTTAGATATTGAGAACAATGCCAAATATGTCTAAAAGTATTCTAGATGAAAATTATATAGTAAATGCATATTGTGTTAAAAAATAATGGTTGCTAGCTTTATAGATGAATGATCTTTATGGCAAAAATCATAATGGTTAGTAAAAAGGCTTTTTTACATTTATGACTTGTAGTGTTTTTTTTTTCAATATATTGTTCAGAGTGCAGGGAAATGTTTTTAGAAAAGACATATTAGTGACAACCTTTAATTGATGTGATATGTGGGATAGCTGTCAGAATGGGGGATTCCAAGACCAAAGAAATGGATGTCCAGTAAGTTAGAGTTTTCAATAAGTTATAAAACATTGAATTAAAGGGTCTGGAGAGGAGGGGAAAAGTCAACAAACTCAGAGAGTGTTTGGAAAGAATGAGGTAAGTGAAAAGAAATCAGGTCACGTTAACTGAGAAAAAAATCATGAATGCCAATCAGGTAGCAAACTAGTTCATGAGGAAACTATATATTTCCACAGTTTGTAAGCCACGATCAAGAAAAATCAGAACTTAAAGTCATGTCAGTATATTATTGTATTAGGATCAAGTTTCCAGGGATGGCAAGTGATAGGGTGGGAGGGAATTATTTTGAAAAAGGTAGGTTTGTATTCCCTCCACTGATGTACATTGCAATCTTATCTATAGTTAATCTTTGAAGGCTCTTATACATTGGAGAAAAGAGAAAAGACATTGTCCTGTGGTAATGTGGTGACAAGTCCTTCAGAACTTAGCTAGACTTGTCCTTAGTCAAGAGTTTTAACATTCATTACTGGTCTATTCTCAAAGCCTTTGCATCTTGGGAAGACTTTCTACAGCTTATCCTGTCTCCTTGTATACTACAATGAACTCCCAGAGTTGTACCTCAATAGAAGTGGATTATAGAACCATAAAAGCAAGACAATTCATGATTGGAAGAGATCTCAAATACCATCTTGTTTACCACTTACCTGAATTTTTCTCAGGCCAAACAAATCTCCTTATGCAGTAGACAGAGGACTGCCCTCAGTGGACTGGGCAGTGAATTCCAGGCCACATTGCTATTCTCTACATAGCAACTTGATTTCTCAGAGTCGGAGTTCTGTGAGATTTGGTGCCACTGGTTTTCCACAAACCACACTGGTTCTTCCCAAGAGAACATCGTAGTACTACTAGAAGCAATCAAAGTCCCAAATAATAGGCTTCAGGAAAAGACTAATGCCTTATGCTGTCCTGTGGAAACCACTGTGATGAATGGGTTTGGAATCTTTTAGGAAGGCAGAGCATTCTCCACTGAAGGCCCGTGTGATAGGATATTCCTCATATTCATTTTGTGGGCATGGAGGCCAGACTAACATAACCCACATTCTTTTGTCTATTCTAATTCAACTTTGGGAATCTAAGAGACAGGAAGGAGAAAGTGATTTGAACTAGAGGTAGCTTTGATATAGTTGAAAACACATACTAAGACACTTCAATGAAGATAGTATGGTTCTTGTGATTTTAAGCACATTTCAAGGGAACTCTGCACATTATTTTATTGACTATCTGATTATTAGTTTATTGATTATTATAATTTTTCTTTTCTCTCTATCAAATGAGATAATATTTTTTATTTGCAAAACATATGCATGGATAATTTTTCAACATTTACCTTTGTAAAACCGTGTGTTCCAAATTTTCCCCTCCTTCCTCCCACCCTCTCCTCTAGATGGCAAATAATTCAATGTGTGTTAAACATGTTAAAATATATGTTAAATCCAATATATGTATACATATTTATGCAATTATCTTATTGCACAAGAAAAATATCAAAAAAGAAAAAAAAACTGAGAAAAAAAACAAATTGCAAGCAAAAAACAACAGAAAGAATGAAAATGCTATGTTGTGGTCCACACTCAGTTTTCACAGTTCTCTCTCAGTGTAGATGATTCTCTTCATCACAAGATTATTGAAACTAGCCTCAATCATTGTTGGAAAGAGTCATGTCTATCAGAATTGATCACCATATAATCTGCTTATTGCTATGTATAATGATGTCTTGATTCTGCTCATTTAACTTAGCATCAATTCATGTAAACCTCTCCAGGCCTCTCTAAAATCATGCTGCCTATTGCTTTTTGTAGAACAATAATATTTCATAACATTCAAATACCATAACTTATTCAGCCATTCTCCAACTGATAGACATCCACTCAATTTCCAGTTTCTTGCCACCATGAAAAGGGCTGCACAAACATTTAAGATCTCTTTGGGATATAAGCTCAGCAAAAACATTGCTGGATCAAAAGGAATGCACTGTTTGATAACTTTTTGAGCATAGTTTCAAATTGCATGAGATGTTATTTGTAAAATGGCACAGATCCTGACACAAAGTAGACATTTAGGAAATACTAGTTCTTTTCTCCACTATGGCTCAGAGTAGTCGACTATTGACCTTCCTTCCAGCTCCAGAATTTTTTGTTTTCAAATCAATAGTGACTTGATGACCATAAGCAGCAAAGAATCAAGGGTCTGTTACTAGGGCGATATTTGCCTTCCCAGTATTTATTGGTCTTAGGAGGTAGATATCAAGTTCTTAATAAACTAGAAGAATTATGAGTAGTTTAGTCTTTAGTCCTGAAGGAAAGAAAAGAAAGTTGTCACAAGAATGTGACTTTTAAATATTCATCATATTCACTTATTATACCATTTTTCATATACATGTAGTATAACAAACCCAAATATGTTTTCATAGTCAGTGCTACAGTCTGGAAGTATTGCCTTTTATCCCCTGATCTAATCATAGATATTTTTATATATTATTTTCTAATAAGGCTGCTCAGGAAAAATGAAAGTTAAGCCAAGTAAATTCTCAGCACAAAACCTCTCATGATAATTACACTAGTTAAGTGAATGAATTAAAAATCTAGATTGTCTAACATTCTTCTAACCTGGCTCTTCTCCAGAATGCTTGAGGTGAAGAAGCCTTTGGAGTTCCTTTTTATAGATGAGATGATGGATCTAGGAGTGGAAATCCAAACTCAAATCTTTCTATGCTCCTTTTCCTTCTGTAGAAAATGTGTAAAAAATGTTTGGTTCACAATTACTGGATTCCACTTAATCATATGGTTTTATAAGTTTTGGTGATGTTTTTGTTTTCTACCTTTCTATCTAGTGGTTCACAATTGGTTTGGTTAGAGAATAAGGAGATTTATATGAGCTACTATGGATATGTGAGAGAGGGAGAGGGGGAGAAAAAGAGAAAAGGGGGAGAAGAAATCTGTGCATTTGTGTATATGGAAAAGTATATATATATATATATATATATATATATATATATACATACATACATATATATATATATATGTGTGTGTGTGTGTGTGTGTGTGTGTGTGTGTGTGTGTGTGTGTATGCATTCATCAATCAACCCCTTCTCCCATCTTCTGTTTCTCTCTAAATACGTTAGAAAAATTGAACACTAATTAAGATCTTCTTGGGTTCCTAGCACTATGCTAAGTTCTGGGGAAACAAACATATTTAAAGAACTTTCTGCCCTCAAGGATCTTAAATTCAAATATAGCAACATAACACATAAAGTGAATCTAGAAGGGGGAAGAAGTACAGCCTATATGTCTGACTTCTCATTAGTTTAAGACATAAATAAAGAATCACCTGGATGAAAGTTTCCCAGCCAAGAATAACAACATATTGAGAGTGTGTAGATGTTGGCTATTTGATAGAATAGAGTGCCAGTCTTCCAGTGTCTTAGCTTTTCATGTTGAAGATACATTGTATAAGTGAATTAGAAGACAAGAAATTGGGGATGGGAGAGAGATTAGGGAATAAAGAATGGAGGAGAAAGATGTTTATCATATAGTAAATGATTTTCATTTAGGAACAGTTCAAGAAACCATTCTTCACCTGCCCTTTGATAGTTGTTTTTCCAATTTTCCATCTTTCCAACTTGCACTTAGAAGACTAGACCTAGTGTAAAGAACACATTAATTAAAGAATTGATTAGTTAATTAATTGAAGAACACAATAATGACTGGTAAATTGTGAACCAGCAAGTGATGAATAAATGAAATTTAGAAAAATGTGGGAAGAGTTGTGTAAACTGAAACAGAATAAAGCAAGCAATTAGGAGAAAAATATTTACAATGAATGAATGATGAAACATTTCTCTGTCCTTTAGCACTGAGGTGAGGGATTATGGGTATGCAATGATGCATTCATGATCAGACATGGTCCTTCTTTCAGTTTGTTATGCTGAAGTGCTTTCCCTTGTTGCAAAAGTTCAATGAGGAGAGTCATAATAAAAAGTCACTAAGGTATAAAAAATAAAGGCATCAAGAAAGTTTAAATTGTTAATAATAATGATAATAATCCAGATTCTTCAGTAAATTCCCTTCCTGTCTTCATATCAGGCTGCTCAGACACCAATTCCAATCGTTTTGCTCATATCTGTTATCTTTTCTCAGGCAATGATTCCAACTCTGTCTCCACCTTTGCCATAAGGAACTCCAAATCTATGTTTTACTCCAATTCTTCAGCCTCTTTCCAAGTGATTGAAGGGTAGTTCCTTTCAAACTTCTGACATGGCATTGCATAAACTTCAATGTACCCCAAGAATTACTGGGAATTTTCATGATACGAATAATTCAGATTGCCCATTTTCCCCTAGTTAGAGTATGTCATCATTATTGTCATCCTTAACACTGACAAATATTTATTGGTCACTACCATGTGATAGGAACCTGGTCCTGAAGGAGTTTATTAGATGGTTAGATTCACAGAAGATATACATAAAGATATTGGCAATAGTATAAGACAGAATTCAACTCAATTTAATAAGCATTTATTAAGTGCCTAATATGTTCAAGACATTGTACTAAATTTTGTGGATACAAAAAGAAACAAAAGATAGTTCCTTGCCTTTACAAAGGAGGAAACAACATGTAAAGAAATAAAGATATATCTTGCTAAATTAGTGGAGCAGACAGTGACTCAGGGCTGGAATGGTTAAAGATTCACAAAAAATGTAAGACTGTGAATCAGCCACTGAAAGAAGGAATAGTGAAAATTCATCAAATTTATAAAAACATTAATATATGACTAAGATAACAGGAAAATATAATAATGAATGTTGGAGGGGATGTGGGAAAACTGGGACACTAATACATTGTTGGTGGAGTGTGAACTGATTCAACCATTCTGGAGAATAATTTGGAACTATATCCAAAGGGCTACCAAACTGTAGATATCCTTTGATCCAACAGTGTCTCTATTGGGCTTGTTCATAAAGGGTTCATAAAGTAGATTAAGATGCCCACATGTGCAAAAATGTTTGTGGCAGCTCTTTTTGTACTGGCAAGAAACTGGAAACTGAGTGGATGCCCATCAATTGAAGAATGGCTGAATAAGTTATGGTATGTGAATGTAATGTTCTATAAAAAATGATCATCAGGATGATTTCAGAAAGACCTGGAGAGACTTACATGAATTGATGCTAAATGAAGTGAGCAGAACCAGGAGATCATTGTACAGGATAACAGCAAGATTATATGATGATCAATTCTGATGGACGTGGCTCTCTTCAAAGATGATTCAGGCCAGTTCCAGTGGTTTTGTAATGAAGAGAGCCATCTTCACTCAGAGAGAGGACTGTGAGAAATGAATGTAGATCACAATATATTATTTTCATTCTTTTTGTTGTTGTTTGCCTGCATTTTGTTTTCTTTCTCATTTTTTCCTTTTTGATCTGATTTTTCATGGGCAGAATGATAATTGTGGAAATAATGTTTAAAAGAATTGTACACATTTGACATATATTGAATTATTAGCCTTCTAGGGGAGGAGGTGAGGGGAAGGGAGGGAAAAAAATTGAAAAACAAGCTTTTGCAAGAGTGAATGCTGAAAAATATCCATGCATATGTCTTGAAAATAAAAAAAATAATAAAACATTAGTATATTTGGCATATTTGAGAAAATAGTATAAGTGTGATTAAACTGACATCTGAGTGAATAATAAAATCTTAAGATGAATTATTTTAATTGTGTCCCCTTGACAGCAACAGAACAAATGGTTTAACAAATTCAATCCAGAAGCCCAATTTGTTTTATTGGGGAATGAACTATTAAAAAAAAAAAAACTAAATAAATAATTTGGCTGATTTTTTTCTTTTATTGAATTTGGCAGTGTTTTGGCTTTGCCTTAATGTAAATATCAGTGAAAAGATCCAGATCAAAAGCTACAACGGGAAAGGCTGGGTTTTGAGAATTAAACAGATGTTCCTTATGTGATTACAACATCTGGATAAATAATTGAATTTTTAAAATTTGACTTATCAGTATCAAGGATCTAGGAGAAATTGAATAATAAGGAAACCCAGAGGTCTTTTAAAAAAAACCCATACGCCTATTTTGAATATATTTCCTATACAAACTTGCCCATTTTAAATTTTAAATATTTACAAAGAATTTCCTATCCAGAAGTTTTATTCTGATGCCTCATCATAGCTTGGAAATAACTCTGGATTCTTAAAGACTATATATGAAATGTAACAAAAAATACAGGATTATCTCTGTGGGAAAGGCTTTGATTAAAATTTGAGAAGAAAAATTAAGTCATCTTCTGAGGACCCCAACAACTGGCACGGGAGCAGGGACAGAAGTTAGAGGAATCCAGGTTTTGAGCACCCAGAGACAGAGTAGCTGCTTAACCTAAGCTAAGTGGAGTGATTAAGGTGGGGGAAGTGCTATAAGCCTTCAGGGGTGGGATCTGATTTCAGTTTCCCTTTAGTGACACCCTTGACTGTTATTGTGTATAGTAAACAGGTATGTAAATTGGCTAAACGAAACACATCACAGTACATGTTAATGCAGAAAGTTTGTAAAAACCTTTCTGATAGTGTCCCTATGGTTAGAATACATGGACTTGACCCTGATAAAATTGACACTATAGGGTACCAAATGACTTCTTATGAGGACACAACTCCTAGTGTCTTAGAAGACAGATTTTATGCTCTTTGGCATAGTCAGAGCCGCTCTTAAAGGCCCCGTCCATTGTCCCCTCACGCTGAGTACACAATGCCAGACTGAAGGATCCTTGAGTGGGGAAGAAGTCATGGCAGAGCCAGAGTTAGAAACCTTACCTCTGCCTCCGCCTTTTCCTGCTGGCACAATTGTCTCCATCGTTGCCAAGGTATGAGTATCTCACTACCAGCACTCCAAAGATTTCTACAGCAACTACAGATCCTGAGCATAAGGGAGCAGAAGGAAGAGATGAAAACCTTCTTGTGGCTTTCTTACAGTAAGCATTAGTTAAAACTCACCCCACGCATTGTACAGTTTCAATGAGCATGATAATTTATCCTGTCAGTCTCCAGGGCATGCAACTTTGTGTCAGTGGTATGTTAACAGAGTAATACAACCGGTTAGGCAGGAATTTCCCAATGATTTGATTGTCCACTATATGGATGATCTATTGCTAGCAGTAGATGCTAGTGATGAAACTCAGTTACAACATGTGCATCAAGCAATTCTCACTGCACTGCAGCTGAATGGCTTATACCCTGTTTCTGATAAAATTCAAACTCAACCTCCTTTTTCTTATTTGAGTTAGGTGGTGGACAGAGTGTATGTTTCCTTACGTCTTCCCCAATTGGATATGACCAAAGTGAAAACTTGTGAGTGGGCTGATACAATGGATGAGGTCAGTAGTTCCTATTCTACCTTCACTAATGAAGCCCTTATATGACATTCTACCTGGTGATCCTTCACTATTGTCCCCTGTCAGTGGACTCCAGGAGCCAGAGAGAGCCTTTATTCAACAATTATGATCTAAACAGCTCACACAATAGACCCCACTCTTCTAACAGAGTTAATAATTCAAAAAGATGCCCCCATGTATACCATGCTCCATCAAGGAAAGGACCCTATTGAGTGGTTGTATCCTTGAAGAGCCACAAAGGTCATAGTTTCTTGGACAGATTTGCTGGCTGAATTTCTTTGATCCTGCATAGAAAGGATACTATGGCTTAATGGGACCTACCCAATTGTGCATTTGTCTAATACCAGAACAACACATTTTAGCTATTTGCACAGGATAATTTTTGTGGGCCTCCATAGTGTCCGTTGTGAGCTTTAAACCTACCTGTGATAGCCTCTATCAGATGACCAGTCCCGCTATGGGTCCCTCCTAAGATAATATCTACAGAACCAGTCGTGGGCCCAATCGTGTTCACCGATGGCAACAAATAAAGAAAAGCTGTGATAGTATGTCCTAGTACAAATCAACAATGGGTTCTCCACACCCCTTATGAGTCTACTCAACAGAATGGACTGCTTGTTATAATTAAAGCCCTAGAATTCTTCCCTCAGGCATGCAATGCTGTTTCAGATAGTGCCTATGCTGTAAAAGCTCTTCTTCATTTGCCTTCTGCCTACATTGAAGACAGAAATACTAATATATCTTTTTTTGTTTCAAACAGCTCAATCAACACTTCTCAACCAAACCTCTCCTGTGTTTATCATGCATGTTAGATTTCATACTGATGGTCTTGGTCCTATTTTTTTCAAGCAACTGAGCAGCGGACGCTCTACTATATTCTTTATCAGTAGAAAAAATTTCTCCTTCAGCTCAGGATGCTTTCTCGTTTACAATGGGGAAGTGTCTGGGCGAGAGTGAGCACACAATGGAACCTGTCATCATGTTTTGCAATGTTGTCCTGACTTTGTTAGACAGACACTTCTCAGAAAGTCTGGGGTCTCATGAACCGGGGGATGGGACCCAGTCTGAACATAACACTTTCCTTAATTTAGTTTAAGCAATATTTTCCTATAAGCCTGAGGCCCCTTGACCCAGGGATGAGGGGGTAGTCTTTTGTCCATTTCAATCTCATTTGGGTATCATTGTTTTTCTCTTATAGGCCCTCATGCTTTAAAACTGACAATGGCCCCTCATATTCCTCTAAAGTCTTTGCTCTCTTTTTACAGGAATTTGGGATTCGCCACCTCAAAGGCCTTCCTTATAACCCCACAGGTTAGGCAGTGGTTGAGCGTGCCAACTGCATTCTGAAGATCATGCTGCAAAAGCAACAAGGGGGAGGTGGAGACGGAGGGATGGGATGATTAACTCAGTCCCAACTGAATGCTGCTTTTTACACACTTAATTTTCTTCAATTTTCAGCTATTGATATCCTTATACTAGTTTTACATTTCTTTGTTATGCCACAGGTTAAGGATTCACAAGTTTCACTCCATACCAGGACAGCTCCAACACAATGGTAAGGGATGTGGAAAGACATACCAGACGGGTCATGGAAGGGGCACTAATGGGGGAAAGGGTATGTTGCTATCATTCCAGGTCCTGATGAAGCTGGACAGTGGGTGCCAACCCACTCCCTGAGACTCCTGGGACCTCAAGAACAAGAAGAAGAGCAAAAGGAGGCAGAAAAGCAGGGCCAGGACACACCAGTCGACAGAAAAGAGAGCGCAAAAGAGAAGACTGAAATGGCTGTTTCATGGACTTGCTCTAATCAAATCCAAGAATTGGCAAAGCTTGTTGCTGACATTAATGTATTAGCAAAAAAAAATTTTAGCCTCCCTAACAATGCTTCTCATGACCTCATTGATTGGATATACCAACATACAATGCCAATATCCTCATGGTTGTCTTACATTTTATTGTTAATCGCTTTTTAAATTATATTGCTGTTGCTTTTATATTGTGTTTTCTGCTGCTTTCTCTCTCTCTCTCTCCCTCTTAAGACAGTCCCTTGCAGGACTGGTAGCAGAGTGGCACCCTCTTCATAGAATACAAAAAGGGAGAGATGCTAGGGAACTTGGCAACAAGAATGCTAGGGAACAGAATAACAAGAGTCTGCATTAATCTTGGGACCCTTCATCACGTACCTTGCATACAATGCCCCATTTGCATAAGCAACAAGTCTATGCAAAGACAAGTCTTATGTTACTTGACCTTTGTGGTCTTTGGCTAGTTGGATCTCAGTCAGCTCAAGCTTGGGAATGGATGTTGAGGCCTTGGGTGTGAGTTCTGCCTCACTGGCTAAAGGTCTGGGACACACCCTGTAGATATGTTAGGACAGGCATGAGCATGCACCAAATTGAGATCGCCCCTACCATCTCAGGAGTGGAGCTCCTGAATACATAAGCTAAACACATACTTGTTGTTGGGGCACATTGGCAAGGGAGATGAGAGGGGTATAAGTACAGGACAGAAGAGGGAGAGAAAGGAAGCAGGGAAGCAAGGAAGCCGAAGAAGGGACAAGATAATGTGCCCAAGCAATAAAGCTTCTCTAACTGCATTAGTGGTGTCAGACTATTCTGTCATATCCAGAGACACCAGAAGGTTGTAGAGGCGACAATAATTGTAGGTAAGTGCTCAGACTCCAGCTGGTGTCAGCAGGTCTGCACTAGCTGAGGACCCCAATAGTAGGGGGATGTCAAAAATCCATTAATATATTTTGAGAATAAAAAGCTTTAATTAAAAAAAATTTAAAAAAGAATCTATGCTAGACACTGAGGAATGTAAGGATAAACCCAAAGTCATGCCTAGTCCTAAAGAGTTTACAATAGATTAAGGGAAATCACACAAATAAAGGATAGACATTATTGGAAAGGTTCTTTCTAGGTCTGTGAGTTTCATGGTAATAATTGCAAACTGAGGAATATGGAGGATCATGTTTTCCAGAATTAAAGATTTTGAGGAAGGTCAGGTTCCTGTCTATTGATATTCTTCAATTCTTACTTTCTAGATAGATGTCAAGTCCCCCAGAGTGCAGCACTCAGACCAGTTCATTGTATTTTATCCTGAATTTCTCCTTACCCCTTTCCAGTTGTAGCTTTCTGCTAGTGGCATTCTATTTTTGTTGCTGCATTTCATCTTTGCAATATCAATGCTCACACACCATTGTATAGACTTTCACAGACTTCCACTCCCATAGAAATCAATGATATGACTTTAACATGTTTAACATGTATGAGACTGCCTGCCATCTAGGGGAGAGGGTGGAGGGAAGGAAGAGAAAAGTTGGAACAGAAGTTATTGCAAGGGATAATGTTGAAAAATTACCCACGCATATGTTCTGTCAATAAAAAGCTATAATAAAAATGTTATTGGAAATAAGAAAAAAAAAGAAATCAATGATATTGTTGATGGTGAGATTTCTTCTCAAATTTGTCAAAATCACAACATGAGCAGAGAACTTAAAATGACATTTAATAGTGCATAGAAACGGAGAAGTTGGATGTGATTGCAACTCTTTAACCAGCCAAGAATAAGGCATTAATCAAAATTGTCATAAAGTACAACAGAGAGATGGCTATGAAGGCAGAGTATTCTGTTAATATATTCCTTTCTTTGCTCATTACATACTTTTCATCTCTACAAATCACTCAAGGAGGAAAGCCCAGGGATGTGTTCTTTTCCTTGCAGCTGGAAGAAACAGCTTTTTCCCATCTTTTGGCAGAGAAGATATTTTGCAGCATCCTCAGTGATTTGAAAGAATGGACACAGAATCACAATGACTGGTTTTACCCCCAACCACATAGGAAAACTTGATAAAACCCTTCTATTTGGAATGTAATATATTGCTGGATGAGACCTAACAAGACCCTTGTACCATTTTGACTTTTGATATAGATTAACTGCTTTACATTTGAATGGCTCTTTTATGGTAATAGCTAATAATAGCTAGCAGTTATATGGCATTTTATGATTTTTAAAAAATGCTTTACTGATGTTATGTCATTTGATCATGGGAGGTAGGTGTTCCATGTTGCAAATGAGAAAACTGAGGCAAAATGAGATGAAGTGTGACATAGCTAGTATCTGAGGCTAGATTTAAACTCAGATCTCCTAACCTTCAAATCTAATACTCTATCCCCAGCCTTACCTAGCTGCTCAGACATAATAAAAATACTTGTCTGTCTTGTTAGTTCTAATTTTATAAGTACACATATATAAAAATCTATATATGATATACATTACACAAACATATGTAATATACACATATATGCTATTAAATATGTTTTTGTGTATGTTCAAAGTACTGTATTAAGAAAATGATTACATTCATAAATAAATATGTATATAAGCATTTCCTTTTGCTTCATGTGGTTTGCCCCAGATCTGAAATGTATTCTTTATACTCTATATATTCTTTATACTTTATATATATTTTATGCTATAAAAATCAGAATTAATTTCTCTTTCTTTTCTGTCAGAAAGTTGTGAATATTTCCACCTATTCCCAGTTAGAAATATAACATGCACATCAAAGAATGTCTTTGGATTTCAAATTAGGTGTTTTATACTCACAAAAGGAGAGGGGCTTAAGTCTAACTGAGCTTCACACACTCAGAGTCTATGATAAATCATAGAAGTTGAAAGGACTTTGGGAATAATTTAGCTTAAGCATCTCATTTTTTATTGAGATATTATTGAGATTTATTTTTTAATAACTTTTTACTGACAGAACATATGCCTGGGTAATTTTTTACAACATTATCCCTTGCTCTCACTTCTGTTCCAACTTTTCCCTTCCCTTTTTCCACCCCCTCCCCTAGATGGCAGGCATTCCCATACATGTTAAATATGTTATAGTGTATCCTAGATACAATATATGTGTGCAGAACCATACAATTCTCTTGTTGCACAAGAAGAGTTGGATTCAGAAGATAAAAATAACCTGGGAAGAAAAACAAAAATGCAAGTAGTCCACATTAATTTTCCAGTGTTCTTTCTCTGGGTGTAGCTGATTCTGTCCATCATTGATCAACTGGAACTGGATTAGATCTTCTCTATGTTAAAGATATCCACTTCCATCAAAATACATCCTCATACAGTATTGTTGAAGTGTATAATGATCTCCTGGTTCTACTCATTTCATTCAGCATCAGTTTCATGTAAGTCTCTCCAAGCCTCTCTGTATCATCCTGCTGGTCATTTCTTACAGAGCAATAATATTCCATAACATTCATATACCACAATTTACCCAACCATTCTCCAACTGATGGGCATCCACTCAGTTTCCAGTTTCTAACCACTACAAAAAAGGCGGCCACAAACATTTTGGCACATCTACAGGTCCCTTTCCCTTCTTTAGTATCTCTTTGGGATATAAGCCCAGTAACACTGCTGGATCAAAGGGTATGCACAGTTTGATAACTTTTTGGGCATAATTCCAGATTGCTCTCCAGAATGGCTGGATGTATTCACAATTCCACCAACAATGTATCAGTGTCCCAGTTTTCCCACATCCCCTCCAATGTTCCGAATTATCTTTCCCTGTCATTCTAGCCAATCTGACAGGTGTGTGGTGGTATCTCAGAGTT
The DNA here is from genome assembly GCF_048593235.1 of Sminthopsis crassicaudata. Taxonomy (NCBI): domain Eukaryota; kingdom Metazoa; phylum Chordata; class Mammalia; order Dasyuromorphia; family Dasyuridae; genus Sminthopsis; species Sminthopsis crassicaudata. Next base: position 113,633,887 of record NC_133617.1, on the reverse strand, counting down.
GTCGTAATTTGCATTTCTCTGATTAATAATGACTTGGAGCATCTTTTCATATGGCTAGAAATAGTTTCAATTTCTTTGTGTGAGAATTGTCTGTTCGTATTCTTTGATCATTTATCAATTGGAGAATGGCTTAATTTCTTATAAATCAGAGTCAGTTCTCTATATATTTTGGAAAGGAGACCTTTATCAGAACCTTTAACTGTAAAAATGTTTTCCCAGTTTGTTGCTTCCTTTCTAATCTTGTTTGCATTAGTTGTACAAAGGCTTTTTAATTTGATATAATCAAAATTTTCTATTTTGTGATCAATAATGATCACTAGTTCTTCTTTGGTCACAAATTCCTTCCTCCTCCACAAGTCTGAGAGGTAAACTATCCTATGTTCCCTAATCTTGTTCTTTATGACTAAGTCATGGACCCATTTTGATCTTATCTTGGTTTACAGTGTTAAGTGTGGATCCATGCCTTATTTCTGCCATACTAATTTCCAGTTTTCCCAGCAGTTTTTGTCAAATAGTGAATTGTTATCCCAAAAGTTGGGATCTTTGGATTTGTCAAACACTACATTGCTATAGTTATTGACTATGTTGTCCTGTGAACCTAACCTATTCCACTGATCAACTAATCTGTTTCTTAGCCAATACCAAATGGTTTTGGTGACTGCTGCTTTATAATATAGTTTTAGATCAGGTACTGCTAGGCCATCTTCATTTAATTTTTTTTTCATTAATTCCTCTGAAATTCTTGACTTTTTATTATTCCATAAGAATTTTGTTGTTATTTTTTCTAGGTTATTGAAATAGTTTCTTGGGAGTCTGATTAGTATAGCACTAAATAAATAGATTAGTTTAGGGAGTATTGTCATGTATGTTATATTTATTATATTATTATATGTATATATATTGTATGTTATATTTGTTAAGCCTATCCAAGAGCACTTACTATTTTTCCAATTATTTAAATCTGACTTTATTTGTGTGGAAAGTGTTTTGTAATTTTGCTCATATAGTTCCTGACTTTCCTTTGGTAAATAGATTCCCAAATATTTTATGCTATCGACAGTTATTTTGAATGGAATTTCTCTTTGTATCTCTTGCTGTTGGATTTTGTTGGTGATGTATAAAAATGCTGAGGATTTAGGTGGATTAATTTTGTATCCTGCAACTTTGCTAAAGTTGTGAATTATTTCTAATAGTTTTTTAGTAGAATCTCTGGGGTTCTCTAAGTATACCATCATATCATCTGCAAAAAGTGATAATTTGGTTTCCTCATTACGTACTCTAATTCCTTTAATCTCTTTCTCAACTCTTATTGCTGAGGCTAGCATTTCTAATACAATATTGAATAATAATGGTGATAGTGAACAACCTTGTTCACTCCTGATGTTACAGGGAATGGTTCCAGTTTATCCCCATTGCATATGATGTTAAGCATCTTGTTTTAAAGCTGATGAAAATAAGACCTGGCTAGTTTCACAGATCTAATAATGAAAGGCACCTTAGAGACTTTCTAGTCTAACTCTTTCATTTTACAGATTACCAAAAATTAAATCCCTTCCCTAAAGCCAATATGGGTAGCAAGTAGCAGTGCTGGAATGCAGACCAAAACCCTGTCTCTAAGTTCTGCATTCTCTCCATAGATCACATGGCTAATTAGTGGCCTAGTCCAGCCTCTGGACTCTTAGCTTGGGGACTCTAGCATGCTATCATATTCTCTTCTCTTCTCACCATAGCATATCAGAGTATTTTTGTTTAATTTAGAAGCAATTGGAATAATTTGCTCCTACCTCAGAAGGTATTCCTGGAAAGGCTGTCTGTAGTATTGATTTTGGTATTAGGTGGTACATTTTAAAAAGGACATTTGCAAATTGTAGCATGTTCAAGGAAATGTCAATCAGGAGGATGAGAGGACTGGAGACCATAGCCTGCTAGGATTATTTGGAGCAACTGAGAGTGTTTAGCTTAGAAGACTTAAGGAGTACATGGTAACTGTCTTCAAGTATGTGAAGGACTTTCATATGGAAGAGGGATAAGAGTTTTTTCTCAGAGGGACTAGCCAGAAACGCTAATGTAAAGCTATATCATAAGGGAGATTTAACCTTGATATAAAGAAAACTCTCATAACAGAACCAGTCAAACAACAGCCTTGGAAGTCTTGAATTGGAGAGCCTTGAAGAGTAATAGGTTAAATATATCTTTGCTTATTTGTAGCCTTCTTAGTGGTGGGGATGGGGGGAGAGACAGGAGGAGAAGAAAGGGGATTAAAAAAAATAAAGTAAAACAAAAAGTACACAATAGAGAACCAAAGAAAACCTATAAGGAAACAAAGATGAACTGCTCTGAACACAATGTATGATATTTGTTTCATAAACTTTTTTGAAATGGAAATGTATTGCTTTATATTTTGAATCTTTCTTTTTATTTGCTATGCACATAGAAGTTTTTTTCTTTTCCTATTTTTTATTTATGTTGAAAATAAACAAACAAATGAATGAATGAATAGATAAAAGAGAAAGGTAATAGGTTACCCTTTGCTGTGCTCTGGAGGCGGGAGGCTGAATGACCACTTGCTGGGAGATTGTGCAAGGAATTCCTCCCTAAGTTCAAGTTGGACTTCAAGGTCTCTAAAGTCCTGCAGTTCTTTGGTTAGCATGAGGCTCATGCATAGAATCCCAGTTGCTGTTTCATGGGAGTGACATTTGTGTTACATCTGTCATGAAGAGTTAAGGAAGTTTTCTAACTAATCTGTGTGATGTTAACACAACTAATTATCCAGATAATTTGGTTCTCTATAGGCAAATATGGAACTAAGGTTTAACTTTTCCACTGGACCTTTCAGTTTTTATAGACACAGGTATTGAAGAGATTGTCCAGTTCTAAACATTGATTATGTGCATGCACCCACAATATTTTTATATTGCCATTCTTTCTAATTACAGAACCTCTGCCTTTATTTAGCCCCCTATTGGAAAATAGGAATCTAGATAATCAAGAAAATATGTTAACATAGGCAGACTTTACCTTAATTATCACTCCATGCTGCAGGCAACAGAAGAACAAAAAAATCCCCCATTTCTTGAGCTAGTACAAAATGAATCCTCCCCTCTTTCAAAAAAGCTTTCATAAGAAGCACAAGAACAAATCAAGGAGATGCCTTGTCGTGCTAAATGCAATACAATTCAATTAAACAATAATTTATTAGGCAATTAATACATACAAGTCAGTGAATCAATAAAAAATATTAAGTGTTTACTGTGCACTGTGCTAAATGCTGCCAAAAATAAATAAAGGCAAAAAAAAAATTAAATTCAAGGAGTTCACATTCTAGAAGGGGAAGTAATATGTAAATAATTAGTGATATAAAAACAAAAAAAAATTAGAGACTCACATTAAGGAGCCTTTATTATTTGGTGTCACAATGCAAGATATATGCAGAAAAATAAATACAAGATATGTAATTTGAGGAGGAATTAATTAACAGAGAAGGGGAAAGTTAATCTAAAGTCCCAAACTTTTTTTCTGCATTTTTATATCCTGTCACTCCTCTTTATATAATTGAAATACCAGGCAAATTAGAATAGGCAGCTAGGTGAAATAATGTGATCAAATGTTGGGCTTGGAATCAGGAAGAAGGGTTCAAAATCTTGCCTAAGATACTTACTAGCTATGTGACTTTGGGTACGTCATTTAATTTCCATTTGCTTCAACTTCCTAATCTTTAAAATGGGAATAATAAAAGCTCTTACTAATCAGGGGTGTTGTGAGGACCAAATAAGATCATCTATGTTTTTTCAAAATTTAAATTCCAGTGGTTTATTTAGCTAGTTTCTTTCTCCAATTAAGGATTCCTTTGTCTATGTATTTGTACAACCCATGCCTCACTCCTGGAATATACTTCATCTTTATGTCCTTCTCCCAGAAGTTTTATTTTCAAGACAACTCAGACATGGAAACTTCCTTCTATGAGATCCACATCCTGTCAACCAGATGGTATTTATCTTTCTTCTTCAAATTTATCTTGTTTTACTTCTCTGTATACATGTGAAAATTTCCCCTATTAGAATGTGAGTTTCTTGAAGTCAGGAACAATTTTTTCATTGTATTTTTGTAGAATTGTAAATCTGTTGTAGAATTGACCTTCAGCATTTATGTCAGGACCTGGCAACTTTGCTGAATTGTAGTGGTGACACAGGGTAAGTTCTGAGGTCTTGGCTGATTATATCATGACAACTCAGTTATTAGATCTTGTCATAGCAAAAAGCATATAAAAGGTTTCCAGTATGAGGCAGGAAGTTTCCGGTTCCTCTGATCTCATGTGAACCATGTTTGTTTCTGATACATTGACTGCAACTGATTGCATGCAAACACCAAAGTGGGCTTTGATCCTTCTTTTTTCTGTCTTGCTTTCTGATTTCTGGTTGCTCCCTGAGTCATTTTCATTATGTTTTCCTCAGTTCTTCCTCAAATAGGACACAGTTTTCTTTTCTTTGATCCATTCACTTCCCATCTCTATGTTCTTCCTGAACTTCGAGCATTTCCTTGATTTGTATTTGTGATTCTCATGAAGGTTTTTTGCAGGGTGAGGTGAGATATTTCATTTTTCTCTGGATCAGGACTGTTTTTTTGTTCTCTTGTCAGAATGACAAGTAAGGTAGAGTGTGCCTATGCTTACATGCTTTCTTGATGTTCGACATTCCTGTTTTCCAATAAATGTCTGAATGAATGCAGAGGCTCTGTGACTAGAGAAAAGACAAAGACAAAAATGAAGGTAGAAATAGCAGAATCTGGCAACTGATTGGTTATGTGGGGTGAGGAATTGAGGAAGACAGATAAAAATGTTTGCATACAACCACATAATTTATATATTAAGATAAAAAATAGACACATAGTGCTGTACATTATGAGCATTATAGAAAAAGTATGTTTAGAAAGAATGAGATGAATGTAAAATAGTTCATCCTGAAGGCAATAAGAATTTCACTGAAATTTATTGAAATATCATAACTTGTTTTAGGAAAATCTGTGTGGTGGCTGTGTAATTGGATAAATTGGAGACTACTTGGAGCAGAAGACCAATTAGACAGCTATTTGTAATAGCTGATGAAGATGATGAGAATAATGAAGGGTTGATGAATAATGAGAAGCTGATGAGATGATGAAGGGTTGAATAAGTGTGGCGGCTTTGTGATGAGAGAGAAGGGCATAGGTAAGACAAAAGTGAAGGTAAAAATGGCAGTATTTGTCAATGGATGGGTTTTGTGGAGTGAGACATTAAGAAGACCACTGAAGTTGTGACCTTTGGGTGAGTAGTAAGATTATGATACCTTTGATAGCAATAGGAAATTTGGGAGAGAGGTGGGTTTAAAAGGAAAGAAAATGTAATGCAATGTGCATTGGAGATCCCAAACTATTCATGCCTATTCAACTTGTGAAATTGCCTTTGATGACCCAGGGTGATAAGTGGAGACACAGGGCTCTTACACAGTCAGTATCCTAGATCAGATTATGTACTCCAGAAGATCCTGTGTCATCCATAAGATGATTTAGGAAGAAAAGAATGTGCATTTGGTGTGGAGGGAGATGGATTTTCTCAAAGGTATCCATTGATCTAATGGTACTAGTGTTAGGGTAGGATTTGTTTGTGATTTTCCCAACACACAGATGCTAGGGTAAATATTGGGGTTGAGAACTTGCACAGTAGAGTGAGAGGCAGAGGAGACAGTATTGGAGATAAGAGTAGCTCTGGTTAGAGATAAGACTCAATCTAAAGGAGGATGATATGGGACTCATTTTTCTACTCTCGGATTGGTTGATCACACATACCTTGTGGCTGGGACTTTTCTGGTACTTACTTTAGAGATCACTTATATAGATTACAGATTATCCATGGTCCATTGTTTTTCATTCTCCTCTTTTTTTCTGATTTTTAGTCATTCCTACTTTTAAATTTTTTCTGCTTATCAATCAGCCAGAATTTATTTAGTACCTATTATATGACAGGGATCATGCTAGATGCTGGGAATGCAGAAATAATATATGAAGCAATCCATATTGTTCACATATAAGTACATATATCATCAATAAAAAAGAATAAATACAATAAATGCAAATGAATATGAGGTATTTAAATGCGTGGTAGTTTGAGAGAGGAAGAGAGAGGGAGAAAGAGAAATAGAAAGAGAAACAGAGAGAGAGAGAGAAGAGAGACAGAGACAGAGAGTGAGCTAGCAAATCAGAAAAAAGTTTCACATAGAAAATGATGTTTGAGCTGATTCTATGAGGTAGAAGACAGAATGCATTCCAGTTATGGGGAGTAAGGGTATGGAATAGTACATGGAGTAGTGTGTGTGTGAGTGAGGAAAAAAGAAGGCCAGATTGGGTCTTAAAGGAAGGACAAGACTAAACTGATAGATGGGGAACTGGTTATGAAGAGCTTTAAAAGCTAAGTGAGGATGTTGAGTGAAATGACTAAAACCAAGAAAAACATAATACACATTTATCAGCCCTCATTGTGTGATGACCAAATACGAATGACTTAGCTCTTCTAATAATCCAATCTGAATGCAGAATGAAGCATATTATTTTTGCTTTTTAAAAATTTATTTGTTTATTTATTTTTTCTCATGCTTTTCCCCTTTTATTTGAATTTTTCTTTCACATCAGGATCAGTGTGGAGATAGGTTTAAAGTGATTGTACATGTATAACATATCATAGATGGCTTGCTGTCTTGGAGTGGAGGAAGCAAAGGAAGGAAGAAAGAAAAATTTGGAATTCAAAATCTTACAAAAATAAAAGTTGAAAATTGGAATTGGAATTGGAAAACATTATAATTGGGGAAAATAATATTAAGTAAGGGGGAAAGCTAAGTGAGGAATTTATATTTGCTTCTAGAGGCAATACTGGAATTAAGTGGAGGAGTGAAATATGTTAAAGAAAATCACTATGATAGTTTGTATAGGATGACCTGGCATGGGGAGAGATTTGAGGAAGTAATACTAAGTAGGAGGCTGTGAACTAATGTAGGTGAGAAATGATGAAGGCATGAATGACATTTGCTTGAATAGAAAAAGAGAGTGAAAAGGAGAAATGTTTTGAAGCCAGGAATACCAAGTTTAGGCAATTGTTTGAAAGAGAGTGAGTCTGAAAAGGGAGTGGTATGGTGGAAGTATAGTAACCTTCATATACTGAAAGGGATGAAGAAAATTACTTTTTCTGCTTTGCTGTAGAAGAAGGAGTAATAAGTAATCTTTGCCCAGATGCAAATTTAGGCTCAATATAAGGAAACTCTTCCTAATAAGTAGAACTAGATTGGATCGCCTCAAGAAATAATGGATTTCTCTTAATGAAAGTCTTCCAGTAAGACAGGGTGGCAAATATGTTGTAAAGGGAGTCTTGTTCTGGTAAAGGTTAGACAAGATGCCTTGTATTCTTCTTTCTTGTTCTGAAATAATTGTGAGTCTCTAAAATGAGAAAATGCAAGTGAAAGGCACATTTTAAAATATGAAACACTATCTCAGTTAATTGTCATTATTATTATAGAAATAAATATTATTATAGAAATAAAAAGGGAATAAAACTCAAATCACTCAGTTTTGTTCCTTATTAGAAGTCTTCTTATGTCACATCTGTCTTGTAGTTGAACATTGAGTGACCCTATTAGAGCCAAGCCTCTTTGATTCACAAATTTTGGTATTTTCTTCTTGCTTCTTTGCATAAATTGTTAAGGAAATTAGATCTTATGGTAGGTAAAATCACTAGACTTAAAGTCAAGAAAGTGTGGATTCAAATCCAGCTTCAGACACTTACTGCCTATGAGACCCAAAGGCACAGCATTTAGCCTCTCTTAACCACAGTTCTCATCTATAAAATTGAGATAATAATACCTACATTACAGAATTGTTGTGAAGGTTAAAGAAGACAACATAAAACAGTACTTTGAAAATCTTAAATTTCTATAAAAATATTAATAGTTGTTGTTTTTATCATCACTATTGTCATCATCATCTGGGCTACAGAGATTTTGGGTCACTAGATTCCTGTCTAATCACTCAGAAATAATTTGTAGCACTTGAAGAGAGTATTAATTTATGCTTATGAGTTTCTCAACTCTATAAACTTGTAGAAGACATTATGGGACTTGATAGATAGAGGTTACTAGTTTGAATCTATGGCAAATGATGAAGAGGCCAGAATCATCTGGAAACTGGAACAGATTGATAAAGAGGCTGGGGAGGAGGGGAGAGAATCAGGGATAAGAATCTGTATACAGACTGTGCTTGTAAGCATGCAGCTGATAAATGGCTTTAAAACTTGCTTGTCTGTGCGAGGAGAATGCACTCTGGAGATGTGAATTACTCTCTTACAGTGACAAATACCAGGGATAGCTCACTTAAGCCTGGGGAGAGTTTGAGGTTCTAGTGTGCATAAGTCATATGACATTGCCTGGATATCATCTGGGAGGGAGGTAAAGGCAGTCAAGGGATACACTGAACTGGGAAGTGCTGGAAAGGGGAATGGGGTCATCCAGAGAACAATCATGTCAACCTGTCAGAAAGTCTGGGATCGTGCCAGAATCAGACATTAATGGGGATGGGAGGCTGTCAAAGCTTGAGTAAGGGAGTTAATGCCTGTAGTCAAGATCCAAAAATTAAAGTTAAAGACATGACAAACTAGCATAACAGAGATGAATGTTACTTCAGAATGCTGAGATATTTCCCAGTGACTTCCATTTTTATCTTGTTGCTCCTGAGTTTTGATATTATTTATGGGAAATAGGGAATTTTAGTTGTTTCTAAATCACTTATATTTATAATTCTAATAAAAAGTAAAAGTAAAAATTTAATAAGTAAAATCATAATGATATTAGCAGTCATAATGCAGAGAAGCAAAACTTATAGCAAATTTAAATTTTTATTCCCCAGGGTAAAACCTGATAGATTTATTCTTTTCTGATTCTCACCCTATAGGGAAAGAAATCAGGCTCTCCCTGGTTTAGCACAGATATAGCACTCCATATATTCTCCAAGAGTAGTGTGATTATCTATCTTCTCATAGCAGGAGAGCAGTTATAGGATTTCTGTATATTACTTAAACTTTAGCAATTCTCTAAGCCATAATTGTAGGGTGAATATGAACAGAGGACTACCTCTCTCCAGTTTTCCAAAAAGAACAGCTCGTTTTTGCTGTATTTCTTTAGTGGAAGCCATCCTAACACAAAAGTACAAATCCTCATGCATGGAGCCTTGCTGCATGAGTAGCAGAGTGTCTGGGTCTAAGAAAGTCCTCATTGTTCATAAACTGAGGTCAGAAGATGTTAAGCCAGCAGGAGTCTTCCAGAACTGTGTCATAGGTAATTCCTTACTTTTATCTTTTCCTAAAGAATGGGTCTGACCATTTTACTTCCCTATTCAATAAATTCCAGTGTTTCTCCAGGATCAAAACTTTAATCTTCTGCTTAGTACTTAAAGCCCTTCATAACCTAGTCCCCTCCTATCCTTCCAGCCTTCTTGTATCTTATTTCCAGTGACACTGGACTTCTAAATGTTCCATGAACAAGATATTTGTTTTTTTCAGCTTTGAGCATTTTCTCTGGCTATCCCCCTTGTCTGTAATGTTCCACCGCCTCAACTCTACCTACTCATTTCCTTGGCTTCTTTTAAGTTCTAATTAAAATCCCATCTTTAGAAGCTTTTCTCCACTCCTTTTATTTCCAATGCCTTCTCTCTGTTAATTATTTCCTATTTATCCTGTATATATTGTGTTTGTATATATTTGTTGGCATTAATGACTGTAAACTCCCTGAAAGCAGGGACTGTATTTTGCCTCTTTTCAGATATTCAGTGTTTAGCACAGTGCCTGGCATATAGTAGACACTTAATAAATGTTTCTTGATTGATCAATTCTCCTCCACTTTAGTCTTCTTGCCATATGTCTCCTTGCACTGTCATTTCTACTTGACTAACCAACCAACCATCCTGCACCTTGGAAGTGTTCCATTAAAATGAAATTAATGAGAAATAACTCCGTAACTCCAGTGGCAGATTAATTTAAACCCAGCTTATGCTAGATTAATATTAAATATAGCCCTCTTGTCAGAGATTTCCCACTGTGTGGTCCAGTTAATTAGGAAAGGTAGAAATGTCACATTTTTCTCAGATTGAATCCAGAAACCTGGGAAAACCTCTTAACTGGGAAAGTAGTCAGTTAGACACAGATCTGCAAACAATCACTGCCTATGACATATCAAAACAATTATTTTTTAAAAAGGAAAACATATTAAATAAATGCAAATCATTTTGGTAGGGCCATACTAACACCATATTAAGACCAGTTTTGTGCTTTTGTATAAAATAGGCCATACCCAGAAGGTGAGTGCCAACATTGGATTCTATGGTCCCATGATCATTCTCCTAAGCTGGCTTTGAGGAAGAGAAACAAAAAGGGAAAAAGATAACTCCTACATAGGTTCTGTGTGGAAGTAGTAGAAATAATAGAAAGATATATAATAAATTCCTTTGAGAAAATTAAGCAATTTCTCTTTTTTTACTTCTTTTTTAAAAAATTATTAAACTAAATACAAGATAAGAAAAAAAAAAAACAGAACAGAAAACAAACAAAAAAAAAAAACAGAAAAGAAAAATCAAAACCAAAATATTGTCATATGCCCAGCAAGACATTAGGGAGAATTCAAAAATATAACAATAAATTTCCATTTCAAGAAAGCATATATAATAATAGAAGAAATTATATTGCAATGCTTTTTTAAGGAGTGATTTCCTTCCTCTCTGTTTCACCCTGTCTTATCCCCTTACGCAGTATTTGATTTTTTCTTTAAAAGTTTAATTTTATTACCAACATATGTGAGTTAACAAAATACAAATGGTGTATACTTTAAAATCATTTGTACTTAACCATTATTTTTTTTCCTAATAAATAACTCCCTGTTTGTTCCTTATAAAGGCAATATGAAAACTGGTCCTACCCCATTAAGGCAGTGCAATGAAATACTTTTTTTTTTTTTTTTTTTTTTTTTAGAGATAAGATAAAGTGTTTTTTCCAGTGTGACTTTTAAGGAAAGGATATTTTATGAGAAGAACTATGAATGTATAGCAGAAATCAGAAAGAATGTGGTATGGGGGGAACCCTTCTTAAGTGTCTAATATACCAGCCATTGTACTAAGCACTTTAAAGATATTATCTCATTTAATCTTCACTATAAACCTATGTGGTAGATGTTATTATGATCAGTATTTATAATTGAGAAAACTGAGGAAGACATTAGATAACTTGCCCAGGGTCATATAGCTAGTAAATATTTGGGGATAATTTGAATTTAAGTCTTCCTGATTCCAAATCCAAAATTCTAACTTACCACTTACCTACCTAAGGAAGGCAGTTGTCTCACTAGTGAAGAGAATTTGAAAGAATTGAACTACCCTTCAGTCATTTTTTGTTTTTCAGTTGGATTCAATTCTTTGTAACCCCATTATAAAGAGAGGGGAATGATTTGCCATTTCCTTCTTTAGCTCATTTTACAGATAAAGAAACTGAGGCAAACAGGAATACGTGTTTTGGGTGGATTCAAGAGTACAAGGAAGGAGATGACAATTTTAGAGGAAAATATGTGATTTGATCAAGGAATTGGCGTTATCAGATGAGTGACTTAAAATGGGAACAGACATATATTGAAAAGAACCTTTAACTAGCCTAGGAGAAGGGAGCCAAATGGATAGAGAGCAAAAACCTTGCTTACTGGAGGTTTTCTAGTAGAAACTGGATGACTTCTTGGATATATTTTTGTTTGAATATGGGTGAGAACTGATAACCTCTGAGGTTTCCTGAGGTTCTGTGATTCTGATATGGACTAAATGTTAATAAGGGAAAAGCTCTTTGGACCATGAGGGGAAAGGCTTGGCCAGAATCAGGAAGGAGACTGACCTTGAAGGTTAAATTAAGCTGAGAAATAATGGAGGAGCCTATGGACTGGCTTCATTTTTCTCTCTTTCCTCAATAGTGTACACTGTAGATGGCCTCAACCTCACGGCAAGAATCTGGATAAGATCCAAGCTCATGGTTTTATTTCCTTTTTGGCATTACTGCCAGATCGATGGCAGGTTAGAGTACTACTGATTGGAAGCTTCTGATGTCTGAAAGGTTTCAGATGGTGGAAAACCCAAACCCAAGCCCAAATTGCTTACAGGATCAAACGAGCCAGCAGGGGCCCTTTTTTTGCTATAGGTTATGGGCTTCTTAAATGTTTCTTCCTCTCCTTGGGTACAATTATGTTAGTTTGGCCTGTACCATAAGGACCACTTGGAATTATGCCAAGGTGAAGGAGAAATGAAGGGGTCTTTTTTAAAAGAATGGGTCCTGATTACTATTATCAATACCATTCAAACCAAGAATAAGAATGGTTTAATGGACTGTCCTTGGGATCAAGTTATGGATACTGATACTGACTGACCATAGGCAAATCTTTAGTGTCCAGGGCAAGACTCTAAAACTAAAAGTTAACATCAAGGTATAAACACTAGCAGAAGAAGTTCTACCAAAAAAATTACTGGCTTGGACTAAAAACCCAAACCAAAATATTGCACTAGTCATGATAATAAAAGCATTATTTATAGAGAATTCTATAACACAAAAGTGTTATTTTGGAATTGGATCATTAAAGCAGAAGGTGAAGGATCCGTCTCTGCTACTTACTTATGGCTGTGTGACCCTGGGCAAATCACTTAACCTCAATTGTCTCAAAAAGAGAGAGAGAGAGAGAGAGAGAGAGAGAGAGAGAGAGAGAGAGAGAGAGAGAGAGAGAGAGAGAGAGAGAGAGAGAGAGAGAGAGAGAGAGAGAGAGAGAGAGAGAGAGAGAAGAGAGAGACAGAGAGACAGAGAGAGAGAGAGAGACAGAGAGAATCAGAGAGAGACAGAGAGAATCAGAGAGAGAGACAGAGAGAGACAGAGAGACAGAGAGAATCAGAGAGAGACAGAGAGAATCAGAGAGAGAGACAGAGAGAGACAGACAGACAGACAGACAGAGACAGAGAGAGAGAGAGAAAGAGAAAGAGAGAGAAAGAGATAGAGAGAGAGAGAGAAAGAGAGAGAGAAAGAGAGAGAGAGAAAAAGAGAGAGACACACAGAGAGAGATTTCTACTCCCATTTTTCAAAAAAAAGAAACCATGATATAAAGAAAGAAATTAACCAACTTCCTTAAGTTCAGTGATCAATACATCCAATACTTTATTGACTGATATGCCCAATTGCCATAAAGACACACCTAATATTTCATTTCATCTGATCCTCATCACAACTCTTTGACATAGGTGAGGAATTACTTCTGGGACAGCTAGATGGTGCAGTGAATAAACCACAGGTTCTGTAGTCAGGAGGATCTGAATACTAGACTTGGAGTCAGGAAGATCTGAGTTTGAATTTAATCTTAGATACTTACTGGCTATGTGATCCTGGGCAAGTCATTTAACCTACATTTATTTCAGGTTCTCTATTTGTGATGTGGACAAGCAGCATCTATCTTCCAGAGTTGTGAAAATCAAATGAGAGAAAAAAGAGAGAGTTAGATTAACAGGTAGAAACAGAGGAAAAGAAGCACAAAGAGAAGGGAGGCTAAAAAAAGAACCAAACAGTATTATAGTAAGATTTTTTTCACTTATATTTCTATTCCTTTCTTAAAATTATTTTGGTGCTATATCTTATTAACATATTATTTTTCATAATTTCCAAACTTAGATCCTTCTCAGTCATGACTTGGGACAGAGAATGAATTATTAAATTTCTTGCTCCAGTCCCACTCGTCTTCATTATCTTCCATGGAAAGTTAGTGACTCCAAAGTGGGGTTTACATTCTTCTCTTAAGTGGTGTAAGTGCACCATGAAGATTATCATTCTATGTTTCAGTTGAATATCCAGATATATTTGATAACAATCGTGACATGGCTTTAATTGGCTATATATTGATAATCTACAGAAAATTCTCCTTTTACACACACAAGTCTGTGTTTTCCCACTATTGATTACAGTACTTTTGTGATTGCATAGAAGTATACTCCTTGGATCTTTTCCCATCTACTTCCCAAGTGAATTATCTCTGTCTTCCTTTCATCTTCCTTTTATCATGAGATTTTTGGATCAATGTGACCCTGAAGTCTGGAATAAGTCTCTACAGACTTCCTTATAAGTAAGCTACAGCTTACTTCATTTTTCCCTAGTCCTTGTTGCTCAATTTCCTCTTCTTCTGGCATGAAAATCCTGTCCTTAGGTCCCCCTTTATAGACTGGGTCCACATAATATATCCAGATATAGTCTAACTGTCATGGCTACTCCTTTGTATATAAGAAAAATAAGATGTCAATTGATTGGCCTATAGGTTGCCTCTAGAATTAATTTTGGACAGTAATTTAAATTTCCCTCTTCTACCAAACAGGGTTTCAGGATTGTTAACAGTTTTCTTTTTTTTTTTTAATACTAAATTTGGATTAATCTCCAGTTCCAAATGGGTGGAGAGACTAATGAATAGATCTTGAGTGGAAAAGAAGGAAAGCAAGAAGTAAAAGACTTTACAAATAATGAATTGGAAGCTCTTAGCTTTTTATGGGCATTGAAAAGATAATGAGTTTTCTTGGCATCTGACATACTAAAGCATTGCAGATCACATAGCTTCAGCATATCTATAGGTTTTTGGAATAAGAAAGACAAGCTGAAGATGAATGTCTGTGTAGCACACTGGATACATGGTTATCTGGTATTCCTTGTCATTTTGGGATGAGTCACTGGGATGGATATGGTGTATGACTTCATTCCCCAAATCCCTCAACATAGCTCTAGTCTTCTTGCAATACTGTGTTCCTAATGTACATAGAAGGCAGGCTATGAGTGGGGTCTGACTGCACAACCAAAGAAATATTAATTGTGTATGGCTAGGGTGAGTCAATATGATAAAAATGACAATTCTGTCTAAATTAATTAACTTATTTGGTTCCATGCAAGTTAAATTACCAAAGAATTCTTTGTAGCTATAGAACAAATAACAAAATTTATCTGGAAGAAAAAATGGTCAAAAATATCAAGGAAATCAATAAAAAAAATATGTTAAGGAAACTAGCTTATCTAAGCACCCACGTTAATTGAGGACTCTGCTCTGAAGATTTGGTCTGAAGGCCATCTCTGGCTTTGACCTTCAAACATCCTGGATATCAGATTAATTACCCAATAAATGAACATTTATTTAGTAATTTTGGCAAGATAGGTACCAGGCTAGATGTTGGGGGTTCAAAGACATAAATGAAAACTCCCTATCCTCGAAATGCCTTATTCTACCAAAAAGACATGATGTCTAGTATATGCTAAACATCTAAAAAAGGAATACAAAGTAATTTTTTTCTCTGACAAGAAACTAGCAGCCAGAAGCCAGGATCATGTGGAAGATAATATGAGTTTTGAAATAAAAAGGGAAGTCCAAGAGATGGAAAGTAGGAATGAGTGCATTTCAGGCAGGCATTCAGCTAGTACAAATGTTCAATGATAGGGGATAGTGTGTCATATATTAGGAACAGCGAGAAGAACATTTAGGCTAACCTATAAAATATAAGAAAGTGATGTTTGTATGTTAAAGTTGGAAAGATAATTTGGGACTGGGTTGTAAACAGTTTTAAAGTCAACCAGAGATATTCATATTTGATCCCAGTGACAACAGGGAGTAATTGTAGAGAATTAATTAGAGAAATTAAATAGAGAAATAATTAGACATGCCCTTTAGGAAAATGACCTTGACAGGTATATATAGGATGGATCAGAAGTGAAATATTTAAGGCAGAGGGACTAATGAGGTTATTAGACCAGTCCAAGTGGAACTAAGAATCTGAGCTACGGTGATAGTCCTGTCTATGGAGAGAGAGGAATAGAAAAGACACTGCAGTGGTAGAAATTTGTTGTTGTCTTTTGTTCTCAAATAGGATCAAATCGACATCATTTTGGATCCAGGGTGCAGTGAGTCTGATTGTGTTTGATTAGATCAATACAAGCTTGGAATACTCTATCATAAGTTGGGCATAAGTAGTCTATATGAAGATTTGGAGTGAAAACATCTTTAAATTTGCAAGTGTCATGTTGCTATTGTTGTTTGAGCAATTCTGTTTTGCTCATAGATCATAGCCCATTCTTTGATGTGGCTACTCCATACTGAGCAATCTTATACCAGTGTCTCCCAATGTCATACAACTGATTCCTTTGGAATCAATTCTTCAGAGAGACCCTGAGAATATCTTTTTTTTTTTAAAGCTTTTTATTTGCAAAACATATGCATGGGTAATTTTTCAACATTGACAATTGCAAAATTTTGTTCCAAATTTTCCCTTCCTTCCCCCTGCCTCCTCCCCTAGATGGCAGGTAATCCAATACATATTAAATATGTTAAAATACATGTTAAATCCAATATATGTAAATATATAACATACATACATACATATATATATATGTATATACACAGTTATCTTGTTGCACAAGAAAAATAGGATCAAGAAGGAAAAAAAAAAACTGAGAAGGAAAACAAAATGCAAGCAAAAAAGAACAAAAAGAGAGAAAATGCTAATTGTAGTCCATACTCAATTCCCACCATCTTCTCTGGGTGTAGATGGCTCTCTTCATCACAAGATCATTGGAAGTGCCCTCAATCATCTCATTGTTGCAAAGAGCTATGTCCATCAGAATTGATCATCATATAGACAATGTTGCCTTGTAAAATGATCTCCTGGTTCTGCTCATTTCACTTTGCATCAGTTCATGTAAGTTTCTCCAAGTGTCTCTGAATCAGTCTGCTGATTGTTTCTTACAGAACAATAATATTCCATAACATTCATATACTACAATTTATTCAGCCATTCTCCAATTGATGGGCATCTACTCAGATTCCAGTTTTTTTGCTACTACAAAAAGGGATGCCACAAACATTCTTGCACACACAGGTCCCTTTCCCCTCCTCAGTATTTCTTTGGGATATAAGCCCAATAGCAGCAATGCTGGATCAAAGGGTATACACAGTTTAATAACTTTTTGAGCATAATTCCAAACTGCTCTCCAGAATGGGTGGATCTGTTTACAACTCCACCAATCATGTATCAGTATCCAATTTTCCCACATCCCCTCCAACATTCATCATTATCTTTTCCTGTCATTTTAGCCAATCTGACAGGTGTGTAGTGGTATCCTGAGAATATCTTTGTACTGCTTCCTTTGACCTCCATGTAAATGTCTGCCTCATATGAGTACTCTATAAAATAGTTTTTTTTAGGTAAACATATGTTTGGCATTTGAATAAAATATCCAGCCCATTAGAGTTGTGCTCTCTGCAGTAGTTTAAATGGTTGGCAGTTTAGTTCAGCAGTGTCTGGTATCTTATCTTGCCAGTTGATCTTCAGACTCTTCCCAAGATAATTAGAAATGATTCAGTCTCTGAGCTGGGTGCTGGTATAATGTCCAGGTTTCATAGGAATACAGCAATAAGATCAGCACAATGACTGTAAACCTTCAGTACAGTGACTCTATAGATCCTGTAGACCAATAGGCAGTCCAAAACCTCTTTTCTCCAGACTTTTGTTAGAGTCACCTAAAGACAAACTTGCTCTGGCAATGAGTGTGTCAATCTCATTACATATTAAAATCCTTAGAAAATATATTGCCAAGGTAAATGAACTTACCCACAGCATTCAAAGTTTCTCCATTTGCTGTAACTTATGGTTCCACATATGGGCGATGTGGTACTGATTTGTGGAGCACCTTTGTTTTCTTGGGGTTAATTGTTAAGCCAAAATTAGCATAAGCATCAGAGCAATAGATCTGTACTCTGTTGCATCTCAAGCTCAGAGGCTGCACTTAAGTGCACAAAATAAAAACAACTTACTGTGGTAACTAAGTAGATATGTAGATTGAGGGAGAATGAAGAATAAAGAATAACACAGATATTGTGAACCTGGTTGACTAGAATTCTGATAGTACCCTTGATAGTAACAAAGAGGACTGGATAAGCATGGATTCTGGGAGAAAGATAATGCTTTTCAGCTCCCTAAGTTTGAGGTGCTAATGGATCATCCAGTTGGAAATATCCAATAGGCAGTTAGAAATTCAGGAATGGAGCTGAAGAGAGAGATCAGAAGTAGATGGATAGATAGATAGAGATATCTAGGAGTGATTTAAATCTCAAGTCATTCTAGATCTTAGCTTCTAGTCATGGAGAACAGTAGCTGGACTGCTCTGCAGGGGCCAAGACATCACAGATCCTGAGCCTTAGGACACTTAAGGTACTGATAGAATCTTTGTTTTAGTGTAGTGATCACTTTCCAGTGCTGGGTGCTCCTAATCTCATTTCTCCTTCCCATCCCTGAGTCCCTCTGGATCCTCAGCCCTCATTCCAACTTCTAGACTGGCCCTTTGCTACCATAATTTAACAACTGCTCTTCCTTTGAGGTTCAGCTTATACATCTTTATAACTCATTCCAATCCTTTGTTTTATTCAACTGCTAGTTTCCAGTTCATTTTACTTCCTTTTTCAATGATTCAGTGTCTAGTTTACTGTTCTTCACTTCAGCCTCTCCCTTCACATATTTTGGATTTAAATACATATTCAAATATACTTTTGAATATCCTTACCCCCGCATTCATTAGCATATTAAACTTTCACTACTGCTATCTTTACTCCATATCAGCCAAAGAAATCTAATTTCTTTGATCTAATTTCTAATCTAACCTTTGATCTAATTTCCCCCATAATTTTCCTCCCTCCATGATTCACAATTCTGAAACACACACACACGTATGTATACATATATATATATATATATGTGTGTGTGTGTGTGTGTGTGTGTGTGTGTATAAGCATATATATTCTCTTGTTACAGCATCTTAGAATCATAGATCTAAGATTAGCATTATATTAATAGAGCTTTAAGGGATCTTAGAAGAAATGTAGTTCAGCCCATCATTTTACAAACGAAAACACTGAAGGCATAGAATAGTTTGATGTCTTGTCCAAAGTCACACAGGTAGTAAATATCAGAAATGAGACATGAATCAATGTTGTCTGTCTGCACAGTTAATGTTCATTCTCCACTACCTCCTTCCTAAAGCAATTCTTTATCCTCATTGAACCTTATAATTTCTCTTCTTTCAGGCCTTAATCCTTTTTCTGAGCTTACTTTCTCACTTCATAGTCTTCATCTTATGACTGATATAATATAACCAAACTTTTCAGTCTAATTTGTTGGATCATTCTTCTTTTAGCCTTGAATCTTTATTTTTTTCTTCTATAGAATGGAGGTAATAAGATTTATTTAAATACCTCAAGGGCAGCTAAGTGGTACAGTGGATAGAGGGCCAGAAAGACTCATCTCCCTGAGTTCTAGTCTGGTCACAGATACTTACTAGCTGTGTGACCTTGGACAAATTACTTCATCCTGTTTGCCCCAGTTTCCTCAACTGAAAAATGGACTGGAGGAAGAAATGGCAAACCATTTCAGCATTTTTGCCAAGCAAACCCCAAATGGGGTCACTAAGAGCCAGCCATGACTGAAAATGACTGAACTATCTACCTCAAAGAGTTGTGAGAAAAGTGCTTTGTGAACCCTGAAATACTATATAAATGTGAGTTGTAATTCTTATTGTGGGAAAGATGTTTAGAAAAGAAAAAGAATTATGCTTCCAGAATCATTGATATGCATCTGCTTAGTTCCAGTAAGTCAAAACCCTGGCAGCATTCCCTGGAAGACTGGAAAATCCCACCATGAATCCACAGCCTTACAGTTGAACTGTTCTTTCAGGGTCACTATCCAGTAAAAATTACCACAGGATGAAACATCCTTCCAGTGAATTGGCCCAGTTTGGAAGAATTATTCTTTACCAATAAGGATTCCCTTCTGTTGGCTTAGGCTATAATTGAATCTCCAAGATGGTATCAGAGTGATTCTTGGGCCAATTTCCACATGGTTTTGCTGTTGTGAAATCAAATATCATATTTTAAATGTATCTAACATCATTGATGTTGAAAAGGCAACTAGTAATCCAGCTACATTGAAGTATTTGACCTTTGTTATTATTATTATTATTATGTCTTTATCAAGGATGATACTTCACTTCAGTTCTTTACATATGAATTTTTATATACATCCCTTTATTAATCTTGGTTGATAACTTATATTTATATAGCATTGATAAGTTTGCAAAGCATTTTTCTGCTCAACAACCTTGTAAAGTCCTTTAGGAAGGCCATAGATAATTGAAAATGTACAGAAAGGGAAAAGGGCTTAAGTCCATTCTAAAAAGGAGGGAACTGAAAAAGCTTAACTTGAATAAAAAAGTGGGTAAGGTATGATAGATGGTGCAGTGGATCAAGTGCTGAAAATGGATTTGGGAATACTCATCTTCGTCAATTCAAATCCAGCTTCACATACTTACTAACTGTGGGATCTTGAACAAGTCACTTAATCCTTTTTGCCTCAATTTCTCATCTGTAAAATGAGCAGTGGAAAGAAATGGCAGACCACTCCAATATCTTTGCCAAGTAAAACCCCAAACAGGGCCCTGGACAGTTGGACATGACTGAAAAACAACTGAATAATAATAAAGTATGATAGATGTCTTCAAGCTATAAGATGGAAATATTAAACTTGTTCTTTTTGCCCAGAGGGGAGAAGTAGGGAAAATGAGTATAAATGGCAAGTTTAAATTTGACTATTTTCTGATGGTCAAAGTTTCCAAAACCGGAATGGGCTACCTTGAGAACTAATGGGGTTTCACTTCATCAGAGATCTTCACCAAAGGCTGGATGATTATTTGTCAGGTTCATTGTAGAGGGAGTGATATTATTATTCCCATGTCACAGATGAGGAAACTGAGGCAGACAGTGGTTAAGTGACTCATATAGGGCCATGTAGTGTCTGAAGCTGAATTTGAACTTGAGTCTTTTTGACTGCAAGGCCACTGAGTCACTTAGCTCCTTATATACAGCTATACTGCCCCTTCCAATGGACAGTGGCATAGTCATTCCTTCTCCCTACCCACACAGAATTTTCCATGGTTGTTATATATTTTCAATTCCTAGTCTCTGTTTCCTGGTACTGACTTGTTTTACATTATAGGATCAACCCACAGTCAAGTTACAAAGTAGGCAAAATTTGTCTTATTCTCACATTTCTGTGCCCTTTCTTCACTTCTCTCAAGTAAGTAATGTCTTTTTGCTCTCTTCTATATTTCTTTCTGTCCCTACCAATCAAATCTTTCTCAAGAAAGCACCAATTACAAGCCATTCTTAACTTAGAATTAATTTAAAGGCTTTTTGTATCTTAAACTTTATTTCTAATTGTAGGATAATTAGCATTATTTCTTGCTAACAGAATTTTAAAATGGATTGTAGGGAAGGGTGATGTTTTGGATAAAAATCTTTGAAATGACTCCAGTAGGTGGCTACCCATTTAATCGATAGGTAAGGTTGTCCCTGCTTCCTTTGGCTAGCCTCATGGTTTCCCCATTATGTTAGAAAATCCTAGGGGATTATTATCAACAACACATGTATTCACAAGTCTTCTCTGTGTAGGATCTGTGTCTGGCATGGTTATTAGAATGGACATAAAACAAACTAGATACATAATCATTTTAGACAGAGCCCAAACTCTGGCCAATTGTATCATTTCAGTCTAAAACTAATGTTTTCTTTGCATCATAGTCACCAAAGTGACTGGTTAATTGTCAGAATTTTTTACTTTTCAGAGGGATGTTTTGTTTAGAACTATCTAGATACAGTCCCATTTCTTGTTCCTTCAAGAACCTTAGAACCTGATCTCTAATTGTAGTTCCTCAGGAACTTGCAATTTAATTTAGGCTTTCAGGATCCTTCTGAACTATGTAGGGACCTTGTGTCTAAAAGTAAACCCTGAAGCTGGTATTTATATCTTTCTTTCTAAGAATTCTGGTTCAGTCTAATCAAGTAATTTGGTGTAATAGGAAGAGCATTGGATCAGAGTTCTTGCAACTCACTAGTTATGTAACTTTGGAAAAATCTCTTTACTACTTTGCACTTCAGTTTTCCCATCTGTAAAATTGGGAGAATAATAACAACACTTATGAAGCACATGTTAAGTAACATGGGAATATGCTGGAGTGAAAGGAGCCCTGGGCTTAGAGTCAGGGCTCATAGCCTCATTAAGTGCTATTTATGTGACTTGGGCAGGTATTTTAATCTCTATTTTCATAATTTTTTTTCATCTGCTAAATAAGAGTATATGTTCATTGACTTCTACTGTCTTTGTGGCCATTAGAATGGTCTTCTTACTATTATGCAAGTTGCCTGGTAAGAGAATTCTATTGCACAGCCATGTCATAGTTTGTCCTGTAGATGGCACTTTTCCTCTGTAGAATGCTAAAATCCTTTATGCTTCCAAAGTTTTAAAAAATTGTGTTAGATGTTTTGGCATTCCCAGGTTGATATTCTGTCCCTATTATAAATTCATGTGCAATTTGACCTTTCCTTTTTCACATGAAGTTGTGGTGTTTGCCCTTAAAATTTGGTGGATTATTATAATTTTTTTTTTTTTTTTGGTGTTGTTTTGGAATTGATGTTTAAAAAACAATAGCATGGGAATCAAACCAATCCTAGCACTTTGTTGTTGCTGGAATGGATTCCAAGAAGGGAAGGATTACCAGGAGGGACCTTTGATTAAATAACACAGCCACTGTTGCAACCTCCAGATCTTCACAGTCTAGAGTGGAGAGCATGGGGTGGTGGTATATCTTTTCAGGAGCCACAGATCATCTGGAACATTTCTATATTTCTATCTCAGCTTGGAAAATCTTTCCCTCTTCCCATGTAAATCCTACCCATCCTTGATGATCATTTAAGACCGTACTTCCCTTGCAAAGCCTTTCCAGGTTCTCTTGAAAGAAATATTTGTTGGAAGTTCCAAATACTGTGATCTATTTTCATTTCCTAAGATACTCTTTCCTTCAGCCATCTCCTTCTCTTTCTTAAATCCCTTCACAGATAATGAGAAAAATTTAGTGGTTGTGTTTAACACAATACATGGTACAAAATGGGTGTTCAATAAATACTTGTTGATTTGACTTGATAAGTGCACAGATAAAAAATATTTTTCCTGAGTAATCTTATTATTTCAGGAAACATACTTTTTCCTTTCTCCTTCCTGCCCTTTGATCCCATCCAGAGCTGGATTGAGGGATTATAAGGATGGCCAGGAGTTTTGAGATCATGACCTTGATTGAAATAAATGGGGATGCTTAATCTCAAATGAATGTTCTGGGTTGGGGGGGGGAATCATTATGGCTGCCTTCAATTAGTTGAAGAACCATGATGTGGTAGAGGACTTAGCATTGATCTGCTTGGTCTCAGAGGAGGTTTCTAGGAGCATTGGGTAGGAATAACATAAAGATAATTTTGATTTGATATAAGGAAAATCTTTCCCCCTCTGAGGGCTAGCAGATGCTAGTAAACATTTAATAATCATTTGAGTAGGGAAGCAGTATTCTCTGACATACTTTTCATTTTAATCTTCATCATGAACATTTCTCCATTATTGTTTTAAATCTAGAAAATTAAAAAAAATAAGATATAATTTGTGGCATTTGATGATTTTCAAGGTATCAATATTCAGTGATTGGAGCTAGTTCTAGTATACTACCAATAATTTGTTCTATAGTTAAATGAATGCCCTAGCTCAGAGGGTAGCTAGCTCTCCCTTAGTTAAAGATTTTAGGAATAACTGGATGACCACTTGTGCATATTTGAGAGTGATTTCTTGTTCAGCTTTTGTTAGGTCTAGTTAATCTTTGATTTTCCTTCCAATTCTGAGATTCTATGTTTCTGGGCTACTCTGCTCTCTGTTAGAAGCAGCCATGAAGTATAGAACATGGGACATCCAAAGGAAGTCTGTCTTTCCTGCAATTATCAAAGCTGAAATTGCATTGTTATATCACTTCATGGTCCAAACAAAAAGGCATCAGTCACACAGAGAAGATGAAAAGGGAAACTGACCATATAGAACACTGAGTACCATGGTAACAACTAGATTGAGATTTCTTAAACTGGGATCTATGAATTTATGCATTAAAACATACTATATTTCTGTGTAATAAGAAATGATTAGGATGGTTCTGAAAAACCTGGAAAGACTTTTATAAACTGATACAAAGTGAATTGAGTAGAACTAGGAGAACAATGATCCAAGACAATCCCAAAGGATTCATTATTTTAAAAATGCTCTACATTTCCAGAGAAAGATCTGATAGTCTGAATGCAGATTGAAGCATACTGTTTTTCATTTTCTGTATTTTTTCATATTTTTCATCTTTAGCGCCTGTTTCTTCTCTCACAACATGATTAATATGGCAACATGTTTTACATGATTGGATATATTTAACCTATATAAAATTCCTTAACCACTTCAGGGAAGAAGATGATGAAGGAAAAAGAAAATTTGGAGCTGAAAATTTTTTAAAAAATCAATGTTAAAAATTGTCTTTATGTGTAACTGGGGAAAAATAAATATTATTTTTTAAAAAATAAGTCTATGGATTTCATTCAATTACCAGAATTCTAAGACATAAAATAAAGTTTAAAATTTCTATACTAGATTGTCAATTATTAATTCCCACTCTTCCTTCACCTTGCCTTAATTTTCAGTGTCTCCCTCTCCATTTGTTATTATGCAAATATATTTAAGTTTCACCTATTCTAAAAAAGGAAAATAAAATCTTCCCCAGTACACTCTGTGAAAGGAACAATAGGAACACTTTCTATGCCCAACTTGAGAAATTATGGGCTTTGTCCATAAAATTGATATTAGGAAAAAAGAACTAAATAGTTTGGATCATGGAGGTGAGGGACAGATGGTAGCTTGCTGTGGAGCAGGGTCAATGATTTCAAGGACATGGAAAATAAAAGAGTAGAGTCTTTCTCTAGTCCTGCCCGGCCTATGACTACCCCTTGCTCTGCAAGTCAGAGATTCCTGACAGCCACAGGGGTTCCAGTGGGGTGGAGTAGTGAAGTACTTGCCTTGGGAGCTGGCAAATTCTAAATATCACCAACGAGAGCTGCCAACAGCAGAGCTACAAAAGAGTCAGTGCCAGAAATCCAGATGCTTTTTGCTGTCTAACAAAGATTTGCTAATTGCTGTAATTAGAAAGGGAGTTGATTCCTGAATTAAAGGTAGTTGCAGGCCCTGGTGGGAGCTAATAGAGTTTAAAGAAAATAGATGGATATTTATGAAAATGCAAAATTCTTATGTAAACAAATAAGAAATAGAAAAATTAAATAACCTAGTCCAGAAACATATATTGAAGAAGCCATTAATGAATTCCTAAAAAAAAAAAAAAAAAAAAAAAAAAAAGTTCAGGATTAGATGAATTTATAAGTGAATTCTATTACATGTTCAAAGAACAATTAATAATAATAATATAGAAATTTTTTTTAAAATGGGAAAAGGGAAACATGAGTCAGAAATAAGATAATAAAAAGATTTAAAATTTTATATTCTTTTGTTTTGTTTCACTTTATTTTATTTTTAAAAAATATATATTTAAAACAACTGCAAAATAGAAAAAGACAGAAAAAGAAAAAAAATAACACATTGTCATGTGCCAAGCAGAACATTAGAGAGGATTCAATTATGTAGCAATGAATTTCCGTTTCAACAAAGCATATATAATAACAGAAAACATTGTATTCACAACTATCTGCTTCTTTATAGGTTTTCTTTTGTTCTCTGCTTTGCAGTTTTTACTTTTTATTCTTTTTTTTTTTTCCTCTTTCCTCCCTTCCACTGTTCCCAAACAGGTTATAGTTAAACATGGAGATACACACACACACACACACACACACACACACACACACACACACACGTGTATATATATATAAGTATATTTACACATATATACATATATCTATACACACCTACATACACTAATATGCATAAATTCACACACATATACACATATATCTACATATATACATATACATCTAAAACAATATTAATATGATTGGTATAATGTAGATTTCTCTCTTGATTTATTCTTTTTAAAGTTTGACTTTGAGAACAATATTCCCCTACTACTTTTTTCTAATAAATTCTGTTCACAATCTTTGTAATAGAGTTTGTGTATATCTTTTATTTCCCATCCTGGCTAACTCTTCTACTTTACTTCTATCTGTTAACTTGCCTTGCTATTACTTAACTTCCTCACCACCCCTCCAAACCTCCCTTATTTTCCTTCCTCTTTATCTCATTCCCATTAATCTACACACTTTATCCCACTCAGGTTAATCTCAACTTCTTTCAATACCTCACCTTATCTTATGTTATCCTTTCCTTCCTCCCAATCCTATCCCTTTTTCATTAATCTACATACCTTATCCCACTCCCATTAATCTACACACTCTCTTATACCCCACCTTATCCTATTTCTGACTTTCCCTTTATTTCTTTATAGATTTTGGAGGGTGGTATAACTTTCTTGGTATAAAAATTTCACATTCTTAAATGAATATGTGTAACCTCTTAGAACTTTATCTATTTAGAAAGAGTCTAATTAGGAAAAGAGTTTAGATGTGATTCTTTTATGTTTGGATATTCCCAAAAGAGGAATATAAAAGTGGGGAAGAAAACTGAGAGGAGGAAGAGAGAGGAAGAAGGGGAAAATGCTTTTGCATAAATGGGGTTTTCAAGGAAGGGTTCATAAAATGGGGGGGGGGTTAGGAGAGGGATATATTGAACTTCCACTTTCATATAAATTTTTTAAGGAGGGAAGAATACATGTACACATAGAATTGGGTACAGAAATTCAACTTACCTAAAAGAGAATTAAAAAGGAAAGCAGTTAAGGGAAACGGGTCAAATAAGAGAATGGTAAATTTAGGAAGGCAATTGTCAAAAGCAAAATAGACTCTTGAAGTGGGAACAGAGACATAAAAGAATGAAAAGTATTAAGAGATCAGGGAGGATGGAAACAGTTAGCATTCATAATTGTGAATATGAATAGGATGAACTCAGCCATTAAAATGAAGAAGATAGCAGAATAAATTAGAAATCAGAATTCAACAGTATATTGTTTATAAAAAGCATATTTTCCATAGAAAAATACACACAGAGTTGAAATTTGTCTTCAACTGAAGTTTAAAAAAAAAATAGGATCAGAAATAGGCTAACAAAAATACATATCAAAGTATAGACAAGACACATAGGAAATAATTACCAGAGGAAAGATTGAAATTAAGAAAGATCGAGGAAGACTTTCTATAAAAGGTGGAATTTTGGTTGGAACTTAAAGGAAGCTAGAAAGGTCAGTAATCAGAGTGGAGGAGAGAGGACACCTCATACTTGGGCGACAGCCAGAAACAATGTGCAGAGCTGAGAGATGGAGTGTCTTGTTCATGGAACAGCCTGGAAGCCAGTGTCACTAGACTGAAAAGTACATTTTGGGGAATAAGATGTGAAAAGACTTAGAAAGGTAGGACAGGTTTAGGTTATGAAGGGCTCTAAATGCCAAATAAAACATTTTGTATTTGCTTTTGGAAGCAATAGAGAGCTATTGGAGTTTATAGGGGTGTGTGTGTGTGTGTGTGTGTGTGTGTGTGTGTGTGTGTGTGTGTGTTGATTGGACTTCTACTTTAAGCTGAATAGAGGATAGAGTAGATAGAATCTTGAGGCAGGGAGACCACCAGCAGGCTATGGCAATAACTCAGGTGTGAGTGATGAGGGTCTGTACCAAGAATGGTGGCAATGTCAGAGGAAAGAAAGTAATTAGATTGAAAATATATTGCAAAGATAAAATTGACAGATTTTGGCAACAGCTTGGATATGGGAATGGGTGATTGGTGGGAAAGAGTGAGGACTAGGTTTTGGGCTTGCAGACTGGGAGGATGGTGTTACCTCATAGTAAATGGGAGCATAGGAGAAAGAGGAAGTTTAGAGGGAAAGATAATGAGTTCTGCTTGGGGAATGTTGAGTTTAAGATGTCTACTAGATATCTAATTGGAGATGTCTGAGAGGTAGTTGTAGAAAAGAGATTGGAGGTCAGTGGAGGCACAGGGGCAGGAAAGGTAGATTTGAGAATCATCACCATATGGTGATTGAACCCATAAAATCAATGTCAAATAGTATAAAAGAAGAACAGAAAAGGGCCTAAGATATTACCTTGAGGGTTAAAAAGTGTGAGCTGGAGGGGGATCCCTCAAAGAAGACAGGAGACATTTCTAAAAAGATCAAGGGTAAAGCAAAAAGGTTTGCTAATAGGAAACAAGAAAAGGAAAGTGAGAGAATAATCATGGCAAAGGGGAAACAAGCAAAGATTTGGGGTTTCTTATACAATTCTCTTTCCGCTTTTTATAAATGGAAATATTTGTGTTTGTGGGGGTTTGTCAAGTTCAATTTAAATTAATTTTATTTATTTTTATTATTATTTTTTTCTGAGGCTGGGGTTAAGTGACTTGCCCAGGGTCATACAGCTAGGAAGTATCTGAGATCAGATTTGAACTCAGGTCCTCCTGAATTCAAGGCTGGTGCTCTATCCACTGCGCCATCTAGCTGCCCCTAAATTAATTTTAAAAGTAAAAAATTAGTAAGCAGTAATATATTAGGCTAATTGATTCATTCCGATTTCTAGGGGAGCTTAATTGTTCATGAAATCCATCAACTATTCATTTATTCACCCTTTGACCATTCATTGTCAGCAGCATGAACACCACTGGTCACTCACAGCACTATCAAAACTCAATACAAACACCTTTTCCTGGATGTCAGCCCTCTAGAGGTTCACTTTCTGAAAGATACCCTTTACTGAAAAGAATATGGAAGCAGGTAAGAAATCCTATCTATGTAAACAACTGGAAAATGTCATATTTCTGTTTTAAATGTTCTAAAGCATTTGGATTTAGAAAAGGGCTTCAATTTGCAAGAGGGTATTTAAAAAAATCTATTCATACTGACTCAACACTGCTTTTAAAGGCTCTCTGTAGCAATGGTTTGCAGTGTATATTTAGGCTTTCAAGTGTTGGAACAAAATAAACTGACTATAGATTATTTTCATGATTCTCAGTAATTATTTCAGAGGTTTATAAGAATGTGGTCAGATTTTTTAGTTTAATAATATTGAACCTCTTCCATGCTCATTGTCATCATGTTTCAGTTCTCTTATAAAAACTTTAAGGGGGATGACAAATCTTTGTTTCTAAATCCCTAACTTCATTCACATATACTGAAAACATCTGTCTTAATTATAGCAGGACCTGTTGGTCCCAGGTTGCCCTCATTAGTCATTTAAGAATACATAAACAGAATGATGGTGGAAAAATAAATAGATCATGGAAAAATTGCTTTGGTTTGGGAGGAACCCCTCATCATCATCATTAGATCTAAAATTGAGAGCTGCAACAAGGAATTCTTGGACCTGGAATAAAGGGAGTGGCCAATCACCCAGAAAATTCTGCCCTTAGTCCTGTAGGGAATGCAGAGCAGGGTGGGAATGAAAGCAGACATTGGAAGAGAGGTACTAGAACAATGGAACTTTAGGAATGGTGACCCTATGGACATTGTATCGTACAATAGCATGGATCATGGGAAATCTTCAGAGGGAGGTATGGGAGGGTGATTATCATGGGAATGAATTGCATATCTCTCTATATATTGGTATACTGGGGCAAAATCTTTTTTACCCCACAATAATAATAACTGTGGTGAAAATATGTAAATTTTCATCTTTAAGTTTATTCAGCAAATGGAAAATACTGCTAGTAACTAATATTTATTACCCTTTATTTGAATGCTGGTTACCTAGCCTGAGAATTAATGACATGGTTGTTCCCTAACTTTGAACAATTCTTTGAGCATAGGGGCTCTTTCATTTTTATTTTTGTAGTCCCAGCATTTAGGATCAGATTGGACTTATACCAAAAGCACAAGATTGGTTTAATATTTGGAAGGCTATATATATATATATATATATTAGATTTATTATGACAAAATACTAAAAAATTGATAAGTGGCCAGTATATGACAATCAATCCATCAACAAGTATTTATTAAGTACTTGCTTTGTGCCAAACATTATATTAGGTATTTAAGAAAGGAAGAAAAAAAAGAAAAGAAGTTAAGATGAGAGGAAAGAAGAAAGAAAGGAAGGAACAATCTTAACTTATAAAGAGCTTACATATAAGAATCAATTAGTGTTTATTGATTACTTGATTATTCTTATCTTAAGAATCTCAGTGAGAATACTTGGGATGTAAAAATATGGTCACATTTCCATCTAAGAATCTCTTTTTAAAAGTATGTGTTTGTGTAGGTATATGTAATTAGTGTGTGTGTGTGTGTTGAGAGAATAAGAGAAAGGGAGAGAGGGAGAGGAGAGAAGGAGAGGAGAGAAGGAGATTGAGAACGAGGAAAAGAGAGAGAGAAAAAGAGAGAATGTTTAAGTTTAGGGGAAGGGTAGAGATAAATCTACCTCTCCAGATATTTCTACTTGCATCTATTACTTACCTTCACATTGTGAAAAGATATTTATTTGACAATATGTGAAATAATACAGTAAGAAGGTGATTCTATCTGAATTAATCTTGCTAACACAGAAACACTTTAGCAATATGTTTTAGGATTAGAATTGAAAGGAATGTAATAGAACATTTCATGGATTCCTTATACCATTAAGAAGGCTAGTAAAGAAGTACTCAGAACAAACAGCCTCCTCCATGGTAAATTCTGAAAGACTTGGGAGAAGCATCTGCTGCCCAAGATCCTTTTAGACTATTGTGATATCTGAAATCCTATTATTAGATATTAATATTCTGATCCTAGAAAGCCTTTTGGACATGAGTCCCCTATTTAAAAAAGAAATGTAATATTATAAGCTCTTATCAATTAACAGTTTAAACAGGATTAATTTTTCAGATTATTTTCCCATCCTAAAGCTAAATGCAGTTGCAGAACTAGACATTTAATAAATGCTTGTTGAATTGAATTGTATTATTTGAAAAGTATGAAAATTTGTTCTTCCTTAATAGAAACATATTTGAGACTTAGAAATATCAGAATGTTTAATGATCTATTTTGAGTGGGTTTTCTCTCCATGTATATTGCTATATAGACCGAATGTAGCTTGAATAACCACTCAATGCAAATGTCACAAAGGAAAATACTGCCCAGGTGAACATTGGATCTTTGTAGCTTCTAGTTTCAAAGTTTTTATGATTGTATAAGAACCTCTAAACACTGACATTTCAGCAACCACAACAAACCAGGAGAACAAATTTTTGAGTGAATTTTGGGTCATTAAACACAGACCATGCTTAAGGAATAATGAAGAATGAGAACACATGAGAGAAAATAAGATGAGAAAATTGTCTGTTAAGTTGAATTTCTGTAAGACTGTCATAAATAAGACCTGAGGACAGCTAAGATTTGCACTAGGGTGTTGGCTGGAATTAGATAATTGCAAATCAAGTAGATTTGAGCCAGAAAGTATTGGCAGATGTTAGAAGGAAAGGCAGAGGAAGAAGGAAAAGCCTAGTATAGTCAGATCCTTGCCCCCGGGGTCCTGGCACAATGAAGAGGTGTGTCAAATAAATAGGTTACTATAACAGAAGCCAAAGGAAATAGAAGTGAGAGCAAGACAGAATTGAAGAAATTTGTTTCACTAAGCATGGTGGAATTTGAAGGCAGGTCTATGATTATGTTCTGTTCAGTCCCAGGCAGGAGAGAGAGACAAAAAGACAGGGAAATTTCAATAAGGCTTAATCATGGATTACATTGGACAGTTAGGTGGTGAAGTGGATAGAGTGCCAGGCCTAGAGTCATTTTCCTGAGTTTAAATCTGGCCTTAGTTACTAACTAGTTGTGTGATCCTGAATAAATAACTTAATCCTATTTGCCTCACTTTCTTCATCTATATATACTGGAGTGGTTTGCCATTTCCTTCTCCAGGCCAATTTATAATTACTTGCATATCTTTATCATATAATTTTATATTACGTAATGGAAAAACATTTTAGATATATTTTCTTATTTGTATCCTTATGTCTTTGGATAAGTAATAATGTGTTACTGTGATTAAGTTGTTTTTTAGACATGTCTAGCTCTTCGTGATCCCATTCAGGGTTTTCATAGCAAAGATGCTGGAATGATTTGCCATTTCCTTCTCCACTTCCTTCATTTTACAGATGAGGAAACTGAAACAACAGGATTAAGTGGCTTACCCAGGGTCATATGACTAATAAATTTTTTGAGGTCATATCTAATTTCAGGAAAATGAGTCTTCCTGATTTCAGGCCTCAAAGTCTCTTCATTGCATTACCTAGATACCTTGCTATATATTACTGTATAGAAAAGGAATGTTTAGGGAGGTAAAATCAATGGCATAGCTAATTAGCAACAGAGTCATAATTTGAACTCAGATCTTCTACTCCTAAGTTCAGTGTTCTTTCATTAGATCACAACAATTTGAGTATAGAAATTGTGCCTTGTTTTTGAATCTGGCAGCTTTAAAACTTATGTGTTAAGAAAAGCCAAGAGGGATTTTTTCAACCTTTTCAGATAAATTCAATTCAGTTTAACAAGGATTTATTATTATAGATATGTGTAAAGCACTGCTCTAGTCACTAGAGATATAAAAAAACAAAAATGAAAAATCTCAAGGAAATAAGATTTGACTGGATTTCACATATAAACAGACAAGAAATACTAGATAGTTTGAAGAGAGAGAATACCAACAATCGGAGGAATGAGGAAAGGTTTTCTCATTGAGGGAGCACCTGGGGAAGCCTTGGAGAGAGATAAGAATTTTAAGAGACAGAAATTGCCCTGAAGACATGTAGTACTTAATAGGCAAAGATACAAAGATGGAAGATGATATTTCAAGTTTTTATAATGGCAAGTAGGGTCATTTGTCTACCCTTTTGAAGTTCCAAGGTAAGAAGATATATACAATGATTTTTGGGGAAGGGAAAGGAAGGGAAGGGAAGTTTGCTTTGAGACTCCTGGAAGTGTATGGAGATGGAGAAGAAACTTAAATTTCATTTAAGTGAAATAGACTATATAAGGGAGCAAAAGACCTGGCAGCTTTCTATATTGTTACTTTTTTCTGAATTAACTAATATGGCAGCTCAATGGAGCACTAAGCCTGGAGTAAGATGGAGAACTCAGGAAAACCTGAGTTCAATTCTGATCTCACTTACTAGCTGTGTGATCCTAGGCAAGTAACTTAACCTTTGTTCGCTTCATCATCTGGGCAAGGAAACAGCAAACCACTCCAATATCCTTCCCCCCAAAATCCCACAGAGATTACTGGTGTGCTATGGTTCATGGGGTCATGAAGGGTGGAAAATGACTGAATAATTGAACAACAAAAAACTGATGTAGTTTATATTATTAGAGTAGTTTATATTACCTAAGGTTGGACTCATTCTGAGCCATTCAGTTTATTTGCTGTGGAAGCCAGTGGAACTATTAATGCTTGGAAGCCATGAGGGAATTTCATTAAGTAAAGTCTGTTACTGCAATGCCTCCATAAATCTGTTCTAAAGCATCCATTTTAATTATGCTTCATAACTGTCTTCATAAAACTGAAATAAATGTGTATTCAGGGAGCCTTAATTACCAGAATTGTTGAGAGTGGAAATAAACTTTGTAGTTGGAAACAAAATAAATCAGACTTTCTTTACCTGATGGAGAATAAGAAACATAATTGAATTCCAGTGTGTAAGCAGTAGTGATTTATTGAGAAGTAGCCAACTAAATATATTCCAGTTTCTCCCCTTTTCAATTCATTCTTTGCAAAACTATCATGCTGATATTTCTAAAACACATCTCACTATTCCCCTTCATAAAAATCTGGAGTGTCTCCTTGATTGACTTTAGAATAAAATTCAAATTTACAGAATATCAGAGCTAAAAAGGATTTCAGATGTGATCCAATTCAGCCATTACCTGAACAAGAGTCGCCTCTACTCTCGCTTTAAAGACTAGTGAAGGACATTCAAATACTGTCTAACTGCTAGCCATTCCATTCTTAAAGAAGTCTTAATTGGAAGCTTTTCTTACATGAAACCTAGATTAACCTCCCTTCAATTTTCACTCATAGCTACTAGTCCTGCCCTCTGGGACCAAACAGACCATTTTGAAGCTTTTCTAAATGATCATCTTTAAATACTTTAACACAATATTCATGCCAATGCCTCTTTTCTCCAGACTAAATGCTCCTAATTCTTCGCCAATTTTCACAGGGCATGATTTCAAGGTCCTTTATTCCCTGGTTACCCTTTTGTGGCCATTCCTCAGCTTATCCATGCACATTTTTCCCCCTATTAATTTTATTTTTCCAGAATAGAATTATTATAGCAATCCAGCATTTTATTGTCTTTTTTTTTTGAAAGACATAGAGATAGAGGAGAGTCAGGAAGGTAGAAAATAAGAGGGAATAAAGAACAAAGAGTTTGGGGGGAGATTGGGAAGGAGGGAGACAGAGATATAGAGGCAGAAAGAAACATATACAGAAAGACAAAGAAACACATAGACAGAGACAGACACAAAGAAAGACACAGACTAAGTAAATGCCAAGCAAATATCAAATGGGATTATAAAGAGTTGGACACAATTGAAATGCTTGAACAACAACAGAATCAGAGCCCCTCAGTCAAGATGGAGGTGGAAAAAATATCAGCCACAAGAAGAGAAGATTGGATGTGTTGGGAGAGCAAGCTCTCACCTGCTTTTTGCTTCTCCCCATCTCCACCCTTACCACTTCAATGGGAATGTGCTTTGAGGATATTCTTCTCAGCTTAGAGGCTGAAGGTTTTTTCTTTCACAAAGATTCATGAAGATCCTTGGCAGAAACATGCTATGCTGTTGCTACAGATTTAACAAAACCTGCTTCTGCTAGATCTCAGGGGAGTAGGTAAATATTCTTGCTTTTTTTTTTGGCAGCTAAATAGAATGAATTGGACTAGATGGCTCAGCTCTGAATATTAACTGGTGTTCCTGCTTTATCCCAGGATAAATACAAGTAATCTTTGCCATTAGAGTTCCTCGAAATTGAAAAACTCCTCAGGGATTGTGGCACATTTCCAAGTAGGGGTTAATTCTGTTTCTGAAGGGAGATTAGGTAGATGGATTAATTTCAGAGTAAGTCAGAAAGCCTGGGTTTTCCCCTTGTTACAGAACAAGTAAATTGGCTTTTCTTGGGTTGAGAAACTAGTTGGGATAATGGATAGGATGCTGGATTATTATTGTTGTTGTTTGTCCTTCTTTCTCAAAGAGGACCATGACATCAGGGAAGTGATGCCATGACATGCAAGTGAGTTGGATTTAAGTGAGGGAGGGCTCTGCAAGATCACCTGCCTCATTTTCCCCTCCAGAGCTGTGTGGGTCCAGTAGCTAGATGTAGATGAGATGGCCCTGGATGCAAGAATCTCCTCTTTCAACTAAAAAAAAACAAAAAACAAACAACAACAACAAAAAAAAAACAACTAAACTAATGAATTTGGGAAGGGGAGACCCTTAGGGTTTCTGGCCAAAGCAGAAATGACAGCTATTTACATTTAATCTCAGACAACCAGGATCCAAACAATGACCAAATGGGGGATCTATAGGTGGCCAATCAATGAGAATCAGAGTGATTTTGGTTAAGGCATGGTCTTTAAGAAAGAAATCTAACCAGTAAACCCCAAGATATCTTGAGAGAGTTTGGAGCTGCAAAAGAAAAAAGAAAATGCTTTTGAGAACTTTTGTAGTAATAGTCAAGACAATTAAGCATTTTTTAAGCATCAACTTTATGCCAGGCAAAATGCTAAGAGCTATTTCTAGGATGCTAGAAGAAGATGCAGGATGACCTGGGTTTAGATCCCAGTTTGGATACTCACTATTTTCTTCTAAACCTGCCTTTAAAAACCTTATGTGGATAGAGGTCTAAATTCATAGAATCATAATTTCAGATTTGGAAGGGATTAGTGGCCACATGACCTGCAACAGAAACTGAATTAGAGGCCCTCTGGCAACATACTTAGAAGTTAGATGGGGTAAAATAGAGGGTTCATGCATGTGGCCTGGGGAACTCCTGCTGGAACTCTATCTTTCCAGAAATCAGCAGGAGTCAGGATCACTAAATGTCTTTATTCTAGATCTTTACCGTCACCTCCAACGCCAGGTCACGAGTGCAAGTGAGTGTGAGTTCCACCACCCAAGTTTTTCTTCCTCCTCCCACACAAGTCACTTCCCTCTCTTTGTCCCACCAATCAAGTCAGCACAGAACAGCTGGGGAGGGTCAACCTTAAACAAGTTAATAGGGAACCGTACAATTGGCAATTAGTCTCACGTGCTTCATTATCCAAGTGCATTGCTCAGTTCTAGCCCTTTACAAACTCCAGAGAGGAACCAAACTAAAGTGAAATTGGAAAATGCCTAACAAAATAGACAAAAATACAAACATAGATAATATTAATTTGTGACTAAGTCAATATGTAGCCCACAGGGATCTTTATGTATGGTTTAATGACTCCATTTCACTTTGAGTTTGACATACTTGGTATCAGTGGATTGCATGGTGCACTTTGAAACTGGAAAAAATCTGGGTTCAAATATGATCTAAGGTACTTACTAGCTGTGTGAGTGTGGTCAAGTAATTGGTTTTATCTTGTTCCCAATTTCCTCCCTTGTAAAATGAGGAGTTTAGATTTTTATGATCTTTAGGATCCCTTCTTACTCAGATTCTATGATCCTATGGTCACTTTGCTTATATTTGAAGAACTGCACAGAGGGAAAACTAGGTACTTTTAGGATTATCCAATTCTACATTTGGACAGCTCTAGCTGTGGAACATGGAACCTAAAACAGACTTTTCTTAGCTATTACTCATTGTCCTTGATGCTTTCCTCTGGGGTCAAGGAGAAAAAGTCCCTTCTCACTCCAACTCAATTGTAATAAGTTTAGGGATATATACTTTGTCTCTGTTTCTCTCTTTGCTAGGATAATAATAAAATGTCCACTTCAGGGATAAATGCATATATGCATGGTGATCAATCAACAATACTTATTAAGTGTTTATGTCAGGAACTGGGGATACAAAGAGAAAACAAAACAAAACAAAACCCAAAAGAATCTTACATTCTATCAAAATTAAATCATACATATAGCACCTTCTCTAGGCTATTTTTCCAGTTTTGGCACTTGCATGTTGCATGTAGCATGGTAGATACTTCCTCTGGGTAGCTGCTGGGTTAGTTCTTCCAATACTATAAAAAGTACATAAGCTTCCACCCATGTGTTTCCCATTAGCAATCAGCTAGTAGACTTATTAGTCCTTAGCAAAGGCATTTATTAAAAAACTATGGGCTTAGTGAGTGTTAGCTCCAAAATTGCTTCCAACTTTAGAACCTAAACACTTCAACTGTTGGATAGCTTGGTTGTCTCATGCTTCAATTCTATGTTGGCATATTGGTCTTTGTTTTACTACCACTCTCAGAAGCTTCCCAGTCCCTTACCCAAGACTTTCTGACAATATTAGGTATTTCTCAGGGGAATTCACTCTTCTTGCTGCCTCTTGTTTTTGGGCAGGAGTCTTGCAGGCTGCATATGACTTATCCCTGTCCAGGATGACTTTGATTTGTTGGAGACATCCCTTTTTCTCTTGCCTACGAGCCTCTGACTTAATTTTTGTGTAGTTTTTTGATGAAAGGAGTCATCTACTATAGTGTTTCATTAAATTTCTTGATTATCTTTAAGTCTGATGTGAAATCCAGGTTTTTTCTGGAGCAGGTATGATGGCTAGTTTGAAGTCATTATTGTGCCTTTCCAATCTTAGTTCATGATCTTCTCTTCTACAAACTCTTTTAGCTAAGCTAAATAATTTCCTTCCTCTCAGCATCTATAGACTTTTTCTTTGGTCAAGCTGTTCCCTGTTCTTAAAATGTCCCTGACCATTAAATTCCTATCTATCCTTCAGAAACCTAGAGACTACTGCTTCCCTCAGGAAGCTGATCTATGTCTTAATGCCAGTCTAAAGGGATGACTTTCTTGTTGGAACTATCACCCATTGTGTTAAGGTCATTGGTTTTAAATGACTCCAGGTAGTATAGAGTTTTGGCACCACATGCTGCCTGCACATAATACTGACCCTAACTCCTCAGATCTCTATGTTCTACTATTATTAGGAATCTACAGTAGAGGCAACTTCATCTGTTTTACAACTGTGCTTCTGAGTATAAAAATATTCCTAGGTGACTATAGTAGAAAGAAGCTTTGACTTGGAGACAGGAAGAACTGAGTTAAAATTCTGCCTTAGAGACTTATTTGCTGTGTGACTGGAGCAAGCCATGTAGCCTCTCTGCCTCTGTTTTCTCATCTAGAAAATAAAGGGATTAGACTCAGCCTTTAACTTCCTTTCTAGTAATAAATCTATGATTCCAAAATCTTGCCCAAAGACACTCTCTACTTTATGTACCAGGAACAACTTATGATCACAATGTAATCAATTCAACATTACTACTTCACTATCATTCCTCAAGGATCTTGAATCTAGGATTTCAATCATGCTCAAACTTGTCCTTAGATACTCTGTTGGCTGATAATGCAGGAACCATTTTGGCATGGAAATGACTTTGCATCATCTTTTGTAAGGGCTGCTACCTAGGTTGATAGTAACAGGAAAGAAAAATAGAAGAACCAGAATTCTTTTTCAGTCTTATACTTGGCCAAATAGAATTGTCTCTGGAAAGTTTTCTTTTAGGTAAGTATAAACTGACATGTCTTCCACTCTAAGAGCAGTGTCACAAATAAACAGAATGAATTCACATAATGGTTGAGTCCAAAAATGTATGTCTCTTTCTGATCCTTGTCTCTATAAGGAGGTAGTTATGACATATTTCATCATAAATTCTTTGATTGATTATTGTATCATTGATCAGAGTTCTTAAGCTATTTTTCTTTACAATGGTCCAGTCTTGAAGAAATTGTTCTGTCTGGCATATTTCAGTAAAACCTGGAAAGATTTACATGAACTGATGCAAAGTGAAGTGAGCAGAACCAAGGGAACATTGTACACAGTAACAGCAACATCGTGTGATCGATGACTTAGCTATAATGATGCAAAACAATTTCAAAGGTCTTGAATGAGACGATGTGAAACTTTCTCAAAGAGTCTGTGAGATGGAGCTGGTCAGACTAGGCCTAAGTCACATGATCCCTATCCCTAGAGGTCTGCAGAGTAGAAGATCTGGGCTTGGGCCCAGGTTGCAGGAAGTTACATGATCTCAAGGCCTAGGGCAAGAAAGGTCAGTCCCTAGGTCCTAGCCTCAGGAAGTAATGTGACTCACAGGAAGCAGACAACATTGGTGACTATTGTTCAATGACTGTTATTTTCTTTTTAGTTCATCCAATGAAAAGACTTGGGTCTTTTGCTATTTAACCAGCTTTACTATTTTCTGCTTGCCAGGTTGAGCACATGTTGGGAGCTGAAATGCCCCTCAGGTGTGCTTGGGCCTCTCCCTCCAGGGACTAAATAAATGCTTTCTCTTTGTATCTGAAGATGTTTTGATTAGTTAATTTGGGTAAGGGGGGGTCTAGCACCCATCTCACACAGTCTCAGAAAAAAAATGTTATTCACATCTAGAGAAAGAACTGACAGAGCCTGAATGCAGATCGCAACATACTATTTTCATTTTATTTTTTTGATGGCTTTCTTCCTTTTTGGTCTGTTTCTTCATGACTAATAAGGAAATAGTTTAAATGATTGCATATGTATCACCTGTATCAAATTGGTTACTCTCTTAAGGAAGGGGGAGGTAAGAAAGAAAGAAAGAAAATTTGGAAGCCAAAAATTTTTAAATGAATGTTAAAATTTGAATTTACATGTAATTAGAAAAAAATACTATTAAAATTGCTCTGACTGCTTATTTTACTGTCAGTTTAAACTACTCAAAATTCTATAAAAAATACGCACTTTTGTTATTTGCTTATTGAATTTGATGTATTTCTCTGGTATGTGTGTGTATAAAATGTTCAACTGACTAATTTAGATAATGAGTTTCATCTAATATCTATACTCCTAGCCCTTCCTCCATGTTTGTTTTTTTCAATGTATCACTCTTATTATATACCCCAACTGTAAGAAATAATGAATTTCACTCTGTTCTGTCAGAAATGGCCAAAAAAGTGTCCCTGAATTAGATGGGATATTGTATTGAATGACTTCTAAGCCACCTTATGATTCTGAAATGACCCATTCAATTCAAATCACATCTGTATTTAGCTCCCTCCCTTCTCTCAGCAAAACAAAATAATTAATAATGATTATAAAGAAATAAGTTTTGATGAATAGGTAAAAGGAAATAATTTAGAATGCTAAAGAATAGCTAACTTGACTGGTAGCCAATTCATTTAAGTGATAAGCATTTATCAAACATTTACTGCATGCCAGACACTTGACTAGGCCCCCCAGGACACTTTTTTTCTTTAATAAAAATAACCTCACAGAATCTCAGCATTAAAAGAAACCTCCAAGTTCATTAGGCCAATTTTGACTAAACAAGAATCTTGCTTACAGCATAGCTAACCATCTGCATTTATACATTTTGTTTAATAACTTCCTTTTACAGGGTACCTCCTGGGGAAGCCCAGAACTTCAAGAAGCCAAAACAGCAGGAAAAAAGTGAAAAAGGTGAATTTATCCCTAGATGTTTTGTCTACAGAGAGAGAAAGAAAGAAAGACCAGGGGAGATGGGGGATGGGTGGGAATTAAGTGACTTTTCATTTAATAATTAGATTTAAGCTGGCTATTTTGAGATTTGTGTAAACATTCTCAAAGTTGGGTTTGCTTACAGGCCTAAGCACAGGCCAAGAATGAACAATTCCTACTTTTTGGCTGCAAGAGTGAATGGGATGACATTAGTTTTGTCTGTGTCTGTATTGGTTTTACTTAAGATGAAGAAGCATTGGGCTAGAGTGGTAAAAATAGCCCTGACCTTGGAGATAGGAGACTGGGTTCAATTCTTCATACTGTAACTTTCTATTTGTGACCCTTCAGTAATTATTTAATTTTCCTGAAGCCTCAGTTTTATTCATTGGCAAATTGGGACTAAGAATATTTAGTGAAAGGAGTATAGTAAAGAAAAATGTTTTGTAAACTTTAAAACCCTTTATAAATAGAAGTCCTTATTATTATTATTTTTCATACATTCCATGCATTGACCTATCCATACCAGCCTACT
Source organism: Sminthopsis crassicaudata (assembly GCF_048593235.1). Taxonomy (NCBI): domain Eukaryota; kingdom Metazoa; phylum Chordata; class Mammalia; order Dasyuromorphia; family Dasyuridae; genus Sminthopsis; species Sminthopsis crassicaudata. The sequence goes on along the minus strand of NC_133617.1, from coordinate 113,592,638 downwards.
GTTTTACACACATAATGCAATCTCCTGGCTTGTCTCTGTGCTTTTGTACCTACTATTTCCCTTGTAAGCAATGCATTCCTTCTTCATTTCTATCTCAATCAGTCAGAATGTATTTGTTAAGCACTTAACTATATATCAGGCACTATGCTGACTGTTGGAAATAAAAAGAAAGACAAAAGAGGGCTTCTGGCGAAGATGGCAGCATGGAGGCAGACAGCTGCTTGAGCTCCACGTTTTCTCTCAGGACTTACTTCATGACAAGCCTCAGAATTAATGCTTGACCAGAAAAGAAACCCACAAATAACCATCAATAGAAGACATCCTTGAAATTCGCCAGAGAAGGTCTGTGTTTGCTCAGTGGATGGTTGAACAGACTAGGTGCAGACTGAGGGCAGGCAGCCAGAGCAAGATAGGCAGCTCACACAGCTCAGACCAGAGGGGGGAGGGGTAAGATCTCTTCCATTTCTGGGAAAAGACTTTTACCCCAGTGTGGATACTCCATCTTGGCAGCAAGCCAGGAACAGTGGAGAAGGTGTAATTACCGGAGGTGAAGGATAAAACCCAGAAAGCTAGCATCTCTCCGGACCTGGCCACCCCCACCCCCACCCGGAGTGACTCAGCCCATTCTCAGAGCCTCAGAGCACAGACACAGCACAACCATCTCTGTCCTGTTAGTGCCTCGCCGATGTCTCCTGCAGTCTGTAGAAGAAGTCCGGTAACACCATCCAGCTCCATCCCCCCCAGAAACAGACCAATTGTTTCTCTTGTCAATTTGTTTTCTTTGAGTCCTGCTCTGACAAAATGAACAAAAAATTCAAAAGGGCTCTAACTATTGACAGCTTCTATATGGAGAGAGAGCAGACTTCAAATACAGATTGTCTCCAGATGAATCCCCTAAGGGGGATATGAACTGCTCCTCAATACAAAATAATCTCATAGAGGAAATCAAAAAGGCTCTCACAAGAGAGCTAGAAGAGAAATAGGAAAAGGAAAGGGAAGCTTGGCAAGAGAGTCTAGAGAAGTCATTCCACGCATTTAAAGACAGAGTGGATAAAGAAAACAAATCATTGAGAAATAAAATTAATGAATTAGAAAAGGTAAACAACTCCAAGGAAAACAGGATTAGTGAGCTGGAAAAAGAAAACAGCTCTCTAAAAAATAAAATGGATGAAATAGAAAAAAATTTCATAGAAGAAAAAAACTCATTTAAAAACTCAATTGGACAATGACAAAAAGATATAAAAAAAACTGAGTGAAGAAAATACATCATTGAAAATTAGACTCAATAATAAAAAAATGCAAAAAAAAAATAAAAGAAAATTAGACTCAAACAAGTAGAAATGAATGACTCAAGGAGAAACCAAGAAGGAGTCAAGCAAAACCAGAAAAATGAAAGAATTGAAAAGAATGTCAAGTACCTTATTGGAAAGACAACAAACCTGGAAAACAGATCCAGGAGAGAAATTTGAGAATAATTGGACTCCCTGAAAAATGTGAGGGGAAAAAAAGAGCCTGGACACTATTTTCGAGGAAATTATCAAAGAGAACTGCCCAGACATTTTGGAAATAGAGGGTAAAATAGAAATTGAAAAAATTCATCGATCACCTACTGAAAGGGACCCTAAAATCAAAATGCCAAGAAATATACTAGCCAAGTTCAAGAACCATCAGACAAAGCTAGAAAAAAGCAATTCAGATATGAAGGAGCCACAGTAAGGATAACCCAGGATCTAGCAGCGTCCAGATTAAAAGAACAAGGGCCTGGAACATGATATTCCGAAAGGCTAAGGAACTTGGTATGCAGCCAAGAATAACTTACCCAGCAAAAATGAGCATCGTTTTCCAGGGAAGAAGATGGACATTTAATGAAATAAATGAATTCCATCTATTCTTGATGAAAAAAACCAGACCTACACAAAATGTTTGATCTTCAAATACAGAACTCAAGAGATTTCTAAAAAGGTAAAAAGAAATCTTGAGAACTATATTTCTGCCATAAAGATATGTAAAGAACACATGCATAATTTGTCCTAGAAACTAGAGGTGGAAAGGAAATTATATCATAAAAAAGGGTAAAGTGGTGGTACTACATCTCATGAAGAGGCAAAGGTAACCTATTATATCTGAGAGAAAGAAAGGAAGGGGATGAACATAATGTGTATCAATAGACATATTAGGTTTATGGTGAAACTTCTTACACTTCATTGAAAAGTGAGAGGGAAGGAGTAAGCTAAGGGGAAGGCAATACAGAAATTATGAGAAAAAGGGGTAAAACAGGAAGAAGAACTTTAAGGTGGGGGAGGGATACTAAAAAGGGAGGGCTGTTGAAAAGCAAGTGGTGTTCACAAGTTTAATACTGGGTAGGGGGGTAAGAGGGAAGGAAATGAGAAAAGCATAAGCAGGGATTAACAGAATGGCAAGCAATATAGAATTAGTTATTCTAACCATAAATGTGAATGGGGTAAACTCCCTCATAAAGAGGAAGCAGTTAGCAGACTGGATTAAAATTCAGAATCCTACTATCTGTTGTTTACAGGAAACACACCTGAAACAGGGTGATACATTCAAACTAAAAGTAAAAGGGTGGAGCAGAATCTAATTCCTCAGATGAAGCCAAAAAAGCAGGGGTAGCCATGCTCATCTCAGATCAAGCAAAAACAAAAATTGATCTAGCTAAAAGAGATAAGGAAGGGCATTATATCCTGCTAAAGGGTGGCATAGATAATGAAGCAGTATCAATATTAAACATATATGCACCAAGTGGTGCAGCATCTAAATTTTTAAAAGAGAAATTAAGAGAGCTGCAAAAAGAAATAGACAGCAAAACTATAATAATGGGAGATCTCAACCTTGCACTCTTAGAATTAGATAAATCAAACCACAAAATAAATAAGAAAGAAGTCAAAGAAGTAAATAGAATACTGGAAAAGTTTGATATGATAGATCTTTGGCGAAAGCTAAATGGAGACAGAAAGGAGTATACTTTCTTCTCAGCAGTTCATGGAACCTATATAAAAATTGATCATATACTAGGACATACAAACCTCAAAATCAAATGCAGTAAGGCAGAAATAGTAAATGCATCCTTTTCAGACCACAATACAATTAAAATTACATTCAATAAAAAGCCAGGGGAAAATAGACCAAAAAATAATTGGAAACTAAATAATCTTATACTAAAGAATGATTGGGTAAAACAGCAAATCATAGACATACTTAATAATTTCATCCAAGAAAATGACAATAATGAGACATCATACCAAAATGTGTGGGATACAGCTACAGCAGTAATAAGGAAAAGTTTTATATCTCTAGAGGCTTACTTGCATAAAATAGAGAAAGAGAGGGTCAATGAATTGGGCTTACAACTAAAATTGCTAGAAAAGGAACAAATTAAAAAACCCCAGACAAACACGAAACTTGAAATTCTAAAAATAAAAGGTGAGATTAATAAAATTGAAAGTAAAAAAACAAACAAACAAAAAAACAAAAACAAAAAACAAAAACTATTTAATTAATTAAAAACTAAGAGTTGGTTCTATGAAAAAACCAACAAAATAGACAAACCCTTAGTAAATCTGATTAAAAAAAGGAAAGATAAAAAGCAAATTGTTAGTCTTCAAAATGAAAAGGGAGAACTCACCACTAATGAAGAGGAAATTAGAACAATAGTTAGGAGCTACTTTGCTCAACTTTATGCCAATAAATTCGATAACTTAACTGAAATGGAAGAACACCTTAAAAAATATAGCTTGCCCAGATTAACAGAGAGGAAGAAGTAAGTAGTCTAAATAGTCCCATTTCAGAAAAAGAAATAGAACAAGCTATCAACCAACTCCCTAAGAAAAAATCCCCAGGACCAGAGGGATTTATATGTGAATTCTACCAAACATTTAAAGAACAACTAACTCCAATGCTTTATAAACTATTTGAAAAAATAGGGATTGAAGGAGTCCTACCAAATTCTTTTTATGACACAGACATGGTACTGATACCTAAACCAGGCAGATTGAAAACTGAGAAAGAAAACTATAGACAAATCTCCTTAATGAATATTGATGCTAAAATCTTAAATAAGATATTAGCAAAAAGACTTCAGAAAATCATCCCCAGTAAAATACACTATGATCAAGTGGGATTTATACCAGGAATGCAGTGCTGGTTTAATATTAGGAAAACTATTAGTATAATTGACCATATTAATAATCAAATTAATAAAAACCATATGATCACCTCAATAGATGCAGAAAAAGCATTTGATAAAATCCAACATCCATTCCTAATAAAAACGCTTGAGAGTATAGGAATAAAGGGACTATTCCTTAAAATAATAAGGAGCATATATTTAAAACTGTCAGTAAACATCATATGTAATGGCGATAAACTGGAACCTTTCCCAGTAAGATCAGGAGTGAAACAAGGTTGCCCACTATCACCATTTTTATTTAATATAGTACTAGAAACACTAGCCTCGGCAATAAGAGCTGAGAAAGAGATTCAAGGAATTAGAGTAGGAAATCAAACTATCACTCTTTGCAGATGACATGATGGTATACTTAGAGAACCCCAAAGACTCTGCTGAAAAGCTATTAGAAATAATTCAGAATTTTAGCAAAGTTGCAGGATACAAAATGAATACACATAAATCCTCAGCATTTTTATACATTACCAACACAATCCAACAGCAAGGGATACAAAGAGAAATTCCATTCAAAATAACTGTTGATAGTATAAAATATTTGGGAATATATCTACCAAAGGAAAGTCAGGAATTATATGAGCAAAATTATGAAACACTTGCCACAAAAATAAAGTCAGATTTAAATAATTGGAAAGACATTGAGTGCTCTTGGATAGGCCGATCAAATATAATTAAGATGACAATACTTCCTAAACTAATCTATTTATTTAGTGCTATACCAATCAGACTCCCAAGAAACTATTTTAATGACCTAGAAAAAATAACAACAGAATTCATATGGAACAACAAAAGGTCGAGAATTTCAAGGGAAGTAATGAAAAAAAAAATTAAATGAAGGTGGTCTAGCTGTACCTGGTCTAGAACTATATTATAAAGCAGCAGTCACCAAAACCATTTGGTATTGGCTAAGAAATAGACTAGTTGATCAGTGGAATAGGTTAGGTTTACAGGGAAAGATAGTGAATAAAAATAGCAATCTAGTGTTTGACAAACCCAAAGATCCCATTTTTTAGGATGAGAATTCATTATTTAACAAAAACTTCTGGGAAAATTGGAAATTAGTATGGCAGAAACTAGGCATGGACCCACATTTAACACCACATACTAAGATAAGATCAAAATGGGTCCAAGATTTAGGTATAAAGAACAAGATCAGAAATAAATTAGAGGAACATAGGATAGTTTACCTCTCAGACTTGAGGAGGAGAAAGGAGTTTGTGTCCAAGGGAGAACTAGAGATCATTATTGATCACAAAATAGAAAATTTTGATTACATCAAATTAAAAAGTTTTTGCACAAACAAAACTAATGCAAACAAGATTAGAAAGGAAGTAACAAATTGGGAAAACATTTTTACAATTAAAGGTTCTGATAAAGGCCTCATCTCCAAAATATACAAAGAATTGACTTTAATTTATAAGAAATCAAGCCATTCTCCAATTGATAAATGGTCAAAGGATATGAACAGACAATTTTCAGATGATGAAATTGAAACTATTTCCACTCATATGAAAGTGTTCCAAATCACTACTGATCAGAGAAATGCAAATTAAGACCACTCTGAGATACCACTACACACCTGTCAGATTGGCTAAGATGACAGGAACAAATAACGATGAATGTTGGAGGGGCTATGGGAAAACTGGGACACTAATACATCGTTGGTGGACTTGTGAAAGAATCCAACCATTCTGGAGAGCAATCTGGAATTATGCCCAAAAAAGTTATCAAAATATGCATACCCTTTGACCCAGCAGTGTTACTAGTGGGCTTATATCCCAAGGAAATACTAAAGAAGGGAAAGGGACCTGTATGTGCTAAAATGTTTGTGGCAGCCCTTTTCATAGTGGCTAGAAACTGGAAGTTGAATGGATATCCATCAATTGGAGAATGGTTGGATAAATTATGGTATATGAATGTTATGGAATATTATTGTTCTGTAAGAAATGACCAACAGGAGGAATACAGAGAGGCTTGGAGAGACTTACATCAACTGATGCTGAGTGAAACGAGCAGAACTAGGAGATCATTATACATTTCAACAATGATACTGTATGAGGATGTATTCTGATGGAAGTGGATATCTTCAACATAGAGAAGAGCAAATCCAATTCCAAGTGATCAATGATGGACAGAGGTAGCTACACCCAGAAAAGGAACACTGGGAAATGAGTGTAAACTGTGAGCATTTTTTTTTGTTTTTTTTCCAGATTATTTTTACCTTCTAAATACAATTCTTCCTTTGCAACAACAACAACAACAACAAAATTCGGTTCTGCACATATATATTGTACCTAGGATATACTATAAGATATTTAATATGTAAGGGAATGCCTGTCATCTAGGGGAGGGGTGGAGGGAAGGAGGGGAAAAATTTGGAACGGAAGGGAGTACAAGGGATAATGTTGTAAAAACAAAAAAGTTACCTATGCATATGTACTGTCAAAAAAAAGTTATAATTATAAAATTAATAATAAAAAAGAAAGATAAAAGATAGTCCCTGCCCTTGATGAATTCACTGTCTAATGAGAAAGAAAATATAAAAATAACTATGTTCCAAAAGCTATATACAGGATCAATTTGATATTTTATTTTCCAGTTATATGTAGAACAATATTTTTACATTTGTTTTTAAAACTTTGAGTTCCAGAATCTCTCCCTTCCTCCCTCCCCACTTCACCTTTCCCACTGAGAAGGTACATGTGAAGTTATGAAAAATATTTCTACAAAATCATTCTGTGAAAGAAAATAAATTTCTCTACCCCTCCAAAAGACCCTCTGGAAAAATAAAGTTTGAAAAAAAATACGCTTCAATATTTTCAGACACAATCAATTCTTTCTCTGGGTATGGATAGCATTTTTCATCATAAGGCTTTCAGAGCAGTCTTGCTGAGAATTATTGCAGAGAATAGCAAAGTCATTCATAGCAAATCATCCCACAGTAGTGCTATCACTTTGTATACAGTACATTTCTCTTTGCTTGAATTCATGGAGGACTTTAAAGGTAATTCTGAAAGCATCCTCCTCGTCATTTTTTATAAAACAATAGTATTCTATTTACTCCACATAACCATGATTTATTTAATCATTCCTCAATTGATGAGCATCCCTTCAATTTCCATGGATTGGAGATAGTCAAGAGCATATCCAGAGAGATTTAGAAGATAAGATTTTATCTGGGACTTGAAAGAAACCAGGAAAATCAAGAGGTGAAGATGAGAAGAAAAAAAACAATTCTGGATATGGAGGATAGTCAATGAAAAATGTCTGGGAATTGGGAGACCAAATATAACTTGATCTTCAAAACTGCTAAAACACTTTCCCTCCAACACTTTCTTGTGTTCATTTTGTAGATATCATGTATCTTCTTACAAAAGTAGTTATTGTCTCTGTTATGGACCAGAACTGTGAACTTGAAACAAAGGATTCTTACAAGGTACTAAGTCAATGGAATTGATAGAGACAATAGTTATGGGCCAGAACTTGAAATAAGGTACTGAGTGGAATTGAAGAGATAATGGTTAAACCTAGTTTAGTACTGATTTAATCCTACAACAAATAATGGTTTCCTAGTGATATAATGATTGATGTATACACAGTGTGGAGCATATAAGTAGGTAACTATCAGGGCCAGAAAAGATATGTGTACTAGAAGCTCTTGGAAGTTGAGACAGATTCATGCCATCTTCCACCTTTGTGGTGGCTGGAGGCTGAAGCACAAACCTTTGAATTTGGAGAGATTCAGAAGGCAGAGAAGGAGGCAGGAGCTCAAGCTCTTGGAACCAAGAAGAGAGACAGGCCTCTAAGAAAGCTAACAGGGCTCCAGGAAAGGAGACAAGAATTTTTTTTTTTCTTCTCTTTTTTTTTTTTTTTAAGCTTTTTTATTTTCAAAACATATGCATAGATAATTTTCTTTTTTTTTTTTTTTACCATCCATGATCAAAGTATTTTTTATTAATTTTATAATTATACATTTTTTAATTTTTATTTTTATTATATATTTTTTATAATATTATCCCTTGTATTCATTTTTCCAAATTATCCCCCTCCTCCCTCTACTCTCTCCCCCCGATGACAGGCAATCCCATACATTTTACATGTGTTACAATATAACCTAGATACAATACATGTGTGTAAATACCATTTTCTTGTTGCATAATAAGCATTAGATTCCGAAGGTACATGTAACCTGGGCAGACAGATATTAGTGCTAACAATTTACATTCACTTCCCAGTGTTCCTTCTCTGGGTGTAGCTACCTCTGTCCATCATTGATCAACTGGAAGTGAGTTGGTTCTTCTTTATGTTGAAGATTTCCACTTCCATCAGAATACATCCTCATACAGTATTGTTGTTGAAGTGTACAGTGATCTTCTGGTTCTGCTCATTTCACTCAGCATCAGTTGATGTAAGTCTCTCCAAGCCTCTCTGTATTCCTCCTGCTGGTCATTTCTTACAGAGCAACAATATTCCATAACCTTCATATACCATAATTTACCCAACCATTCTCCAACTGATGGACATCCATTCATCTTCCAGTTTCTAGCTACAACAAAAAGAGCTGCCACAAACATTTTGGCACATATAGGTCTCTTTCCGCTCTTTAGTATTTCTTTGGGATATCAAGCCCAGTAGTAGTACTGCTGGGTCAAAGGGTATGCACAGTTTGATAACTTTTTGGGCATAGTTCCAAATTGCTTTCCAGAATGGCTGGATTCTTTCACAACTCCACCAACAATGTATCAGTGTCCCAGTTTTCCCACATCCCCACATCATCATTATTTGTTCCTGTCATCTTAGCCAATCTGACAGGTGTGTAGTGGTATCTCAGAGTTGTCTTAATTTGCATTTCTCTGATCAGTAGTGATTTGGAACATTCTTTCATATGAGTGGATATAGTTTCAATTTCTTCATCTGAGAATTGTCTGTTCATATCCTTTGACCATTTATCAATTGGAGAATGGTTCAGTTTCTTATAAATTAGGGTCAGTTCTCTATATATTTTGGAAATGAGACCTTTGTCAGAACCTTTGCTTTTAAAAATATTTTCCCAATTTGTTACTTCCCTTCTAATCTTGTTTGCATTAGTATTGTTTGTACAGAAACTTTTTAGTTTGATGTAATCAAAATCTTCTATTTTGTGATCAATAATGATCTCTAGTTCTCCTCTGGTCATAAATTCCTTCCTCCTCCACAAGTCTGAGAGGTAGACTATCCTCTGTTCCTCTAATCTATTTATTATCTCACTCTTTATGTCTAAATCATGGACCCATTTTGATCTTATCTTGGTATATGGTGTTAAGTGTGGATCCATATCTAATTTCTGCCATATTAATTTCCAGTTTTCCCAACAGTTTTTTCCAAATAATGAATTTTTGTCCCTAATGTTAGTGTCTTTGGGTTTGTCAAAGATTAGATTGCTATAGATGTACCCTTTTTTGTCCTTTGTATCTAATCTGTTCCACTGATCTACCGGTCTATTTCTTAGCCAATACCAAATGGTTTTGGTGACTGCTGCTATATAATATAGCTTTAGATCAGGTACACTTAGACCACCTTCCTCTGAGTTTTTTTTTTTTCATTAGTTCCCTTGCAATTCTCAACCTTGTATTCTTCCATATGAATTTTGTTGTTATTTTTTCTAGGTCATTGAAATAGTTTCTTGGGAGTCTGATTGGTATAGCACTAAATAAATAGATTAGTTTGGGGAGTACTGTCATCTTTATTATATTCGCTCGGCCTATCCAAGAGCACTGAATGTCTTTCCAATTATTTAAATCTGACTTTATTTTTGTGGCAAGTGTTTTGTAATTTTGCTCATATAATTCCTGACTTTTCTTTGGTAGATGGATTCCTAAACACTTTATACTCTCAACATTTGTTTGGAATGGAATTTCTCTTTGTATCTCTTGCTGTTGCATTTTGTTAGTGATATATAAAAATGCTGAGGATTTATGTGGATTTATTTTGTATCCTGCCACTTTGCTGAAATTTTGAATTATTTCTAATAGCTTTTTAGCAGAGTCTTTGGGGTTCTCTAAGTATACCATCATGTCATCTGCAAAGAGTGATAGTTTGATTTCCTCATTTCCTACTCTAATTCCTTGAATCTCTTTCTTGGCTCTTATTGCCAAGGCTAGCGTTTCTAGTACTATATTGAATAGTAATGGTGATAGTGGGCAACCTTGTTTCACTCCTGATCTTACTGGGAAAGGTTGCAGTTTATTTCTATTGCATATTATGCTTACTGACGGTCTTAAATATATGCAAGGAGACAAGACTTTGAAAGAGATAATAAAGGATTTGGACTTTAACCCCTAGCTACTTGTTTGGTGATTACTGAACTGAAATGAAGGCTGCCTCCAGAGACCCTAAGAAAACTTCAACAGAGAACATTACACTTCAGAGAGAACATTACATGTCTCCTCTTTACTCATCAGGTATAGGAACCATTATACTAATGTCTTTATCCCTGGAACCTAGAATAGCATCTGGCACAGAGTAAGTGCTTTTGTTTTGTTATTGTCCTCTTTTCTCTAAGAGGACCAAAAATGACATCATGATATTAGGGTCAAAGCATTGCATCTCTAACTATGGCAGATCAGAGCTCAGGGGTTCTACAATAGGTTATGTACAAATGTTATGCCTCAGTTTCCCTGAATTATTATGCTCTGATTAAATTATTATAGCCCCACTCCTTTGTTCTTTTGGAATGGAGAAATTAAGAGACCCTGAAATACCAAGTCATAAAATCCCAGGTGGGGTATCTCAAATGCCTGCTGGGATGATTCCCCCTGCTTGCTGGGATAATCCCCCCTTATTTTGAATATTGCCCCTCTGACTCACTGTCTGCTGCCCTCGATCTTATTTTGACCCCTATCATGTCAGGACTAAGTTATGATCCTTTCCTGGAATTATGGCTTGTCCATTCACCCAGTGTTCTCCCCCTGCCCCTTGCCTTTGTTTCTCTGGTAACTGGAGCCCTATAAAAATCTCTGAAATTAATTGCTTGAAGCTGAATGCTTTGAGACAAGGAAGTTGAACATCTTTTGGATATGAGCCCTGTACTGACTAGCTAAATTCTCCACTATTAAAATATTAAAAACCCAATCTCTGTTTTGCCTCAATTTCTCCAGCATTACACAAATAGTCCATATGAACATTTAGAGTAGAAATATCTCTAAATGTGTGCATCTAACATTTCTTTTGAACAACTCTTTGCTCAAAGTGGGTTCTTAATGAAAGTTTGTTGATACATTGACTGAAATCAAAAATGTTTTAATGAGTATTTCTTAAGTGAGAGGTAGAAGAATCAAATATTCCCTTGAAGATGGGAAGACTCCTAAAGGAAATCTGAAGGAGTTGCTCGAGTGGTTAAAGTATTGGATTAGGAACTCTTAATATATGAATCCATTTTTCAACTAAAAAACAAGCTTTTCAGTGCTTAGCACTTCCCAAGTTTCCCTGAGTTCTTTATCCTAGTCATTTCTTACTAATGTAATAGGACTTTTTGGTTCCCTGATCTTTGTGGGGGGCCTGGATCAGAAAACTCTGAATCTTCTGGCTTTGGACCTCCTCCCCATCCCTATCCTTAATTAATCTGGAGATCACTTTTTAGTTTCTAGCTTCAGGATAATCACCACCCATAATTCACCTGGAGATTACTCTACAGGCCACTACCCTCCATCCTTAATTCATCTGGAAATTACTGTCTAGACCACCACCTTCTACCATTAATTCATCTAGACATGGATCCCCAGCCCAGGGCTACAAAAGACTAAATAACATTGAACTCTGTCTCTCAATTCCCTGCTACTTTCCTAATAAGGATTTTAGCCTGCTGAGAACCTTTCAGTGTCATAATAAAACCCTTTTTTGCCAACCTTAACGTAAGACTGGGACTATGAATTCTTTGGCAAAACCTGTGATACTACCTTGGGGACCCCTAAAAGCTGTTAGGGCATCTCATCCCTCAACATTATGGCATAATAATATTCAATTATAATACATTTGTATACTATTGTAATGCTGGTCTCACATCTCACTGGGGAGATGTAACACTGTAGAAACTGAGATAAGATAGAGATTAGAGATTTTTAATATTTTCTTTGGGTTTCTGAGAGGGAGAAATAGTCTAGAGGCAGAGCAGAATCCATTCTGCCTCCAAGGCTGAACTAGATTTTCCTCTCAAAGAATCCAGCAGTGAATGTGAGATTCCTAGGAGTTACATATGGTTCTAAGATCAGGAAAGACAAAGGCAAGGGGTGGAGTGTGAACACTAGTAAACAGCTGGAATGTTCTGACAGGTTGGGGGTAGGACCATAAATTCTGATAAACTAGGAGTGAAGGGGGTAGTCAGCTAGAGACAAAAAGTCTGGAATTTAGAAGTAGAAGATGCCAATTCGGTATCTGAGATAGGACATCTGGAGTTTTCATGATTCTTTTGGAAGCCATAATGGCCAGATCTCCACAGCCCTCCACAGTCATAATGAATAGAAAAGGGAAGTTGCAAACTGGGGGATTGAGGCAGAACAATTCAAGGAAACTGGGCAGAACAATAAAAGGAAACTATGGTACTACACTATCATTTGCTTATCTATATGAGTTGATGTCACTCATATTCCTTTGAGTTATTTAATACTTCCAAAAAAATTTCAGTAGGGAGGACTAACATGAAAGAATCAATACCAAGTGCAAATCAGAGGAGACACCAGAGCCTAAGAGCATTGATGGCAATGTGGGTGGATGACAAATAGTCAAGGTGCAGCTGCAATGAAATATTATGTATTAACTGCATTATGTCTCAGCACAAAATATTGAATGGGTAGGGAAGAGTATGGAATATCATTCCTATGTATTTTTGAGATTCCATCAGAGATTGATATAGAACTTAAGTCCATGCAGAGAGCATGTAGACACATTAGAGGAAGAAATATTCTAATTATCCATTAAGTGAGAATATGAAGGAGAAGAAATGAGGAGCTATTTAAAGAGACCAACTTGGATTTGTAAAGGGATATATACAGGGGAAAGAAAAAGATGTGAGTAACAGAAAATAAGGATTAAAGCATAGAATGATTTAGTAAGAATAAGCTAAGGCTATATGATGAATACAATATATATTTTATGTATGTTAAGAACAAGAGTAAAGTTTCAGTTTTGTTTTGCATCTGAAGATGATAGTAATTGACAGAGAAGTTACTGAACTTTGATTCTGTCTCTATCTTCTATTCAAAGGGAAATGATATTAATATAGAGGAGTGAAATGGAACAGATAGTTAAAATCCAAGATTAATGATAAGATGGCAATACTTAATTTTCCTGAAAAAGTGTAAGTCAACAGGCCTGAATGAATTACAATCCCTAGTACTAAAATATGTTACACATCTAATTAACAAGATAGATTAATTGTCCTAACATGCCTACTAGGTCCTCATGTCTCACTACCACAGTAACTGATATCCCTAAAATTAATAACTATCTTATCCAACTTTATCTTTCCTCAAAGAGACATCTTGCTATATAAGATAGAGAGTTGGGCTTAGGGCCAGGAAGAATGGATTCAGATATCCATTTGATAATTATCAATGGATCCTGAGCAAGTTACTTAACCTCTATATGAGAACTAAACAGAAAGCTTGCTTCTTCTCTCCTCGCTAAAACATCACTCACATTTGTCCCCTTTTCCCTATATAAGTCTTGGTTTAGGCTCTTATGACCTTTTCCCAAAGCAATTGCACTAACCTAATTGGCCTCCTGTCTTCTAACTCCAACCCATCTTCCATTTAGTTGCCAAAACCACTTTCCTAAAGCATAGGTCTGTTCATGTTACTTCCTTATTCCAACTCCTTTATCAATTCGTAGAAGCAAATAGAGCAACTTGACAAGTTGCCTCCAATAAATCTTTTCAGCTTTATTACATATTACTTGCTTTCATTCTTTGGTGTATAAAAATTGGATAGACATAATTTTTGGATAATTAATCATTTTATTAATAATTAAAAAAAAAAAGGGTTGGTGGAACCCACTCAATGCTTATATGTCTTTGGAAGAGTGGGTTTTCCTGATGGTAGCAATCAACTCTTCTTGGTTAACCAGACTAGCTTGCCTAGGGCAATCTAGACAAAGGGGCCTGACCTTTCTTGCCCTAGGTCTTGAGATCATGTCACTTCCTTCAACCTGGGCCCAAGACCTGATCTTCCACTCTGCAGACCTCTGGGAATAGGGATCATGTGTTTTAGGCCTAGTCTGACCTACTAGGTCATAGACTCTGAGAAAACTTCACTTGTTCTCATTCAGTGATATATACATCTTTATTCTAATTCTTCTCTGAAAATACCTTTAAGTCTCAGTCAACAGAACATTTGAATCAATGCTACTTCTTTAAATTTGTAGGATTATTCTTTATAATAGAATAAAAATAATACACAAATATAATAAAATAAAGTAAAAAAAGAGAAGTGAGATCTGATATATCATATGCTACAATGTTCCTGTGCGATTGTATGGGCTCTGCCTATGAAAGCTTCTTCTGTCTCATTTCAAGATCTTCTTATCAACTTGGTGTTAGGCACTGTTCTAGTCATTCCCAAATGACCTCTCACCTAACTATGCCCCCAGCAATTAGCAATTGCTTACTGGCTTATATTGTAGATATGAGGAATCCAGATATATTGGAAGCAACACTTCCCAGTGTCTTCACCCATCATCTTGGCCTGGCTACTACTCCTATACATGCTACAGGCACATTTAACGAAGACCTAGAAAAGAAAGTTTTTGCATCCTAAACCCTTGGTTCTATTAAGTGGTTACACATAAAAAACCTGATGTGATTTCATCAGAGGAAATAGCATTAAATAAGAAGAATTCCATCTCCTTTGCTACTAAATCGATACTAAGATACTTTGGGACCTTACTTAAAGCTCAAATTTTTTCTATGTGCTGTTTGTTCTTGGTAGGATTAGCTGGCTTCTGGGGTCACTTCCAGCCAGACATCTATGGTTCTATGAAAACAGTCCCACCTCTGCTTCTCAGTGTTGTCAGTGCCAGATTACTTCCTGGGTTTAGATGTCTCCCTTTTGCTTCCTCTCAAAACATCTCTGCTTTCATTTCTCTTGTTTACAAAATGTATTTTGAGTTTGTCTTTCAAAGCTCTCCTAGTATATTTCTGTTGCAAGACTTCCCACTCGAATCTTGAGTTCCAAGCAAAAAATCCTTCAAAAGCTCCCCACTTCCTCTTCTGGTATTCCCCATGCCCACTACTCCCATTTATTTCTTTTCCAACTCTTTATTCCAGTCACTCTCAGATCTTAAAAGGAAATTTAAAAACACACCCACACACAGACACCTTTAATGATTACTTCCTGCATCTTTCTCTCCATAATGTGGCTGACTCACAGTAAAAATCATGGTCAACAAATTGGGTTTTCCTTTCCCCTCCAACCAAAATGTAGGAAGAAAACCACAGGCTCTGTGAGGAGGAAGAGGAGGAAGAGGAGGAGAAGTAGGGCTGAGGAGAAAGGGTTTTTACAAATTGACTCCACATGAATGGCCCTTGAGAAGATCATTTTCAGATCATTGACCAGTCCCCAAAATGGAATATGAAACTTAGATTCAAGACCTAATAACTGTCCCCCAATATACCTCTTTTCTCTTATTCTTTCTCTCATTCTTTCTTTTATTCACTTTCTCTCTTATTCTCTCTCATTCTTTTTCTATAAGTCATCTCTTATTCACTCTCACATTCTCTCTTCTCTTTCTGTAGTTCTCTGTCTCTATCTGTCTCTCTTCATCCTCTCTGTCTTTCTCCATTCTCTGTCTCTCTCTCTCTTGCACTCTCCCTCTCCCCTCTCTGTCTCTCTCTTGAACTCTCCCTCTCTCCTCTCTCTGTCTCTTACACTTCTTTCTCTTTCTCTCTTTTCTTTCTCTCTCTCTCCTCTCTCTCTTCTCTTCTCTCTCTCTCTCCTCTCTCTCTTCTCTCTCTCTTTTTCTCTCTCTCCTCTCTCTCTTCTCTCTCTCTCTCTCTTTCTTTCTCTCTCTCTCCCTCTTTCCCTCTTTCTTTCTCCCTGACCCCTCCTGTCTATGTCTCTATCTCTCTCTAATTTTAGTCATTTTTTTCAGTAGTGTCCAATTCTTTATGACCCCTTTCTAAGATTCTTGTGGCAAAAATACTGGAGTGGTTTGCTATTTCCTCCATTCCATTATACAGATGAGGAAACTGAAGCAAACAAGATTAAATGACTTGCCCAGAGTCACAAAGTTAGTTAGTATGCTTAATAAATGCTAATTGACTGACTACTAACTTTGCTAATTATTATCTATATATTCCTGGGCTAGGTGATTTATTTCTCAGGGCTTTTGTTTCCTTGATTAAGATTTCCTCTCATCTTTTCCACATTTCATCTATAATAAGTGATTATTGTATGAAGTAAAAATATATATATATATATCCAATAAGATATTGATGGCTTGACTTTAAATGAAAATAAAGTCAGACAGATTTTCTGAGTTGTATGTTAAAGAAAGGGCTTCATATAACAAGGGAACACCTTTCTGCAGAGAAAATTTTTACTTGGCCTTCCTTCCCCAGCAGCCAGAAATACTTATTGGTCATAATGTTTAGTTCAATCTAGGATTTTAGAATGGCAAGGATCCTTAGAGATATTTTACTGATTAAACTGCTGAGAGCTGTTCCAATAATTCATATTCCAAATTAAAAAGTTAGGTGAAAATTCATGTAATAAATGCTTGCATAAATTGTACTTTCAAATTCAATAAATTAAATGTAACATTTTGTGAGCAAAACAAGTTGAACATTGTACATGATTTTGATTCCAAATGAGTGAAATGACTTAATTGTACATAGAGAGTCCAATAGTCTGAACATGTCATGCTGCAGGGGGTGGGGCATCATGATTTTCCATTATTTTCCATTTAATACTAATGTCATGTTCCAAGAAAACACTTAGACCATTTAATGTACTTCTTGAGAGTCTTAAGTCTAGACTTGTCTCTTCCTGGGCATCCAGACTCATATGTCTGGATCATCAAGTCCAAGAGCTCTTCACTTTGAATTTGTGAATTTAAAAAATACTTTAACAATTTTCAATATAATTGCTTTTTTGTTATCCAATTCATTTTTTTCCACTTACAAGTATCATTCTGAGAAGGGGTCCATAGACTTTATCAAAATGCCAAAAAGATTTATGACATGTAAAAAGGCTAAGAACCACCTAACAATTCTTCTCCTTTTAAAGATGAAGAAACTGAGGCTCTGAAAAGAAAAGCCAGTCATTAAATCAGCAATAATAGTATTTTATTTTTTCCAAATAATATGTAGATATTTTTCAGCATTAACTTTTGTAAAACCCTGTGTTACAAAAATTTTCCCCTTCTTCCTGTTATCATTTCCTATACAGTAAGCAATCCAATATAGGTTAAACATGTGCAATTCTTCTAAATATATTTCCATATTCATCATGCTGTGAAAGAATAATCAGATCAAGATGGAAAAAAAAAACACAAGAAAGAAAAAAAACACAAGCAAACAATAACAATAAAAACAAAAAAGATGGAAAATAATGTTTTGATCCATATTCAGTCTTCATAGTTCTCTCTCTGGATGCAAGGAGTCTCTCCATCACAAATTTATTAGAATTGCCTTGAACCACCTCATTATTGAAAAGAGCCAAGTCCATCACAGTTGATCATCACATAATCTTGTTGTTACTGTATAATGTTCTCTTGGTTCTTCAGCAAGTATTTATTAAGCACCTACTATATTCCAGGAATTGTGCTGAGGTCTAGGAATACAAAGAAAAGCAAAAGATAGTTCTTGTTCTCAAGGATCACCCAAACTAAGCATGTGCAAGCAAGATGTAGGCAGAATAAATTGGACTAATGTCAAAAGAAAGAAACTAAGATTAAGAAAGACTGGAGAATACTTCTTGAAGAAAGTGAGGCTTTAATTGAGTTAAAGGAAGACAGGCTGGATAGATAAGGGGGAAGAGGGTTGTAAACATGGGGGACAGCAAGTGAAAATTTCTGGAGTTGGGCTATGGAATATCCTATAGGGAAGAGCTTTAGTGCCACTAAATTGTAGAATAATTAGGGAGGAATATGAAGTCATATTATTGAAGCCTTTGAAAAACAAACTGAAGATTTTATATTTTATACTGATGGTGACAGGGGCTTATTGAATGGGGCAGTGATGAATGGTCAGATATTCATTTTAGGAATATTGATTTGAGAACTGAATGAGACTGACTGGATTAAGGAGAAATTTGAATCAAGGAATCTAATGAGAAGACTGTAATAGATTAGGCATGTAATAATAGCTCATAATGCCTAGTAATTATCTGTAATAGTGACAAATACCTATAGTAGGCTATGATAAGAATAGGAGAGAGATATGAATATATGAGAGATGTTGTGAAAGTAGTCAGTAGAACTAAACACTAAATTGGATATAGGGAGGGGGAGTGAGGTAAGAGAAAGTGAGGAATCAATAATGATACCTAAGTTGTAAGCCTGAGTGATTACTAAAATAGTGATACTTTTAACTCTAATAGGAAAATCAGGAAGAGCTTGAAGGGAAAGATAATATGTTTAGTTGTGGATATTGTAAACTTAAAATACTTATGAGACATTTAGTGGCCAATAAGTCAATGGAAATATGAATCTGGAAGTTTAGGAAGAGTTTGTTATTGTTTAGTTGTTTTAGTCACATCCATTTGGGATTTTATTGGCAAAGCTACTGAAATGATTTGCCATTTCCTTCTCCAGTCCTGGATTCGGGAAGTTTTATCCTTCAGTTCAAATGAGCTAGTGTCTCAGACACTAGTTGTGTGATCCTAGAGAAGTCACTTAATCCTGTTTGCTTCATTGTAAAATGAGCTAGAGAAGGAAATGGCATTTAAGTATCTTTGCCAAGAAAATATGAAATGGGCTCATGAATCCTCATTTAGGATACACCTAAAAATGACTGAATAACAAAATGTACCAGGCACTATTTGGGCACTAGGCATTCAAAGATAAAATTGCCTCTGCTCTTCAGAAGCCTGCATTCTACATGAGACAGATAATTACAAATAAGTCATAGCATAAGAAAAATTAGGGATGAAATATTTAGATTTTTTCTTTGCTTTTCTAAACATGAAACAACTGTAAATAAAAATGGATGGATGAATTCATCTAGAGATCGAAATATCCAGTATCTGGACTGAGTTTACATAGCTATACTAAGATGGTGGGAATATTTGATGCTCCCAGATCTCCCACCAATGCAGCCTATGCTTTGTTCTATGTTGCTCCGGACTTTGAGGTATCTAATAATTTATTGAGACAAATAGCATTTTTTGAGGCCTCATTCTTTCATTCTGCAGGAATGATTTTTTAGGCCCTGGTTGGAACTTCTGTTTCAGAACTGCAGAGCCATAAATCCCAAACTGGAGAAATTGTAGAGATCATCTGATCCAATGGCATAAGCTTACAAATGTTAGAATTGTAGTTTATGGAGCTTAAGTGACTGGCTCTGGATCATATAGATGAGAAGAATCAGAGTTGAGATTTGAATTTTGTTCTCAGACTCTAGTCAGTCAATAAGCATTTATTATGTACTATGTGCAAGACACTCTCTTAAGCACTGAGTCTACAAAGGAAAGTAATAACATGTTATTTGTCCAAAGGGAATGCATATTCTAATGAAGGAGCAACATGTAAACATCACTGAATTAAAGATATGCACCATGTAAATGAAAGATGATCTTGAGAGGGAAGCAGCAAGTATGTTCTAGGAAAGGCCTCTTGAAGAGTGTAGAATTTGAGCTGTGTTTTTCTTTAAATAGAATTTTATTTTACCAAATGCATGTAAAGATAGTTTTCAGCATTCACTTTGCAAAATCTTGTGTTCTAAATTTTTCTCCTCCCCCCCCCCATTTCCCAAAACAGCAAGCAATCCAATATATGTTAAACATGTTCAATTCTTTTAAATATATTTCCATATTCATCATGCTGGGCAAGAAAAATCAGATCAAAAGGGAAAAAAATGAGAAAAATAAACAACAAGCAAACAACAAAAACAAAATGAAAATACCATGCTTTGATCCACATTCTGTCTTCATAGTTCTCACTCTGGCTGTGGATGGCATTTTCCATCACAAGTCTCTCGGAATCACCTTGAATCTCTGCATTGTTGTAAAGAATCAAGTCCATCATAATCTTTCTGTTACAATGAGCAATGTTCTCTTGGTTCTGCTCACTTCATTCAGCATCAGTTGTAATTCTTTGCAAAATTTTATGAAATCATCTTGTTGATCATTTCTTATAGAACAATAATATTTCATTACATTCATATGCCATAACTCATTCAGCCATTCTCCAACTGATGGACATCCACTCAGTTTCCAGTTCCTTGACACTAACAAAAAAAGAGCTATTAGACATATTTTTGCACATGTGGCTCCTGAGCCAAGTCATAAAGGTTCCTGAAGAAACTGTGAGACTGGGATGAAAAGGGAGAACATTCTGGATTTGGTGGATAGCTACTACAAAAGCAAGGAAGAAGAGAACGCCCAATCTAGGATGCCTTTTTTCCCAACATGTTGGCTCCTAGATCAAGTCTTGACTTTGCTATTTAAAACCCATTTGATCTCTGATAAAACCTGGGATGTGCCTTTTTTTTTTTTTTTTTTTTTTTTTTTTTTTTTTTAAGAAAATGGCAGATTTGGAATCTGGGTTGATAGATAGATAGAGGATAGAGTTCTGGATCTAGAGTCAGGAAGAACTGAGTTCAAATTCAGTCTCAGACATTTACTACCTCTGTGACCTGGACAAATTACTTAATCCTATTTGCTTCAGTTTGCTCATCTGTAAAATGAATTGGAGAAGGAAATAGAAAATAATTCCAGTGTCTTTGACAAGAAAACTCCAAATGAGGCCATGAAGAGTTGACCACAATTGGAAACAGCAACAACAGATTTGAAATGACAAGTTTGTTGTAGAAGACTAAGATCCATTCCAGCTCTGCTTGCCTCTGGAAGGTCTATGCAAACTGTAAAGTATTATTATCTATTTGGCTTATGATCACCAGGGTCCTTGAGGTCAGGGACTATGTTTGACACTTTTTAGTATCTTACACAACAAAGTACTATGCTGAGCATTGTGTTATACTTGGCAAATTATTTCACTGATTTGGGCCTATTTTATTTATAAAATATAGTGATTTCCAAGGTCCATCTGAACTTCAGATCTATAATCCTATGACCCAAAAGACCAAAAAATAATTTCATATTGTTTCTTTTTATTTTTTTTCCTGTTCTTGATGTTGTGCTTTTCTTAAAACAACTGCTTACTCCTACTTATATAGTTCATATATGCTGCTGAATTATAATACTATAATGAGTTATAATAATTTCAGGCCAAATACATTTTTTCTCCTATTTCTCCTATTTTCTCCTACTTATTTCTGATTTTTTCTGGTTCTACTTCAGACATATGCTTAATGTATAACTCTGAACAAGTCACTTTATTTTTCAGGATTCCAGGCAAACCTGTAAGACCTTAATAAGTTTACATGGGTGAAAGGATTTAATTTCCTAATTTCCTCTACCAAAAAATTCACATGTCCAGCCAAAAGACAAACTAATAACTCATGATTAAGTTAAAATACACACACATATGAACACATACAGATAAACACATATGCACAGATATGTGAGTAGGTACAGTATAATTTATATGTGTACCTGTATACATATATAACGGTTGTGAGGATCAAGTGAGATACTATATGTACTTCGAAATCTATATTGCTACATATTAGCTACTTTATTCAGATGCCTACACAAACACAGACATACATATATGTATATATGTAAATGTGTAGATATAGATGACATAATTGTTCCCATATGCACATGTAAGGGTTGTGAGGAACAAGATAATATATGTATCACAAACTTGTGCTAGACATTGGCTATTTTATTCTTGTACACAAACAAACATATTAATTTTCCAAATTTGTCTTTATAGACCAAACTTCTGAATGGTTAGTACTAAATTACTGATAATTAAGAACTATTACACATCTGCTCTCTCTGAAGAGCCTTTTTCTCATAATGTGCTCACCATTCACAAGTCATTCTGAGTGGTGAATTACCCCATGTGGAACTTATTAAGTGTCTTAAGCCATGCCTTTCATAGCAATTATACTCTCTTCATCATCATGTCAAAATGATTGGGATATCTAAATGAAGATCCATATTTACCTAATAGACTGTATCTTTTTCGTACTGTTTGGAGTTTACAAAACATTATGTTGTGACCAGAATTCACTGGGCTTTGATGTAGAGATAATTTTCTGAGTGTATCAACCATTGGAAAAATAG
Organism: Sminthopsis crassicaudata; assembly: GCF_048593235.1. NCBI lineage: Eukaryota > Metazoa > Chordata > Mammalia > Dasyuromorphia > Dasyuridae > Sminthopsis > Sminthopsis crassicaudata. The sequence continues at coordinate 113,570,051 of NC_133617.1, read as the reverse complement.
TTATTAATTATTATTGGTATCTGTAGAATTTCTCATCATGTTTCTAGAAGACTTTTGAATATCTGAAATGTTATCTTGATTCACACCAAAATGTGTGATTTTTCTCTTGTCTCTGTTACTACATCTCTTTTAGCTAGAAATTTTGGAAATGGGACCATGCCATATATTTAGAGCTAGAATACTTAGAGATCATTCACTACAACCAACTTGGGAAACTGAGAAGTAGTCACTTGCCTATATTCATACATCAGTAAGTCTCAGAGGTGAATTTTACCTAGCTCTTAAGTATAGAACTCAATCCATTACACTATGGCAATTTGCAAATATATCCCCATGAATAGCTAATGAAATCTCACTTGCTAATATTTTGATTGTGAGATACATAAAAGAACCTTTAGTAAAAACAATGGCATCACTATATGATGACAGTGACAAGAATCCAATCATCCTAGATCATCAATGCTAGCTGATGGTATTGACCTTTCTTATATTGGTTGACCAGTCAGCCTTGCCTGTTCTTGATTGAGAATGGCAGAATAATATTTAAGCTGAAGTCACTGGGGCTTTGCCCCACAATTCTGAATTTAGAGATCACTGAAATATTTTTAGTATTTTAGCAAGAGAATGTATTCTAGAATTGGAATTGGACACAATTCTACACAAACACATACATAATAAAGGGCTTAAAATAACTAACAATTATATAGCACTTTAAGGTTTGCAAAGCATTTTCTATATGTTATTGCATTTAATAAAAGTTTTCAATTATTCATTGATTTATTTGTTCATCCACTTTGTGAGAACTATAGGGAACTATTTGGTGTTTATAGGTTTTGGTTTGAGGATATAACTGCCTGGATGAATATATGGAGCTGCTTAGGTCTTGACTTTTATTATTGAGAAATATCAGGCAGTGGCTAGAAAATACCCATTGATGAGGTAAATCTATTCTAATTTTAGGCCCTTTGAACTCATCCCTTGACTACTCTGTTGAAATGAATCTCTAACAGATCAACAGAGACTCCAGTGTCAGAACAATTGGCTTTCTTATCAAATCTTTCACTACACATTTGTATTAAAATTGCTATTTACCTTATTGATTATAGGATTTCAGAATTGGAAGTGATATTAACATACTTGAAAAATGGCTTTACACTTTGATTAAAGTCCTTCAAAAATGAACAACTCCATTACCTCTTGAAGTAGCCCATTTCACTTTTTTTTGATTACTATAATTCTTCATAAGGTTTTGCTTATAACAAACATATTACACATGTAGATGTGTAATATCTTTTTGCAACTACCACCATTGTTCCTCTTTCTGCTCTCTAGAGCCAAAAACAAGAACAAGTCTAAGATTTTTTCCACATCACAGATACTTAAATATTTGACTAGTTGAGGACAAGCTATCCCCTTGTATTTTCTCTTATCCATTCTAGATGTATCTAGTTCAAGTCAAATCAAGTCAACAAGAAGTTATGATGGGTCAAGCACTGTTAAGCACTGAGGAATTAAAACAAAGCAAAATTACAGTTTTTCCCTTTAAGTAATTTGCATTTTAATGAGGGAAGCAACATGCCAACCATGTATGTACAAGGTACATACTGAATATTTACAGCATGAATTGTAGTTAATCTCAGAGATTACCTATGAAGAGGGAGAAAGAAAAAAGGCAAAAGTGAAGTGGGAAAAATAGAGGGAATAGTTCGGGAAAGTCCTTTTGAAGAAGGCAGGATTTTTGAGTTTTAAAGGAAGTCAGTGAACCAGGAACTAAAGCTTGTATAACATGAAAGTTAGTCACTTTCCCACTTTTAGAAAGTGTCCAGGAAAATCCTTGATGCTGGTGGTCAAAAGGAGGCATAAACAAAAAAAAAAAGAGTTCTTGCATATGGTGAAAGAATGGATTGAGAGTTAGTATTTATGTAGATTAAAATAGATTAATAAGTAGTGAATCAGTGTAGAGTGTGTGTGTGTGTGTGTGTGTGTGTGTGTGTGTGTGTGTGTGTGTGATGGGGGGGTTATAATTCACCTTCTTAGACTATGGGAATTATGTTACATATTTGTAATTTTTGAAATTATATCACATATTTGAAAATTATGAATTATATTATTTATTTGAGAATATCAAGAATACTCTCATTAAACAATAGGAGACCTTGCATGTAATATTGCAAGGAAAGTGGAATAACTAAGGCCTCGATTCCATTTCATTCAGTTAGATTCAATTTAATCCAAAAAACATGTATTGTAACTGTTACATGCAAGGTAGTAGTTGTAGTAGCTATTGTTACATAGTTGAAAAAAAATAAAAACAGTCTTTTATGTTATATTCTAAAGGGGTGTAGGAAGGATGTGATATGTTCATATATAAATATGATGGAAAATAAAATTGAATAGAATAAAGGCAAAGAAAAGATGAGAGACAGAGTATTAATGAATAATTTAGAGAGAAGACCATTTTGAACTAAAAGAAATGACAGAAATCTACATGGAGCAGATAGTTCCTAAGGAGGGATTAAAACTTTTCTCTTTATCCAATTTTTCTTTTTATGTTGAGTAGTGCAATGGAAAGTATACTGGAATCAAAATCTGAAAAATGAATACATGAATATATGATAAAACATTTGTTAAGAGCTTACTATTCACAGATACTCTGCTAAGAAGCTTACATTCTCATGGGGAAGGTCAACATATACAGAGGGAAGGATGTTTAGGTGTCCAGGGAAGGATGCTTTAGTTTGAAAAGTCACAGGGGTAATAAAATCATTGGACTGCTAATTGACACATTCTTTCCTACAATAGTAGTATTGATTTGACTGTGATTTTCTGGAATATGTGTTGACTTGATTACCATTCCCAGAACATGGAAACTAGGGAGTGATGTTACTCATAGAGCAGGTGAGAGAAGAAACAGAAGAGTATTTGCACCTTGGAATGAGCAGCATTGTAAACATGGGAAATTCCCATTCAATCAGATATCCTGAGTTCAAATCTTGCTTCTACCTTTTATCTGTATCACCTCTATCATTTTAAGATTGTTTAATTCAGCATGTTTCACATAATTCTAGGGTTGGAGAAAGAGCCACTTGTATTTTTGTTTTAATTTTAAAATTTATTTAGTTTCCAGGGCTTTCCTATCTGCAGCTGTCTGAATAAAAGACCTTTTCACCCTTCAATAGATGCACATAAATTTGATGTGACTTGTCCATTGTCTAACTCTGAATATTGGGCTCCAATTGTCTGCATGAATTTTGAATTCATTTTCTAAAATGGTTCCAGAATATTATGAATGGAAATATGCATATATCCATTTAGAATCCAGAGCCTGTCAAAAGGGCTAGAATATCTTTAGTGACAGAAGCATTGTCATAATGACATTTCCCTTGTTCAATATTCATAACATCATCTGAATTTGGGTCTGGAAAGGATCTTTAGAGGTCACTTCCTATCTGAACTGAATTTTATCCCATATTATTTTCAACATGTTGCCCTATGTAATCTTAGGGTGTTTCTTTCTTCTTTTGAGGGTACCACCATTCTTATAGCTCAGGAAGTTTTGATACTCCTCTCTTTCCCATGGTACATATTGTCAAGTCTTGTTAATTGTACCTGTACAATATCTATCTCATTATCTCTTGCTTTCCACTCACATTGCCACTCTTTCAGTCCTTATCAACTCATTCTTGGACCTATAATGGTAGCCTCCTAATTAAGTGGTTTGTACCTCAAGTAGTTTTCTTCCCAAGGCTATCCTCCACAGAGCTGCCTAGTAAATATTATTAAAGTTCAGGTCAACCTATCCTATTTCCCTGCTTAGCAAACTCAAGTTATTCCTTGATATCTCCAGGATGAGGTACAAACTATTTTAGCTTTTAAAGTGCTCTCCACAATAGAGCCGCAACTACTGTTCTAGTATATAGAGGCATACTTCTTTTTATTCCAGTTTGTTTTATTGTACCTTGAAGATTGTTTTTTAACAAATTGAAATTTTATAACAATCCTTCATTGAATGAGGATGTTGACATCATTTTTCCAACAGCTTTCCAATAGCATATCTGGTTTTTATGTCACATTTAATTCTTACAGTATTTCAAATATTTTCATTATAATTTTATCTGTTGAGATGACCTGTAATCAATGATCTTTATCACTCTTTTCTCTTATTCTCATCCTCTCCTATTCCCCTATGGATAAGTTTCATTTCCATATACATCTTAAAAGTGTATATATATTCTTTTTTGAATCAATTCCAACAAGAGTGACATTCATATATTGCCTACTATTCTCACCCCATTTCCCCATCAATTGTTAAAGCTCTTCTGTGTGCACCATTTTTATTTGGAAAAAAAAAAAAACTTTCCCCAATCTACTTTGTCCTTCTTTCAGTGCATCTCTTTTTCACTTTCTCTCTGCCCTCTTTTAGAGATAATTCTAAAATAATCAATTCACGTCTATGTCCTGCCAAAATAATGATAAAATTCTTAGGAGTTACAAGTTTCATTTTCCCATATAAAAATATAAAACACTTCTACTTATTGATTCCCTTAGTATTACTTTTTCATGTTTACATTTTTATGCTTCTCTTTAATCTTCTGTTTCAATGTAAAATTTTCTCTTCAGTTCTAGTCTTTTTATCAGGAATGTTTGAAAATCCTCTATTTCATTAAATAATCTATTTCCTTCCTGAAGGATTACAATTACTTCTGCTGGGTAGGTGATTCTTTGTTGTAATCCTAACCCCTTTGTTTTTTGGAATTTCATATTCCAAACCCTCTATTCCTTTAGTGTAGAAGCTACTAAATCTTGTGTGAACCTCACTACATCTCCATGATATTTGAATTTTTTCTTTCCAGCTGCTTGAAATATTTTCTTATTGACTCAGGAGCTCTGGAATTTGACTATAATATTCTTGAGATCTCTTTCAGGCGTTGATGAGTATAATTCTTTAATTGTTTTTATACCCTCCAAATATAAAGTATTGGAGTAATTTTCATTGATAGTTTTTTGAAATATGGTGTTTAGGTTCCTTTTTTTCATCTCAATAGAATGTCCAATCAAGAGCCTGGGCTGTGTTCTTATTTCAAGTCCTAGTCTCTACCATATGTTTGATTTGGCAGCACATACATGACATGGTTTTCATATCAGATGATGACTGAATTGGTGGTTGTTCTACAAAATGAGACAATATATGTAATGCATTTTGCAAATCTTATAGTGGAATATACATCTTGCTGTTGTTATTATTATTATCCACCTTATCCTTATCCTACCTCAGTAGCAGTTCCTATAATAATAATCATAATTCTTATGAGGATGAAACTAGCTCGTGAGGAGTAAACAAAGCCCCAACTTCATTTACAAGTCTGTTTTCTTTTTCTTATAACATTCACTTCAAGCTCAGTTTCTCCTTTCCTTGATTAGGGTATTATATATAGAAATACTATTAAAGATAATGATAATTGACATTTTATATGGCACTTTAGGGTTTGCAAAGCTCTTTCAATCACAGGATTTGCAAAGAAAGTAAGGAAGCATTAAGCACATAGCATATGCCAAGAATTGTACAAAAGGCTTTATAAATATTATCTTATTTGATCCTTACAACAACCTAAAGAGATATTATCACCATTTTACAGTTGTGGAAGCTAAGGAAAACAAAGGTAAAGTGACTTGCCCAGGATAATACAGCTTAGTAATATCTGAGGATGAAGTTGGACTCAGATCTTCCAAACATCCAGCTAGCTCTCTACATCCACTGTACTCCCTAATGTAGGTGCTATCATTACCCCCAATTTACAGATAAGGAAACTGAGGATGAAAAAGGCTGGATGATATCCCCAGGGCCATATAGTTGGTTAGAAAGAAATTTGATAATTTGATAGAGGACCCAGCTGCTACTAATTCAACCCATACATGAAGGAAGCACTTATCTATGTTCTTGAGAATGGGTCCAGTCTTTGCTTGAGGACTTCCAAGAATGGAGAACTCATCATTTTTTAAGGAAGCATATTCCACTTCTGTACTCTGGACAGTTCAATGGTTGGGAAGTGTTTTTTTTTTTTTTTTGTTTTGTTTTGTTTTGTTTTGTTTTGTTTTGTTTTGTTTTGTTTTTCCTTTTCTGACATGGAACATAAATGAGCTTCTTTGAATCTTCTGCCCATTGTTCTTGATTCTGTCTCCTGGGGCCAAATAGAACAAGTCTAATTCTCTTTTGTACAACAACTTTTCAAATTCTTGAATACTGTTATTATTTTAGTCAGTCAAATGAATATTTATTAAGCTCTTATTGTGTGCCATGAAATGGGAGTGATAACATGCAAATAACTATGTTCATACAAGATTTTATAAAGTGTTAATAGAAGGAAATCTCAGAATCCCATTCCTTTGCTCCACCCTGAGTCTTCTTTTCTCCATGTTAATATCCAATTCCTTCAACTGATTCTTTTTTCCCCCAGGTAATTTTGTATTTCCCCTATCCAAACCTGCATGACATTAACCACCTATCTTGAATATGAGTGTTGTATCAAGTGAATCCAGCCTGTCTCCTTGGGGCCTCCTAGCTTCTGGGGATTGGGGAACATCTCAGATCTGGGCCTCAGGTTTCCAGGCATTGTCTTTGTGACAGATCCTTCTTCTGTCTTGTAAAAATTATTCCTGGGTCAGACTCATTTCTAATTGCTAGGTCCTGCTTCTTTCCTGAACTCACCCAAGATGAAAATATTTGTTTGTTTCTCCCTATTGGAATTTGAGTCCTTTAGACTTCACAAGATTTATCATCATCAATTGCCCCAAGGTTAGGCATTAAGAGAAGGTCCTGAAAAGTCTAATCATCTGCATCTCTCAGTGTACTGCTTGCTAATAGTATGCCTAAATTATTTTTTTTAATAGTTAACATCCTCCTATCCCATAATACTCTCCTCATCCCAATTGTTTTGAATCATTAGTTGTCACTGTTTAAACCATCCCCCATTCCCCACAATCTTATGCTCCTCTTCCCCTCTCCAAAAATGTCATTCCATATCTTTTCATAAATTCCATTGTGTTCTCTGGAATGTCTATTACAATATTTTTTATCTGGGCTAAAAATCTTTAGTTCCTTCAAGGGATTCTTCTATGGCATCATAGTACTTTAGTATCCTGGTTTCCTTTCTATATATTCTCTTAGTTTATTCAAAGTAAGATGAAGGAGTTAGAATACTCTTTTTTACCTCAATGCACTTTCAGATCTTGCCTCTACTATAATCATTCAACTCATTTGAGGTCCAAATCTTCCATTTAAATGAGATAATATCTGTAAATTACTTAGTAGAATTACTGGCACACAGAAGGTGCTAATAAATTCTTGTTCCCTTCTCCTCTAACTATCCTCAGGGAACTTTCCTTACTTCCTCAATGAGGTCAGTGCTTGGTTCATCAGCTTTTCCTTCATTCTGATTCTTAAGCTCAGATCTATAGCTGCTCAAAAGCTTATGAGTTCCTCACTTTATTCATTTCCTATGACTATTTCATTGAACTGCAGGTAGACATAGCTATTCATATCCTTGATCTTACTATCACCCACAAGTGCTCCATTTTAAATAGCAGTAACAACAATGACAAGGTATTTATGAAGTGCTTACTGCTTACTAGACACTGTTAAACAATGGGAATACAAATATAGTTAAAATAGAAAAGATAGTCCTGTCCTCAAGAAACTTAAGAGGCTGCTAATGATGACTTGGAGTCAAGAAGCCTGGAATTCAAATACTACCTCAGACATTGCCACCTACATTTACTCTGTGCAAAACACCTCACTCTACTTTGCCTGTTTCCTCATCTGCAATGGGGGTGGGGGTGGAATAATAATTGCACTTACTTCCCAAGGTTATAAGGATCAAATGAGACAATAATTGTAAAATTCTTTGCAAACATGAAACTTCTTTATAAATGCTAGCCACTCCAGTATCTTTGTCCCAAAAAATTCCAAATGGCATCAAGAGGAGTCAAACATCAATGAAGAACAACAATAACAACAATTATTGTTACTGTTATTATTATTACAATTATATTCTAATGGGGGAGAATAATATATTAATGACAGAGAAACAGACAGACAGGCAGACAGAGAGACAGAGAGACAGAAAGAAGAGAGAGAGTCGGAGACAGAGAGAGAGGAGGTTTTAGCATGAGGACACTGTGAAGAAATTCTAGACGGTCAAAGGTAGTGGTGAGGAATGAAGACATGGTTTGGTCCTTACACTTCCTAAAATTTAGGAAGGAATCAACTGATCAGAGAAAGAGACTGAAGTGGAGTAAACTTTCAGAGTGATAAGACTGCTCTGGCAGTCTGGGATTCAGGACTTCATACATTTTCATGTTCAGGAATTCTGAAATTCTTTTATTTGAACATATTTTATTTTTCTACCTTCCCCTCTACCATATGAATCCAAGCCCTTTTCTTTATCCTTACTTTGATCTTCATTCCCCCTAACCTTCATTTCCTTTCCCAGACCATTGTTCCTACACTAGCTATGTTCTCCTGCTTTCCCTTTTTCTCACAAATGAATTAGATCAAATCTACACTTTTCTTTGTACCAGGGATTCTTCAAATTTTTCCATTCTAGACCCAAATTTCACCTGAGAAATTTTTATTTATCTTCAAGTATATAGGTACATAAATTTGGGTATACAAACCAAACATTTACTGATTATATAATTTCATGATCCCCTCTCCCCTGCATTCAATTACATAACTCCATGTGGAGTTTTAACTCATAGTTTATGAAGCTTAGTTTTATACTCAAATGCATTACCCCCCCCCCATTCTATCACTGAACTTGCCTTGCTAAATCCCCTTGGATTACTTCCACCATTTAACATTTCAGTACCACTTTTTGTAATGCTGAAAGAAGTTGGAAAAAACAAAACTATGAAATTGGATGCATTACAAATTTATTTTATGTAACCTCAATGGGGCTGGCCCTTTTTAAACATTAAGGCAATACTTGTGCATCTTCTTAATCATTTTGTAAGCACATTCACAATAAGAACTATTCTTAACTTTTTATCTTACCTCAAACTTTGTAGAGCACCCCTTTTCCAATGTTCTCTGCTGACATCATTGCCTCCTACTTCACTTTTTTTTTTAATGAGGCCATTTGCTAAAAAACAAACAAACAAACAAAAACAACCTTTCTTTTCTACCCTCTTTATCTCATATGACTCAGATACATTTTTACACCATCTCTTTCTTCACCCCTATATCATTTTTTCCCTTGCCCTGGCAAATCTTTCTACATGCAAAAATGATCCTATTTCGTTTTTGTCTTCTTTAGCAAACAAATGATCCTACTTTAATTTTGTCTTTTTTCAGTAAATTGCCCCCTCTACTATCTTTGCTATCTCATTAATATTTACTGCTTCCCTGCTACGTACATATTTTTTTCTTTCCATCCTTAAAAATTCCTCATTTGACCATTCCAATTAGATATTTTATTCTTTAGTTCTTCTTTTTTGGGTTGAAGTTCATGAGAATGCCATTGGCAAAGTTTCCATGTCTTGTCCTCTTCTTCTCTTCTAAACCCTCCACCTTACGTTTTCCAGAATGGTTTAGCTTAAGCTTTCTTTAAAGTCACCAGTGATTTCTAAAGCATAAAACTAAAGGCCTTTTCTTAATCCTTAACTTTTCTGCAGCCTCTGAGATTTGATCACATTCTTATCTCTAAGTTTTCCTGATATCATTTTCTTAGTTCTCCTTCTGCCTCTCTGATTGTTCTTATACATTCATCTTTACTGGATCTTCATCAAGGTTATACTTTCTAAATGTGTGTTCTATAAAGCTTTCTCTTGAGCCCTCATCTCTTCTCTCTGCTATTTCACTTGGTCATATAATGAATTGTAATGGATTCAATGATTATCTTTATTCAGGTGATTCTTAGCCCAATTTATCCAGTCCAAACTCCTAACATTCAGTTTTTCATTCTCAATAGTCTATAGACATCATAAACTGGATTTCCAAAAACATCTTATATTCAATATGTTTGTATTCAAATCATGACATATACTGACTATAATCCTGGGCAAGACATCTAATTACTTAGTCCCCCATGTTACTCTAATACAAAATGTTTTAGGCTGTGGCAGTTGTGTAATTAAAAGTGGGGGTTGTGAAATTATAATTTGTTATCAGTAAATGCTTGATTTGTATACATATTTTATATACTATATAACATGAGTCACTTAAACGTTTCTTGGACAAAAAGGATTCTAGAGTGGAAAAAGTTTAAGAAGCTCTGCTCTATGCTATAAATTGTAGAACAGATTCTAAATCACATTAGGAGAGGGACTCATTGAGTTAATAGTTCTCTTTACTAATAAAATCAAAGATCTCCTGACAATGATAACAATGAAGAATTTATGATATATAATCACAGTACATCTTTATTTTATGTGTCTTGAATAGTTCACTTAATGATTGAAAAGTGATAAGGAAAGACTTTCCAATATATTGTTTTTATTGCAATTATAGCATAAAAGATGAAGTTGAGCTGATAAAAAACAAGTTTAACTGATGAAAAACAATTATTTAGATTATGGACAATATCCTGAAAAGTTCCAACATACATAATAATAACTTAATTTCTCTGTTTTACATTAGGAATGTACATATATATGTCATATATAAAATTATGTATATTATTATATTTTCTTATATAATATGTAATATTATATAGATAATATAGTAGATTGAGTACTGTGTCTGGAGTAAGGAAAGACCTGATTTTAAATCTGGCCTCAAACATTTATTAACTATGTGACCCTATGTCCTGAAATTCTTATTTCTCTAAAAGACAAATATATAGAATTCATCATTGAATTGTATCTTTCTTTAATTCTCTTTCCTTCTCTCTCCCTCTCTTTTCTCCTTTTCTTCTGCACAGTGAAATAATAATAGGACTGTGATTACTCAATAAATTAATTGCTTAAAATACACACACAAACACACACACACCCGACCCCCATGTTCACAAGTACATGCCCATACACATCTCATAAAACACAAAAAGTGAAATGAGATTTCCCCTTTAGGAATTAAAACTGTGTCACACTCTCTCCCTCAGATCTGTTCCTTGTTTCTATTCATATAAAAACTATTAACAGGGTTAGGGGGAGCTCCTAGTAGAAGCTGTAAAAAACACAGTGGAAACCATGCTGAGGTTGATTAAGGCTTTCATATTCTTCAAATGTACCTGATAAATGGTCTCATTCATGAGGAAGCTCCCTCAGGCATGCCTCCCTTGCCAATTGACTGCAGGTGGTAAAATAACCCTTAGTCAAGCCCCAAATTTCCCACTTGGGTTGCTTACCCAAAGACCCCAACTGCTTTATGGCTGAACTAAGGGAAAGTGTACTCAAATTCAATACAATTTGCTAGAGAAAAGAATAGGATAGATTTAAATGGACCTGTGATTTCACTGAGTATGGAGAACTCCCAGTTGAGGAAATTCCCTCTACTATTGCTGGTTCATGCCTTTTCTACAACCCCAAGTTTTAGAGAACTTTCCTTTGAAAGCCTGTGAGGGTGTCTTTTGTGTTTAGCAAAGTGTTCGACATAAAAAATGTGCTTAGTATTGACTGATTTAACAGAGCTCTCCAAAGTTGTCATTTGCCTGGGGTTAAGTAGTCAGTATGTGTTCAGAGTGATGACTTTAGGGGTCTTTCTTACTCTAAAGTCAGCACTCTACCTGCTACTCATGCTGTCTTTTTACTGTCTACTACATGCAAAGCACTATGCTAGACCCTGAGGTTACAAAGAGAAAATTAAAAATTGTCCTTTTCCTCAATAGTACATCCTACTACAGTATGTAAACCATCACATAAATTAAAGCCAACTTCAGGAGAGAGAAAAAAAGTTATAATTAGGTGATCAGTAAAAGTAAGAAATAGCAGTTTAGTGGAACCTTGAAGATAGAGAATTATTCTAGGAGTTGGAGATTACAAAAAGCATCTTTCACCATCACACTTCGCTTCATCATACTTCATCTCTTAATCCTCTCTGACCATTTCCAGGTATATAGAAAAATGCTAATTTTATTTAGAAACTGGAGGTGAAGTCAAAACAGTGAATTGAAGTGGAAGAAACTGATTAGAGAATTCTTACAAATAATTTTGATCTCACTTATAGTGTTGAAACTATTTTAATTTGTCCTTATTGTAAATCTCTATTAGTAAAGAACTATGGATCAGCAGGATGATTTCAGAAAGGCCTGGGGAGACTTACATTAACTGATGCTGAGTGAAATGAGTAGAACTAGGAGATCATTGTATATGGCAACAAGACTATATGATGATCAATTCTGATGGATGTAGCTCTCTTCAACATTGAGATGATTCAAACAAGTTCCAATTGTTCAGTGATGAAGAAAACCATCTACACCCAGAGAGAGGCCTGTGGGAACTGAGTGTGGACCACAAACATAGCATTTTCACTTTTTCTGTTGTTGTTTGCTTGCATTTTGTTTTCTTTCTCAGTTTTTTTTCCTTCTTGATCCAATTTTTCTTGTGCAGCAAGATAACTATATAACTATGTATACATATATTGGATTTAACATATATTTTAAAATATTTAACAAGTATTGGACTACTGCCATCTAGGGAAGGAGGTGAGGGGAAGGAGGGGAAATTTTGGAACAGAAGATTTTGCAAGGGTTAATGTTGAAAAATTATCCATGAATTTTTTTTTGTGGTAAATAAAAAGCTTTAACAAAATAAAATAAATTAAAAAAGAACTATGGATCAGACTGCATAGATAGTCACTAATCCATTACCTAGACATTTATTATATGTTGTTGCTGTTCAATTATTTCAGTCATGTCCAACTCTGTGACCACATTTAGGGTTTTCCTGGCAAATATATTGGAGTGATTGCCATTTGTTTTCCTAGCTCATTTTACAAATGAGGAAAGTGAGACAGAATAAAGTGAGTTACTCAAGATTATACTGCTAGTAATTGTCTGAAGCTAGATTGAAGTCAGTCCAGTATTCTATCCATTGTGCCACTTAACTGCCCCAAACTTAATAAGTCTTACTATGTGATGAGGGTGGGGCCAGGGAGGTGAGGGAAGACATCCTGACAGAGTGAATAGAAGAGAAGCATTGGTTTCAGAAAGACATTCAGATTGGGGTTTGTCATTTGCTATCTATATGATCCTGAGCAAATCAGTTAACTAAGTGACCCAAACAAATCTCAATGAGTTACAGAAGAGTTAACAATCTATAATGAATTTCCATACTGGAAAATTTCCATACAGCTTTTAAAACTTCTCCCCCCAACTTCCATCAAAAATTAGATGATGTGGAGATGACAAAAATGTATAAGACATTGCCTTCTCTTGTAGAGTTTATAAGTCTTGTTAGGAAGAAAAGAATTGAGTGAATCATTTTTGTATTTGGTATATATATATGTGTGTATATGTATATATAATCATATCTACCTATTTTTCTGTTTATTGACAAATCTATTTATATTTGCAAACATGCTAGAGAGTTTTGCCATTTGCTTCTGCAATTCATCTTACAGTTGAGAAAATTGGGGCAACCAGAGTTAAATGATTTGTCCAGGGTCACATAGCTAGTATCTGAGGTTAGATTTATACTCATGAGGATGAATCTCCCTAACTCCAGTCTAAGTTCTCTATCTGCTACACCAATTAGCTGCCTCCCCCAATACACACACACACACACACACACACACACACACACACACACACACCCCAATTAATTCACCAACAAAATAAAGCACTACAGGATTAAATTATGTAAGCATTAAGAATATTCAGATACTGGATAGAATAATGAGAAGTGGATTAATTGGGGAAAGACTTCTTGGGCCATATATAACTTGAAGTGAGTCCCAAAGAATAGGTAGAATGATGTGTGATGGAGGGCATATCAAGTATGGAAACTGCATGAGCAAGTCTGGGAGATGGTAATGATTATAGGGTTTTCAGAGGATGTTCTGGATAAGGAAATGAGAGATTGTGTCCAAATCCTATATTAGATATATTTATCAAGTCTCTTGAGCATACGGAATGTTTCACTTTTGTATTCACATCCCCGCATGGAAAAAGGCACATAGGGATAAGGAGGCCAGTTTGAAGCTATTGCATTAATCCAGACATGAGATGATGAGAGGTAGAATTAGGGTCATATCAATGGGAATGGGAAGAAAGAGATGAGATATTTTCTAGGAACAATTTACAACATATAATTGTTGATTGAATGGAGCTGGTGAGGGGAAGGAGAGTCTAAGAGGTGTCTAAATGATGATATAGACAGAAAAAGGGAAGATTAGTTGGATAACTTCCACAATATGGGAAAATCTCCTGAAGAATAAGAGCTTGAAAGAACTTCATAGGTTATCAACTCCAACCACTCTTACTATACAAATGAGGAAACTCTTGTTCAGAGATGTTAAATGACTTGTCCATGGTAGCTGGTGGCAGTTAGGATACAAGTCAGGTCCTCTAACTCTCTTCTGTGCTAACCTGCCTCTCAGGATGAAGTCAATTTTAGACATGTTCATTTTGGGATAATGGTAGGATTATTTAGGCCAGGATTTAATCTTTTTGGTGTGTCATGGACTCCTTTGGAAATTTATTAAGCTTATGGATTACCCAAATTATGTTTTTAATTAATTGAAGGAAATGCTAAATTTTGTTTAGATAACAATGCATGTAGAGATGCATTTTTTTCCCCATTGAAATCCAGATATAACCAGAAATCTATCAATGTACTAGATCCATAAATCTCTTGCCTTAGATAATTAGAAATTTAAATCTGGATTAAAGGGATAAGGATAGTGATTCAGTGATTATTTACTTGATATAATAATTGAAATTCTGAGGATTAGTTTTCTAGGGGAGAATCTTTGTGAAAGCTAAAGGGAAGAGTATAGAACCCAGAAGAATGTCAAGTTTTAAGCTGGCAGGAAAATAGATGAAGAGTAGGTAGGATGAGAGTCACAATTAGCTATCTTAGAATCACAGAGCCAAAGGATGCTAGAGTTGAATGGGATCATAGGGATTGCTAAATACAAATTGAACAAATTGTTGCATAGTGAGGTTAAGTGACATTCCTGGGGTTAAATAGTTAATTAGTAGCAGTTCTGGAACCAAACTTTTAGATTCTTTATTTTTTTGTTCAGAGCCATTGCTATTAGAAAATTCTTGCCTCTCCAGGCATAGGAGGAGAGATTATACAAAAGGAGAGGATGAATAATACCATCAGATTTGCTAAAGAGACCAAAGAGGATGGAGGCTGATAAAAGATCAATAGATTTGGTCACAAGATCATTGGTGACTTTTTTCTTTTTCTTTCTTTCTTTCTTTCTTTCTTTCTTTCTTTCTTTCTTTTTTTTTTTTTTTTTTGAAGCAATCAGGGTTAAGTGACTTACCCAGGATCATGCAGCTATCTGATTTGAATCCAGGTCCTCCTGATTCCAGGATCTCTGCTACTTAGTTGTCCCTTGGTGACCTTTTAAAGTTCAGTTTTATTAGAGATGTGAGAATGAAAGCCACATTACAGAATATGAGGGAAGGTGGTAAAGAACAGAGAAATAGAGTTGTCATCATTTAAAAATAACATTAAGTTGTCCCAATGCATATTTTATCCTACAATCTGATGCCAAAGGTTGGAATGTAACTTCCTAATGAGGAGGAACTGTTTATATTATTGTGTGAATTCTTTGTACCTAGAATAGTTCTTGACAAATAGGTGCCTGATAAATGATTGCCTAACTAATACTTACTTAAACATAATACTACTTATTTAAATATAAATACATGTTAAGTATAATTCTTACTTAAAATAGGGTAACAAAATTGTGTCCTCAAGGGATTATGTATTGCTTATTCCCTTGTTCTCTGTCCATTGGCATTATATTCTTTATATTGTTGTTCTGTATCAAGCTTCTAATTACTACACAACTTCTATTAGACATTTAATGAATACTTATCATGTGTGTTGTAGAAAGATCTATATATATTTAGATTTGGTCCTTCTCATTCCTTACTCATTAAATTCTGGAGGTAGTAGGGAGCTAATAGGGACTATTGGGCAAGTGAATTAAATGATCAAACCTGCATCTTCATGGATCTCCTGCATATTCATATTCATGGATAATAATATTCCTCGGTATAGCAGAAATTAGATGAAATATTGTTAGGTTCTTACTAAGTGCTAATGAGATAATGAGATACTAGGTTCTTACTAAGTACTTGACAATTCTCTAGTTCTGGCCTTTCCTGGAGAAGAGCTTGCATGCTTAGGAGGAGAAAGTTCATTGGTTGAAGCAATTTTTCCCAGAAGCCCTTGCATTATCCCACAGCCATTCTCTGGGAGGATAAAGAGGGCAGCTCTGGAGAAAGAGTCAGTCTCTGCTCTAGACCAGACTTGAGGCAGCTCTCTGCAGGAAGGAAAATCATTTCTCTGGATGAGAGTTAAGGGCAACTGTCTGGAGACAATGGTTTTCTACAGGAAGAAGAATCTCTCCAAGAGATTTGAGTTGACACAGCAGATCTCCTCCCAGAGAGTGATCAGCAGCTTCTGGAGACAACAGCACATTACAAAATATAATGGGGAAATATTTTAAAAATAATAGAACATATATGATCTTAATATATCTAAGTCAATATGCCTCTGTTGGGGATCCTTATATGTGATTTTGTGTCTTACTTATTTCTATTAGAGTTCATTATTACTCTGATAAATATAACCTTTACTGTTTAGCATTTAAAACTTTTTTAGTCAGGCTCACAACTTACCTTTCTAGTCTTCCTCTTCTTTATTGTTCCCTTCATGTCATCTATGATCTAGCCAAACTGGTATTACTGTTTGACATATAAGACATTCTATCTTCCATCTCTAACCATTGTAAATGTTCCCTATTCCTGGATGTAGTATTCTGGTTAGGTTTTTGGAGGTCTTTGGACCAACCTTCATTTCAGCAGAGTAACCACCACTTCATTTGTCAGGGAATCAAATGATTTCTGCAGATTTTGAAGTCCTATATGTCTTATGTCTCAGAGAATCCAATGATTCCTGCAAGTTTTGAAGTTCTGCAAAAGTCTTATCAACAATTTTAAAGTCCTGCAACAGTATTATTATCAGCCATGCTCTTCCAATGTCAGATGTTTCTTAGGTCTTCTCCTTTGTTTTGATGTTTTTTCTCTCTCTCTCTCTCTGATGGACAAGTCAAATACAGCTTGTTGGCACCCATCTGATTCCTTCTCCATCTGTAGAGATACAAGCAAACCCTGTCCCCCCTCCCAAGCAGTTAGTCTATCTGGTCCCTTCCATTTACCACTTTCTGGATCTCTCTACATCACCTGGAGATTATATTGTAACTACTTGCACTGGACATTGCCCTTCTGTAGGGTTAAAAGCCTGTATTCTCCCCAATTGTAATCCTTTTCTTCCATCTGATTGCTTTTCAGCTTATTGATCATATCAGGATATTGAACTTCTAAAGACTCTCTGGGTGTAACCTCAACTGCTATCATGCCCCATCTGTTTTTTGTTTAAGGTCTTGGGAGCTGGTCCCAGCCTCTCATTTCCCTGGGTCAATCTATATTCTGAAGCCCAATGGAAGCTTTTGTTGCATTTTGGACATGGGGTTTTGGGTTTTTTTCTCCCATCCTGTCCTCTCACTCTATCTCTATGCCTACATTGAGCTTTCAAATGCCCTATTTTACCACAGTGAAAGCATTGACAAGTCTCTCTGGAAGTCCCTAGCCAAGAGGAATCCTGTCTTCCTATTCCCTGCTTCCTAGCCTGGGTATAAAAGGCATTTGTGCCCACTGTGGCACAATGTATTATAATCTCCTCTAAAAGAGTATCTTTATGTAGTTCCAGTATAAATCTTCTACAAAACTCATTAGCATTTTCTCTAGCAAGTTTTTTTTTTTTGTCATTATTCCTGTTGTTGCATTCTCACCAATAGTTTGTATGACAGCTGTCTGCAGACATCCCACAAAATCAGCAAGGGGTTCATTAGGAACTTGCTCTATTTTTGTGAAGGCTTCCCCTCTATCTTGTCTTCCTGGAGGGTGCACCATGCTTTGATAGCAGCAGCAGCAATTTGCTCATATGCTATCAAAGGGTAATTAATCTGTGCTAAAATGTCTGCATACTCACCTTTACCTGCTAGTTGGTCAAAGGTAATTTGTATATTAACTCCAGTTTGCCTATTTCATTGGGCTTATATTTTACAAAGTTCACTATACTCCAAAGGCCACAACAAGTTTTGTCCAGGTTCTAAACATGTCCTTACTATAGACTTCCAATCACTAGGAGTTAAAATTTCATAAGCCAAATTCTCTAATACTATCTTAATATAAGATGATGTACCCCCATAAAGAGTGGAACCCTTTTTCAGATCTTTGATAATTTCCAGATCAAAAGGAGTATATCTTTTCCTTTCTTGACCTGAAGAATCAAACTCTAACAGGGCATGCTTCTATTCTTAAATCAAATATATCCTGTCCTTCTTTTTTTAGCTTTAACTAGTGCCTTTTGTAATCTGTTTGCTTCAGTTTCCTTATTTGTAAAATTAATTGAAGAAGGAAATGGCAAACCACTCTAGTATCTAACTCTAAAATAGGGTTACAAAGGGTAAGACATGACTGAAACAACTGAACAACCACAATGAAAACAGCACTGGCTCTTTATTGGTTGGAGGAAAAAACAAAAATAAACCTTCAAATTCATCTCAGGATCCAGTTAACAAGAATAGATAATTTAAAAAAAGGAACCCAATAAATGTGTTTCCTTCCCTCAGGGAGCTATAGGAACATTTAAGAGACTATTCTGCTTAATAAAGCACAAGATACTGCTAAACCCTAGAGATGCATGCAAAGGCGAAAGACAGTGTTTTCCCTCAAGGAGTTCATAATCTAATCTGGGAAGACAACATATAAAAGGAATCTAGAAAACTAGAATTGGGAAAAGGATAACTGTGGGGTATGTTGAAAATTAGAGTTTAGCCATGATAGAATGGCTACTTTGGTCACTCTCCTTAAATGGAAGATTTAGAAGGAGCTTACCAATGTTCTCCCTCCACCCTCTCTATTCATAAGGGGGAAGGGCTCCAGGGGTAGTGGGTACCATCTCACTTGATCCTGACTTCCTTCTCTTGATTTACTTGATCATTAGCCTTATGGAACCCTAGATTCTCTCCTCCAAGAGAGTCCATGTTCTGAAGGATCCCCCCACTCTAAACTATATTTTATACAATTTTAATTGAGGATATGTTTCATGCTACTTATCCAAGATGCCAATATTTCTAGTTACTGCTCTACCCAAATTAATGACAGTAATGATGGTAATCATCAAAATAACAGTGTAAGAACAATTCTGGAACATCATATCACCCTTTCAGATTATACTTTATGCAGAAGACTACAGAGATGGGTAGGAGGGGATCCATTATCCTGGAATGACTTTGGATCTTGGAGGGCCTTCTTTTTGGCAGAGAATTATTTATCACCATGGGATTGAAAGTGTCATATAAATCAGTAGGTAAAGCCAAGCAACTCATGTGGTTACAAAGTTGCTTTAGACTGACAAGAAAATAAGAGCTTTATTTCAGAGAAATGCAGGCTTCATGTTGGCATTCGTAAGGTGGTGCTGCTCCATGTAAATTATTGACAGAAAATTAAAGCTTTTTCTTCTTCACTTTCAATAAATTCATTTTGTATTTTGTTGCCAAGTTTTCTTGAGCATTCCAATCACTGAGTCGCACTGTCCTAAGAGCTTTATCTCTTTTCCAAATAGATTTTGACTTTAGTGGTCTAAATGATTGGAAGAGCATGTCTATCTTATTGGCAATGTCTGAGAGAAATCCCTGGAAATTGTATATCATATGGAATTATATGTAGAACCTCTGACTACTCATGTATGTAAATGTTGCCAAATCATCTAACAATGTATTTTAACTTATACAGTTAAAGGTGTTTGACGTGACAGCCCCATCTCTGGCTGCCTTTTGCTTCCAATGACTCCTATTTTTTCTACCTTTGTTGAAAATACTTGTAATTCTGCTAATCCTGATGCTAAAACTTAGAGAGGAACACCAGAGGCAGAGGAAGTAGAAAAAAGAGTCATTAGGCTTTTCCATTAGCCAATATACTTCTGAAAATAAATGTGGCTGTTTTTACCTTTTCCTTATATTCCCAAAGCTTAGCACAGAATCTGTGTTACAGTAAGCTCTTAATAAATGCTTGCTTATTTGTTTGGTTGCTTTCTTGAGAAAATAACCTTCATACAATAGAGCATGGTACTGGTAAATAATAATAGTAGGCAAGTTCAGCTGGGCAAGATCTCTGGAAAAATGGATCCATTTCATTCTCTTTAAATGGAAGATATGGAAAGAGCTCATCACTTTCTACCTTGCACCCTTTCCAATCAAAGGGAGAGAAGGGGCTTCTTCTTATAAAACAAATGAAGCTTATTAGCATTGTTTCTCCTTATTTCCTTTCTGTGTATCTCTTTTTGTTGTTTAATTGTTGTTTTTATCATGTCTGATTGATGACCTCATTTGGAATTTTTTTGGGAGGGGCAGAGATAAGGGAATGGTTTTCCAGTTTCTTCTCCAGTTCATTTTACAGATGAGGAAATTGAGGTAAATAGGGTTAAGTGACTTTCCCAGGGTCACACAGCTAGTAAGTGTCTGAGGCCAGATCTGAACTCAGGTCCTCCCAACTCCAGGCCAATACTCTATGCTATGTACTACCTAATTTTCTAGTCCATCTTTTCACCTAGGGATGATTACCTCCCCTTGACAGATTCTCTTGATACTATTGCCAACATTTGGAGGGAGCAGTTTTTTCTTGCCTCTCTCTTCCTTATCATATTAATTCCACCACACATGGAATTTACCAGTTCTTATATTCCACGGATTGACAGAATTCTCAGAGTTGGAACCCCAGAGGTCATTTGGCTCAATTTACACTTAATAGGACTCCTCTTCCCCAGTCTCTGCTTAAACATCTTTAGTATTGGGGAGCTTATCACTTATACTTTGCTTTTGGATAGCATAAATAAGATATTTTTTTGTCCTTTTTAATTTGCTAAAATTTGCCTGTTTGCAACTTGCATGCCTTGTTCTTAATTTTATGCTCTAAGAGCAAAGAGAAAAATTTGATAGCTGTTCTAAAACTTGAAGATTCCTGTAATGTTTACTACAAGTTTCCTCTTTTTCAGTTTAAATATCTACAATTCCTTTAGCTGATGGCAGATATACAGTCTTGCCACCATCTTTGTAGCTATTCCTCTGGAATTATTTCATTATCTTTTTTTTTTTTTTTTTTTTTTTGAGGTAGTCAGGATTAAATGATTTACCCAGTGTCACACAGTAAGTATCTAAGACTGGATTTGAACTCTGGTGATTTATCCACTATGCCATCTCACTGCCTCTATTACCAATCTTTCTCAAAGATGATTCTCAGAACTGGTTGTAAGGTTAAATTAATGGTAATACAACTAAATAATAAAATAGAAACTATAATATTACTTTTCACCTTACAGTTCCCCCTTTCTAATCCATGCTCCCCTATACGTTCTGTGTTCATGTAATGATAAATTGATGGGGCAAATAGGTGTGCAATGGATGGAGCATCAGCCCTGAAATCAGCAGGACCTGAGTTCAAATCTGGTCTCATATACTTAACACTTCTTAGCTGTGTGACCCTGGGCAAGTCACTTAACCCCAATTGCCTCAGTTGGAGGGGGGAGATAAATTGATGGAAGTGGGCAGGATCAACCTGGATTTAAAAAAAAAAAAGATATGAAAACTTCAGCATATAAAAGACGTACATGATGAGCCCCTTTGACTTCAGAACCAAGAGCAAAGGGTAGAGGTGGCAAAGAAACTGATTCAGCCTTGACATGAAGAAAAAGCAACAAGAAGTTTCATTCAGATTATAACTATCTAAAAGTTGGAATGAACTAATTTAGGAGGCATTGGTTTTCCTTGCCAAGAGATTTTCAAATTGAGGCTGAATGACCACTTGTCACAGAACAGAGAGATCATTTTTCAGGTTTAGGATGGCCTTGGTGGCCTCAGAGATTCCATCCAACTCAGAAATTCTATAAATTCAAATCTAGTCAGACTATGTCCTGTGTTCTCCAACCTCAATCCACCAAACATGTCAACATCAAAAACACAAGATATGGGATGAGATAACATTATCTGTAAGAAAGAGATAAGGTTGCTTATACTGATCACATATATTTGCTTCCACGTAATTTTGGAAATCTGGGTTTTGATCCTTCTATTCCTATATATGGTCTATCAATTAATTTTGGAAAATGATCTATTTAAAGACAATTTTTTTTTCCAACTCCAAATTGTCTTTTCATTCTTATCCTAGTCTTGGTCCTTTTCAACTGTTAGTATTATTGGTTATGACTTTGTGTTCTTCAGCAGCAACTGTCAATTTCTTACACCTGGGAAAAAGGTGAGTTTTCCCCCTCATTTGCCTTAAGTGACCCAGATACTTAAATCCAGTGCTTCTTACCAAGTAGTGACTGTTTTTACTTTTCCTCTCACCCCATCCATCTTTGTATCTTCAGAACTTAGCACAGTGCCTGCCACATAGTAGGCACATAGTTTGTTGAGTTGTTAAATAGTTATACTCCCTAAATTCATTCTACTCCAAAACATGAGTTTTCATTAAGATGAATACCCCTTCCACTGTTGCAAAACACAATATAAGATTTTAAATCACTTACAAATCCTGAATATTAAGGGTTTTTTTTTTTTTTTAAATGCAACCTCTTATCTAATTCCAAGTCTTGTCTGGTCTCTTGCTCCTTTCTTATCAAAGGACATAGTGCTTTCAGTTCCATAGCACAATCAACCATTCTATCAGTTGCTCAGGCTATCTTCTCCATACATAATAGGACAAAATTCTCTAGTCCTTTATCTTCCTCCCTTCCCAAAGCATTGCTCTTGCCTACAGACCCTTCTTTTCACTTTTCTTCAGTGTCTTCCCCACGAGCAGTCCCACTAATTATCAGGAATGCTTTGAGGTAGGGAATGGGGGATAAGGAATGTCCCTTTAATTCTATTAATGTAGAAACAAGTTGACACCTTTCTTGCAATTTGTGAATCTACCTAGAGCACTGAAAATTTAATTAGGCTGCATGGGGTTACATGGCCAATATTTTATAGTGGACTTTCTACCTCTGAAGCCATGGTACCAGGCTGCCTCTTATACTTTGGAAAAGATAGTCTTTATTATTGCCAGTTAGTCAAATGGGAGAAAATTTCAGGAGAATATACCAGTATTTGCTACATATTCTTCCTATTCTTTGGCCTCTTCTTTCTCTTCCTATCTCTTTTTACTCCTAAGGCAGATTTATTGCTTAGTTCTAAAACTTGTAAAAACTATTCTTTTGAGTTCCATCCCTCTATTTGTCAGTCAATAAGCACCTATTGAATACCAGACCATATGCTAAAAACTTCTGTCTCTGTATCTCTCTGTGTCTCTGTCTCTCTTTCTCTGTGTGTGTGTTTGAGTGTGTTTATGTCTGTCTCTGTGTCTGTCTCTGGTTTTGTCTCTCTGGCTCTGGCTCTTAATCTCTGTCTGTTTCTGTCTTCTCTCTCTATCTCTCTCTGTCTCTCTATTTCTGTCTTCTCTCTCTGTTTTTGTTGTCTGTCTCTTTTTCTGTCTGTTTGTCTCTCTTCCCTATCTATTTTTCTGCTCACTTATATGACCTTCATGTAACCTCTGCAGCTGTGATTAGCTTACCTGGAAGAAGTGGAATTAGAGCTCGAACTTGTGGACATTCAGGATTAGATCTACTATACTTATTCACACAAATTCTCTCTAGAGCAGGGGTACTAAATCATTTGCTAAGGGGTCCTGAGGCGATGATGAGCTGAAAGCTTAGGTACAACCAACTCCCACTGCTTGAATTCTATAAGTTGATAATTTTGTATAGAACATGAATGATGTTATAAATATCCAAATGGACTTTGGCAGAAAAACTGCTCTAGAGTCTCTCTATAGTCTTAAAAATGCAAGGAAGGGACAAAAGAATGGCTTAAGACTTGGAGTTTTGGGATTCCTTCAGGGGTCTAGATGACCTCTTAGAGGGTATGCCATTCAGATATAGATTAGAAGAGTTGCTGATGTTATCTGACTCTGGGAGATCCGTATCTCTAAGGAAATGAATGTAAAAATGATGGCAATACTGAAGGGATATGCTTCTCAATCCTGGCAGCACCATCCATGGATTTGTCCAGGACAATGTATATGCAATGATTATGTTGATTGTTTCCCTAATAGTGAAGTTTTTTTCTATAATGGAGACAACAACTAAGCTTAAACAAATTTTGAGTTTGCAACTATAAATTGTATTCAGCAACAAACATTTATCGGGTATCTACTATGTGCCAGGGATTATGCTAAGAGCTGGGGGTACAAAGAAAAACTATCCCTATCTTCAATGAGTTCAGAATCAAATGGGAGAGATAGCATTCAAACCACTATGTGCCAATAAGATATAGCATGATAAATTGGAAGCCGGATTGGGAGATCACCAATATTCCTAGCAGGAGAGGAAGTACAAGAATATAGATAAAACAGATAGAGATAAACTGAGTTTTTAGTTCTCTCAATTGAATTGAACTAAGCCTCATTTCCTTTTCTTTTGTTAAGATTTCTTTCAATGCCTATATCATATCAATGAATGCTGATTTTGGTCTCTGTGAGTGAAGCAGTGCTGGTTCTTCCCACTCCATTGCTATGTATTAATAATGATGACTAACAGAATGTTTCATTCAAACAGCAGGGAATTGAATGAAGAGGTCTACTCGTCCAAATATGCTTTTCCTCGGGGGAAAACAACAACAACAAACCACTAAGAAAGAAAAAAAAAAGGCTTGCCAGCTAAATTGTATCTGTAATTTGCAAAACAAAAATCATATGTCCCTTCGACTTATTAAACATTTTTTATTCTCTCCATTTCATTTCTAATTTCTTTATTGTTGGTTAATGGGACAGTTGTGCATAAATAGAAACTTTCTCTTTTATAGTCCGACAAACGGGGTCAGATCCATTCGTATTTGATCCAACATTTGACATCACAGGTGCTGCCATAGTGATGACCAGTGAATTCATAAACATTGGATTGTGGCATCGTTGAACAATAAATGAATCAGGCACCAGGAGGAGGGGAAGAAGGGGGAGGAGGAGGTTGACTATAAAAGCAAGAATTCTATTTATATTAGGACAGCTTTTTAAGCAGCATTGATAGGAAAGGATGTACAGAGAAAACATTGAAATTACAGAAGATTTGGGGGAAATAGTATTTTTTGGTTGTAAGCATAAGAAGATTATTTATTATGAGTAGATACCATGAAATTACCAGTTATAAAAACATTAGTATCTACATTTGAAGGATTCTGGCAAAAATATCACCCATTTGTTAAAATAATTTCACTTGTGGAATATATTTTAAATTAAAAAAAAAAACTAATGGCTTTAATATGATGTTCATGCTTGAATAAACTATAGAATAGAGTGGACTATTGGCTCTTTATAGTACATGCTATTGAAATCGATATGGTATAATGCTTTATCGCTATTCAGTAGTTACCTCTATTAATACCATGCCTGAACTTCAAATTGAAAAGATGTTGGGTCTAGAACAAAATTAAATGACAGAAGAATCACATCTGTAAAAGATTATCAACAACAAGCATTTTTCAAGCATCCAGTAGGTCCATGGCACCAAACCTGGATGTTTGGAAGGGCAGATTACTCATCATTCCCATGACCTAGAAAACTTACCATCTTCAGGGTCAATAGGAACAGAGTGTTTTCACCTTGTTCCCATGGCACTCTGCAAATGAACCAATGATCAAGCAGCAGGGCTAATCACCTGATTAGGTGACAGGTGACCTGGATCAGAGACAATGATGATATAATAAATTCTGGAGTTGTGACCAGCAAGGACTAGAAGGCCAGTGGAACTTAGAAAAATAGAATAATTGATGAGTATAGCTGAAGAAGATGTTAAAGAGTTCTTTGTACAACCCCTTTCATTTATGTATAAAGAAAGAGAATTAATTCCATAGTACTGTATTTACTTGTTTAAAAACTAGTGAATGGCAAGAGCTAGAATGCAAGTCTCCTTATCAATCAAAGCAGTCCCATTTTTGTTTGTAGAATGGTGGAAAAGAGCAAGAGGATGTAGCTTTTGCAGTTAGACATGGACTTTTCCTATAAATAATGCCACTTTCCCCTCATATAAACCCTCCTCCCATAAGAAATTCAGACTTATAACTAAAGTGACTATGCAAGCAGTACCCTGTGCCTCAGAGAAGCATTGAGAAGTTGGGGGTTTAGCTATTACAAAATGAGAAGGAAAGTTCAAACTATATCCTAATTATTTTTAAACTTAAAGAATGATAAAACATCATAATGACACTGGCTTAAGCTTCCACTAGTTTTCATTTCTCTAAGATTAACAGTTGAGAACCAACTGGTCAACCATCTTAAGTAGATTTTAGAAATGGGTATTCTGAAAATGAAATAGTAAGAACAGTTGGTATAAAACACATAATTTCCCCCTTTTCCAAGTCTGCATTAAATAATGACAATCCAGTAATATCCTCTAACACATCGTAGAATTTTATCCCAATCTCTTTCCTCCTTACCTCCAAACCAAGAGAAAGAATGATCCAAATCCCTGCTATAATCATTTCCTACTCTAAGTGGCTTTTGGGATAATACAATTTTCAAAGGGCCTCTTTAGACTGCAGACTAGGGGCCCAGTTTGGAAAATTTCTGGGACATATTTTCTTCAACCCAGACCTTTCAATTTTATGGACTGCTGGCATGCATACCTGAGCTTAATGTGGACTCCATTTGCCTGCCATCTATCTGTAATTCAATTAGTCTATTAATAATTTTTAGTGAGTATCCATTTAATGTCAAAAGACCTGCCCTGGGCAGAGTGGGGAGTTTATGCCCCTTGCCCTTGCCCTTAGAACTTTTCATTTTTACTGGAGGAGATAAAACTTCCACATGTGACATTGGCCAAGAAACCATGAACTAGAGCAGTTTCCACATATCTGGAACCCATGAAGAGAAAATGCAAAAGTCCTTTTTTTAAGGAATTTTCATTAGTCTCAGAGATTCACTTAATTTCATAATTGGAAGGAGTTTCAGATAACTCGTAGTCTAAATTATATTAAAAATACAATAATCCCCTCTAGTGCATCCTGTTTGTGCTAGAACAACAGTGATGGGGAATTTACAACATGTTAAATCATCTTCTGTTTAGTTAAAGACACTGTGCTTACATTCTGGATAAAAACAAACAAACAACTAAAAATGCAACATACCCCTAGTATATTGGTGAGCCTAAAATTTAAATTTTAGTGAGGCTTTGACTTCCAGTTTGTGGTCCCTATCAAAAAAGTCATGACAGATTACATAATTTAAAAGAATTAAGACAGTGCCCTGGTTTGGGGGTAAGATGGCAAAGATTACAATTCAGACTTTGCAACTTATTTTGTGTGTGATCTTGGCTAAGTCTCTTAACTTCTATGGGACTCTTTAAAAAGAAGGGGTTGTTTCATCAACAATCATCTTTTTTAAAAACTCTACTAAGTTATGGAAATGTTTCCTTTTTGCCAGATAAATTTTTATATCACTCTGTGTATGTAGGTATATAAGAGGTTTACAAATCAAACATTTATTGATAATAAATCATAATTTTGTGACACCCACATTCAGTTAGGAGACCTCCTTTGGGGTTGTAAACCACAGTTTAAGAAGCTAGGATCTAAATGATCTTTAGGATCCCTTTTTAGCTTTAAAACTTAATATCTTCAATTTAAAAAATTTAAAGAAAGTTCTTTGCTAATATTGCCTACTACATGTCTACTAGATTCTAGTAATTCATTTTTAACGCCCTTTAATGAAAACACTAATTGGATCATACATGTGTGTTACAAATGTCTGACTTATCCTAGAAATATGTATAAGCATTTAGGTTGAAAAAGGCATTTTATTCACTTTGACTAGACCTCTATCATGAAATGGAAGTTAAACCTTGCCAGCCAAATATATTTCAAGCTCTTCTGCATACATTTATAATTCTGATAATGATCTGAACACACATAGTCAGCAATATAAAAGTCATTTTATTTAAAACAGATTTATTTTAAACCACATTGCATGAAATGGGACTTATTATAAACGGACAGTCCTTTATGTGGATGATATCATGTGATACAACCTCATTCATTCATTCAAAAAATCAGGCACCAAGAATCAAAGAAAGGAAGGGAAAATAGGGCATTTTGTCAAATTAAGAATAGTATCCTTATTTTGAATTTGTGCATGATTTCTTTTTTTGAAAGAATTTCTAATATAAAATATAATTATGAATAACTTACTAAAATATAATATAAAGCATTATTAATAATTATGGGGAATAGACAAAGACAAAGAACTTGACTCTGATCATCACCATTTTTAGGGGCCTTTAATCAATTTAATGGTTATTACAACCAGGATGCCAAAAGAGCCAAGAAACAACCTCTGCCAAGAAATACTCGAGCTCTTTGGCACATAGAGAAGCATATTGTTCAATAGCACCACCAGTTTAGAGAAACAAACTTGTTTACAAAATATTATGGAGAAGGCTGATGGAAGATAATGAATAATAGTTTATCTTTATATTCCCATTGCCTAGCATAGTGCTTGCCACATGTTTGTAATTTAATAAATACATGTTGCACTTAAATGTCGATCATCACCTCAGAAAACAGTGAAAAATAATTGGGATGGGCAAAGAAAATACTTGAGGAAAACTCTGTATCACAAGTTAAATTAGATCATTTAGATGGCTCTTGGAAAGAAGATAGTAAATGTGAAATAGAAGTGAAATATTTTGCAAGCCTTAATATAAATGATAGGGATGATGATGATGAGGATGATGATGATGATGGCCATAATGCCAGTCTATTCTTGTTCTCAAAGAGAGTAAATCTACAAGATTTACTTACAACTTGAAAATCATATGCGTTCAATGTTAGAAAACAGAAATGGTACTTAACATTAAAATGGAAGGAATGGCTACTTTAACATACAGTTAAAGCCCATTGTGGAAACAACACAATTTTTAAAAAGTGCTCAAGGATCAATTTAAGATATCTTAAGAATATTTTAAAAGTAAGAAAAGATCACAGGTTATATTATCTTGAAAAGTGACAGAAGACATCAGCAACTATGGAAATAGACACTTTTTCCATTTTATAAAATCTTTATGAGAATGGTTTATGCATTCATTGAGAATATCCTTGATTAAAACATGAGAAGAAAGCATGAAGATCTTCACAAATGATATTGTGTATATGACTATGTACACAGGAGAACAAAATTAAGAGGAATAGAGACCATAAAACACTGTTGTGCTTATTGATTACAAAAAATGAATAAGACCAATATAGGCTTCCCTTTAACAAGCAGTGTATTATACATCTTGTAAGATCATGTAAAATTCCTTATCAGATACAACCAAAAAGTTTTGTGCAATAGTGATCTATTAGCATAGAGTGACATAAATTAGATGCTGTGTCCTTGGCAAAAATTCTTGCTATCACCATTGGAGGCATATGTGTGTTATGGGCCAGAACTCTATATTTGAAACAAGGATTCTTACAAGGTGTTAAGTCAGCAGAATTGATGAGATAATGGCTATCTAGTTTAGCATGGTGATTAATAGTTCTCTCAATTCAGTAAGATTGATTTAATCACAACAAATAATGGTTTCCTAGTGATATAATGATTGGTTTATACTCCTGTAGAGCATATACGCTAGGACAAACTCAGCCAGGGTCAGAGCCAGACAATGGGGGACAGAGAGCCAGAGACAGACTCAGAAGGGCCAGACTTGGAAGGGACCCGGCGACAGATTCATTCCATCTTCATTAGCCTCGAGATGGCTGGTCTATCCTCTGGTTCCCTCCATTGAGACCAAGGCTGTCTGAAGGCTCTCAAGAAAGCTAGCTGGGCCTCAAGCAAGGAAACTAGATTGTGAAGGAGAAAATAAAGGATTTGGACTTTAACACCTGGCTATTCTCCTGGTGATTACTCTACTAAAAAGAAGGCTGGTCCAGAGATCTCCAGGAAAACAAGCAAGAACACTACATATGTGTACAAATTTAAATGGAAGAGGGATTTCCATAGTATGATAACATAGTTTGTACATAGCATATCAATGACTGAATTGAATCAATCATAAATACATTAATCAATAAGAATTTCTTAATCTACTATATGTAAGGCACTATGTTGCTAGGTGTTGGAATTATAAATACAAAGAATAATACAATCCCAATTCACTAAGAGTATATAATCAAAATTAAAATATTAGTCTACATGACATGGGTAGTAAGTGACAGAGCTAAAATTCAAGACAGTGCAATCTGACTTCACATCTAGTACTCCATTGATTCCTTCTGTTACCTGAATGAGAACTGCTTGAGATAAAATGCCAGGAATGGATTGTGATATGTTCCATTTGTAGGAGTACTCCCATCAGTGAACTTGAATATTAATGCTTCCCACCAAACTTTTTTAAATCCCCACTCTTAAGATAAAAAAAAAAAAAAAAATTATTGGCTTTTTGTAAGGACATTTTCTTTCATGACCTTGATTATTAAGTACAGACACTTTATTTTTAAAAAGTGCTCGATGTTTAGAGCAACATTTCAGCTGCAAAATGTAAAAAAGGAATCTCTGAGGTAATCTTGACTTAAATTAGGTAGTGTTTCATTGAATTGAATCCACATAGTCAATGGCATCTGGTAATGAATGCTAAATACAGCCTTCATATTTAAGTTTAAATAAGTAGGTGGGATGTTATTACTTGTTGCCAATAGAAGCTTCCAAATTATTTCCAGAGAGATCTGTAATGCAGTACAGTGTATTACAGTAATCCATGTAGAAGGCCACAAATTCATGGATTGTTTGGGCAGGTTCCACCTCAGAGGAGAAAGAAATATCCCATCATCCCAGGAGCAGATGGCCAAGAGGAAGCAATTGCAGAGCCAGAAACCCATCTTTGAATAATATCATCTTTGAACTTGTTCAAGTGCAGAATGAGAAAACCCCCATAAAATCACATGACTTTCATGGATTCCAATTTGTTTTAACTCCCAGATGGACATGGCACTCTTTTCTGGAACTTAAAGTTTCAAGTGAACTGAAATACAGACAGGAAAGAAAGTGTTTGGAGACTTTCCCACTGTATTTTTTCCTGAAAGAGAACATTTCTTTTTGGAACCATACAAATAATCAGAAAGACAACAAATAGAAATTTGAATTTTAAACAGAATTCACCTACAATATCTATCATATTGACATTAACTTATTCCATTACATAGGAGCTGTTGTATCCTAAAGTTGAGATCATTGGAGATCAATGGAGATGAAATAGATAATCAAAGGACATTTTTTGTAGTTATGATCACATTTAATGTTAACAGTAAAGTTAAATATTTCCATCACAGATTTTGCTAATTTAGAACATACTGCTTTGATCACATAAAAGCTTCTTAATCACATGTGATATGAAATATCAGGGAATCTCAGGGGAATGGGAATTATCCTGCTTTATGCTTAAATTCTGGATCATTAAACAAAATTTTGCAACTGTGGCAACTTATATCATAACATTCCCAGCAATATATCTGGACAGATTTTTTCTTCTCCTAAAGATCCCTAAGTAGTAGAGTTGTCATTTAAAAAAATATAAACAGTAAGAAAAGTTGGCTTAACAGGGAAAAAGAATAGATAGGAAGAAGCTTGGGGATTGTATAGTTTTTCCTACATAGTTTCTGTATTTATATGCTGTTGTTATTCAGGTTTTCAGTGGTATTCAAATCTTTGTGACCCTTTGGGATTTTCTTGGCAAAGCTATTAGAATGATTTGCTATTTCCATATCTGGCTCATTTTATAAATAGGAAACTGAAGAAAACAACATTAAGTGACTTGCCCAGAGTCATACAGATAGTGGCCAAGTCTGTGTTTAAGCTCAGTTCTTTTAGGCTTTAGGTTCTGCTGCTCTATCCACTGTACTACCTAGCTGTCCTAGCATTTTCATAACACTATAGTTTTATAAAATACATACATACATACATATATATATATATATATGTAAAAGCTCATTTGATCCTCACAGAAACACTGTGCTAATATTATCTCCAACTTTACAGATGAGAAAACTGATGCTAAGTGGTTAAGTAACTTTCCCAGGATCACAATTAATTTGAACTCACATCTTCCTGACATCAAGTATTGCCTTTCTCCACTATATCATCTATGCTAGGACTAAGGATTGTTCTGAGACATCTGGTTTTCTTTACTTTTTTTCTTTTTAATTTGCTTTATTTTATTCTGTACTTTGGAAATAAAATAAGCATTTTCCTAACATAAAAATAGGGGAAAAAAGATGATTGCATTTGAACTGCAAATCTATTATATCCAACTTGCTATACCATAAAGTTACCTTTTTTCTTTTTCCTCCCCTTTTCCCCAAGACGTGTACCATTAAACACAGATATGTATAAAAAAGTAAAACCATTTTAAAACATGTAAACATTCTATACCATCTCCCCAAGATGGCTGTCATTAAACACAAACATTAAACTATAATATATATGTAAAACCATTCTGTATATTCTACATAAAAATATTAAAAACATTCTACATTGTGTGTACATTAACATTCTATAAATTCTATACTTCTATTTATCAGTTCCTTCTCTAGAGGCAGATAGCATAGGAACCTTGTAATTGATTTAGGTATGTGTAATAGTTAAAAAGGATTTATTCACTCAAAATTTTTACAATACACAGCATTCCCTTGGTTCTGTTCATTTTACTCTTCATCATTAATATCGGTCTGTTGATGTTTCTTCTAAGATCATTGAGCTCATCATTTCTTATAACATAGTAGTATTCCATCATAATTAGATACCATAACTTGTTCAGCCATGATGGGTATCCCCACAATTTCCAGTTTTTGTTTGTTTTTCTAGTTCTTTGCCACCGCAAAGAAAACTGCTCTAAATATTTTAGAACATATAATTTCTTTTCCTTTTTATTTCATCATCTTTTGAAATAAACATAGTAGTGGTACTGCTGTGAGAAAGGGTGTAGGCAGTTTAATAACTCTTGGGGCATAATTCCAGATTGCTCTCCAAAATGGTGGGATCGATTTAACAGTTCCACCAACAATAAAGGTGTCCCAGTTTTTCTACATCTCTTCCAGCCATAATTTGCCTTTTCTCTCATATTAGTCAATCTGATAGATATGAAATGATATCTCAAGGTTTGTTTTTATTTGCATTTTTCTAATTAATAATGATTTACAGCATTTTTATATGACTATACACTGTTTTGGTTTATTTGTTGGAATTCTGCCTGTTTATATCCTTTGACCATTTATTTATTAATTGGGAAATAACTTAGATTCTTAGAGATTTGACAACCTCCTCACAGGTCCCCCACTTCCTTGCCCCACACTTTTTGTTCTATGATCAGAATACTTAGGTGGCACAATAGATAAAGCACTGGACCTACAATCAGGAAGACATGATTCAAATCAAGCTTCAAACACTTATTAGTTGTGTGACTCTGGGCAAATGTTTACCTCAGTTTTCTCAACTACAAAATGAGGATAATAATAGTTTTATCAGGTTGTCACATAGTTGGAGCTATATTAAATGCTTATTCACTTTACTTCTTTGAACACTTGACTAGATGAACTTTAGGTCCTTTTAGTCATGACATATCAACATTTTTAGCCATTCTTCTTGACATTCTTCTTGTATTTGTTTGTCCAGTCTTCTCTTGCAGTGAATTGTTGTGCCACAGTTCTCTTTTAATGTCCTGACCCAGTTTATCTAATTGTCCCTATTCAGTTGTTCTGCCTCAGGTTACAACCATTCCCTTTTAATGTTAGGATAAAGGTCTTATATCTTAGACCTTAGGCTATACTTATTCCCTCTTAATGTTTGTTGGGATAAAGGTCTTTATCCATTTTAGACATCATTAGAATATCAGGAGCCTCTCCAGTACCTCCTTCATCATGTTATCCTAGGTGCCTCCCCCCATTAGGTTAGCCTCCTCCAGGTACCTCCCCCATTATGTTATTGTTCTTGTTAACCTATAAAAAATCCTGTATCCTATATTCAGTGCTGGATTCTTTGAGAGGATAGTCTCATTCAGCCCTGGGACCAACCATGGATCCATTGGTCCCAATAAATCTCTGCATTTAATAAATTCTGTATTGAATAGTCTCTAATCTCTGTCTTGCTCAGTTTCTCCAGTATTACAGAATGTCACACAGGACATTGAGCTAATTCTTGGGAATATTTCCCTGAGGATAAAATGTCTGTGAGGAATTTCTTTTTGCAAGGACTAACAAAGAAATCATTAAGGAGGCAGATCAAATATTGACAAATGAAAGGACTAAGAATGGGGAAAACACACACACACACACACACACACACACACACACACACACACACACACACACAAACGAGGGAAATTTGCCCCCAAAGAATCATATAGTTCACTCAGATCACTTTGGAAAGTATAGTGGAATGTGAAACAATTTAAAGAAAGATTTATTCTTATTAATATATAATTCATGCTTCATTAAAACAATTAGACTTCATGTTATTGTAGCAAGTATTGTGCTATAATAAGACAAGACCTGGTCTCGATTATTAGCTCTACCACTAATTAGCTGTGTGACTTTGGACAAGTAACTTGGTCTCTCTGGACCATAATGTCCTCCTTATTAATTTGGAGCAATGGCATTTGAA
Source organism: Sminthopsis crassicaudata (assembly GCF_048593235.1). Classification (NCBI taxonomy): domain Eukaryota; kingdom Metazoa; phylum Chordata; class Mammalia; order Dasyuromorphia; family Dasyuridae; genus Sminthopsis; species Sminthopsis crassicaudata. Next base: position 113,535,150 of record NC_133617.1, on the reverse strand, counting down.
CTCCTCTCCACACAGAGTTGTTACAAGAAGCAAATAAGCAGATACTATGGGACAAATAAAATAATCTCTGTGACCACAATTTGCAAAGAGTAAAATAACACAGAGTGTAGGCAGTGGAAGAGGGAATTACACTGGGTTCTATTTGGTCCTAGAGGGCAGAAGGAATTGAAGAGAAATGGATTTAGGATGGGTTTTTAAGGACAAGATTCTCAGAAATTAGAGCAGTTCCAAAGTAGAGTGGGATGCCAAACAAAGATGAGAAACAGCTGAAGAAATTTGCAATCTGTGGAGGAGTAGTGGGGAGATCTACATAGATAACTAAAATTGAAATGAACAATAACTAAACATTTAAATTCAAAGATAGATGACTCCTTTCAAGACAGGGAAATTAGGGTAGGTTTCATTGACAATATGATGCCTGAATTTTTTTGAAGGTGGGAAAGAATATCTGAGAGAAAGAACTATGTAGAAATGAACTCTCTACAGGATGAATTGGAAATAATTCTTATTGGAAGTAAGATATCTCAACTCAACCAAGGAGTGCTTAAGCTTACCAAAAGGGAAATTCCCCAATATCTTTAGTGAGGAGATCTGGACATCAGGGATATGGGTATTGGCTCTTCTGAGTCTTTGCTTCTCCCCAAAATTTTTTCCCTTCTTTCAGGGGCCTCTCCCTTTAAGAAGGGCTTGAAACTTCAAATGCCTTTTTAATAGCTGGAGAACAGAAGAATCTGTCTCTTCCAAACTTTCAATTAAGAGTTATTATTCCATGCTTGCCTCAGGCATGGATCATGAAGTCTCTCTACCAGTGATCCAGGGATATATACCAGGCTTGAACAGAGAATTACAATAACATAGAAGGATTATCGCAAATTTCTAAGCTGTCACTGCTTCTTCTGGAGGATTCTTATAAGAGGCCTACTCAAGAAAGATGATTACTTAATAATTTTGTCAATAATGACATTTTTTTAGTGTCTTCCTTCAGCTAGCAGTTTAAGAATCTATGCAAATATTATTGTTGAAGGAGAAAAATTCACAATAATTATTTAGGAAAGTATTGTTTCCCAGCAGATTTCAAAAACAATGTCAAAACATTCAAAATGTTAAAAATGTAAATGCCTCAGTAGGAATAAACATAGTCCATGTAGATGGCTCATCCCATTAAGACCAAAAACTCAATTGCCAAATCCACAGACATTTCATACCAACTAGCCAACATCAACTCTGGAGTTAATCGTCTGGGAAACTGGCAAATATATAAATGGAATAACAAGGGAAAAACCAAAATATGGTTTACTGGGTGTTGGACTCACATAAGAATATGCGTCATTATTATAGAATGAAAGCACAGGACTAGAAACTTTGTATAAATGAAAGGACTCCAAAGAGGAACAAATCCATAATTTGATTGATTACTTTCACTTGTAGTGAACCACAGCAACACTCATTAAAGAAAATAGAATTGTTTTAGATATTGTATACATGAGACTTATTTAGGATCATTGCTACTATGATTTATTCTCTTAGTTCCTGGATGACACATATCACATAGAGACATAAGTTACTATAAGCCACAAAAGGAGATCTTGGGAAAACTTATTGACTTCTCTGAGTATCAGTTTCTACATCTGTTAGATAAATTTGCAAAACTGTTTGAGGGCAGAGATTGTCCTTTTGTAACATATCCTGAATACCTAGAAAAATATCTATAACATGTTATATGCTTATTAAATTCCAGTTGGTTTATTAAACTTTATGTATATGATCTCATTTGAGACTCAAAGTACTATGAGGTAAATTTTTAGAAGTATTTTATTCCCATTTTATAGATCAAGAAACTGAGGCCCAAAGTGTGTTAATGGTTTGTTCTTAGTAACACTGCTTATAAAAGTAATGATAGGATTTGGACCTATAATTTCTTGATTCTAAATCTAGGACTAAATATATTTTTCCATGCTGTCTCCAACCAAAGGAGATGCTTGGAGAATATGATTTTTGAAGTTTCTTCCAATTCTAAATCTTTGAAGCTTTGAACTTTGAATTTTTCAATATAAGTATCTTGAAGTCAGCATGTATAATTTAAAATTTTTGTATCTTTGTGCCCTCTTAATATTTGTTGAATGTTCAACAAATGTATATCCTTTGTTAAGGGAAAGGCTAAACAAATTATGAAATATGAATGTAGCATTATAATAAGTAACAAATCTTACAAATACAGAGTTGCATGGAATGACATATTAACTTGTACAAAGTGAAATAAGTATATGGACATTTGATAGGAATGTTTTAATTTTTTATTTTTCCTTCTTAATGGGAGAAAAAATAGAAAAAAATATGTTTGTTAATTTAAAAAATGAAAAACTCAACAAATTGAGATAAGTAGAACTAGAAAAACAACTTAATACAGTGATTATAAAGTGAATGAAAAAAAAAAAATCCGGGAAACAATTGAAATTTAATGTAAAAAAAGTATAATGACCAAACTTGGAACCTAAGAAAGATAAATAAGAAGACAACTCTATCCTGTTCCTTCCAGAGGTGCCCATTACATGCAGCAAAGTCCTGTTTCAGTGTTCTGATTGTACTTACTGAACTTTTCCCTTCTTTAAAAAAAAAAAAAATCTTTTGCTGTAAAGGATAGCTATGTAGGAAAGAGTAAGGAGAAAGGCAAGGGAAATACAGATAATATAAAAGCAAAAGATCAAAATTTAAAAGATGAGAATGAGATACATAACAATGATGATGATCATCATCATAGTGGCTATTTCTAAGTGCTTTAAAATTTGCTGTTTGTAAGCCACTGTTTGAATATTTCAACTGGAATAAACAGTTTAGCAAGTATTTATATTGACATTATACACTTTTTGAAAATACAATAGTATTTAAGGCTATAAAAGTGAAAATATTACTTGCACCTTACTCTCAAGGAGTTTGCCATCTAACAAAGGGATAATGAAAAAATACTAGGCAGAATTGGGAGATCTGAGGACCATTTCCTCAAAGCTAAAATAAAGATAACAACATTAAGGATAACTAACTACCACACAGAGTTATTGCTATTCAAGTTCTTTACAAATGTTAAAGAGCTCTGGAAAAGATGTAAAAGAACAAAAAAGACAAATGTTGGATGGACTGTGGGAAAACATGCACATTATTATATTATTGATGGAGCCATGAAATAGTTCAGCCATTTTAGAATGTAATTTGAAAATGTGGCACCCCATTCCAAAGTCATTAAATTGTGCTGACCATTTGGCCTAACTATACCATGAGCTTTTGCCCTCAAATACATCACAGAAAGAAGAAAAAGACATTTAAATACAAAAATATGGGTAACAGCTCTTTTTATAGTTATCCAAAATTGGAAACTAAAGGGTTGTCCTCCTATTGGGACATAATTAAACAAATTATGGATTGTACTATAAAAATGGTGAAATGAACAATTTCAGAAGAAACTAGAAAGACCTCTATAAACGGATGCAAAATAAAGTAAACAGAAATAGGAGAAAAAATTGTGCAGTGACATTATGGGGAGGAAAAAAAAAACAGCTTGGAAACAGCTCTGATCACTGCAATGAAAAACTTACCTTTTCAATTCCAAAAGCCTATGTATCAGTAACTTCTTGCCACAGACATAATGAATTTAAAATGAGAGACATACATTTTTGAGGATGATCAATGTGGGAATTTATTTTGTAGCACTATTCATGTTTATGATGAGGATTTTATTTTCTTCCTCTTCCTGCTTCTAATGGGAGAGACAGATTATAAAGGTATTTAAAAATAAATTTATTGCAAAGCAAAACACTTTTAAGTGCTATAATATATGAGTTATTATTACTGGGGGAATATGACAGTCTTATAAATATATATGCTCCAAGGTAGAAGGTGGTAGAGAAAAAGAAAATATCTAGACAAAAAGTCCAGTATTAGCAGAATCCTCCAAATGATCCACACTGCACCTAGCCCAGAGCCATTGAAGCCATCATCCAAGTGTGAATTGAAGTTGTAACTAGACCCAGAAAATAATGCCTAGGATTGTCATAGTACTTTAAATGTTTGCAAAGTGCTTTTTTTGATCCTTACAATGACCTTGTGAAGTAAATGCTATTATTACCCCCACTTTGAAGATGAGAAAACAGAACGTTATTTAGGTTCATACAGTAAAGTATCTGAGGCAGGATTTGAACTGCAAGATCAATCCTCTATCAACTGATCAGCTGCTTCTGAAGAGTTCTCAGTACCAAAATATTTGGCACTATCAAATGATTCAACATTAAAAAAACCATATAATTTTATGCCTTATGTTTATGTTAGGTGGTATAGTAGATAAAGGCTTGGAGTCTGGCAGATCTGCATTCAAATCCAGCCCCAGGTATTCACTAGCTTTATGACAATGAGCAAATCACTAACTCTGACTGTTCTTCATCTTTAAAATGAGCTGGACAAGGGAATGGCAAACTACTCTAGTATCTTTCACAAGAAAACCCTAATGAGATCACAAAGAGTTGGACATGACTGAATAGCAACAAAAGCAGTTTTAGCAGTGCATTATTGTTTGCTTTTCAGTTTCATTCTTGAGCCCATGTGTTCTTCTATTTGAAACATAGTTGAAAATTCCTTTTTGTGTTATTTCCCCCATTAGGATGTTTCTTGAGAGTAGAGACTATTTTAATTTTTTACATATATCCTCAGTTCTTAGCATAGACTTTTGCTCATAATAAGCTTTAAAAATAAATGTATGCACATATGTGTGCTTTCACTATTTCCACTCATACTTCCTTTATATGAAAGTGTTAAATACTTTGATTTCACCTTGAAGGAAGAGATTGATTTCTATACAGAAAGATGAGGCAGGAATGATTCCTAACAGGAGAGTCTGCCTGTATTTATATATCAATAAAACCTAGTTTGTTTTATAATTTTTAATGTATTGAAAATAGATATGTAGTAAGAATAGAATCTGTAGGTCGAATGTTCTTAACCTGAAATTTATTAATTTGTTTTTTTTTTTAATTTTGACAATATGTATTTGAATATACACGATTTCCTTTGTGATCCTTTGTATTTTATTCTATGCATTTACAAACTTTATTCTGAGAAGGCCTCCATAGGCTTTACCAGATTTCCAAAAAGAATTCATTACTCCTCTCACTAAAAAAAGTGAAGTTCTTAGACTATTGGTAATGAGGGGTTTGCAGTCACAATAAATATGTTGATGAAGGAGGAAATATCATTAATCTATAATTGCATCAGAATAGTATCCAACAGCATTGACATAGCAAGTTTTTAAAAAGTATTCAATCATCTGGGCAGATAACTGGGGCTCAGGACAATGTATTATCAGGTGCTAAATCTATAATATAGGGCAGAAAATACCAATGAAAGAAATTTAGTGTTTCTCTCCCAGACACCTGTTTCTAGGAGAATCGAAGAGAATTTTAACAAGAAGTGCTCATCCTTGCTAAGTTAGCTCGTGAATTCTTAGGTTCTTACCTAGTTTCCTTTAGGCTTTGGGGATCATGGTCAGATATACATGATTGCAGTATCTAAAAACCAGTTTGCTCCATCAGTCCCCATTCTTTTTACATACTCATAAGTTAGAAGCAAGGAGACAAACAAAAACACCACCAAACAACACTCTGTCCTCTGCCAAGTATAAATCTGATGAAGGCAGAGCAAAATCAGAGAGAAATCACGGCCACCATCAGGGGAATTTTGTAAAAGGGCCTGAGCTTGAACAAAATCTATTAAATCAACCACAGACCTTTCATGTAAATCAAATGTTTATGACAACCAGGGAGCCTTTAATATAAATTACTTCTAGCAACATTCTTCCCTCTACCCCTATTATGGTCCTTATTGTTTATTTCATTTGGTTTTGGTGAAGAAAAATGTTTCCCTCTCCTCAAATTTCAGACTTCCATTCAGGCAAGTGTAGGAGAGTAATTCTGATCTCTTGTCCTACACAAATAAGCCCTTGCTTGTAGGATTGCTGAAAGTTGGAAATAAATATAAAAGATAAAACAATAGAACTCAGGGACTTATGTAGAGAAGAATGAAGTCTATGACTTCACAGTTTAGGCAGGATATTTGTTATAGGGGGAGAAGAGAAGACAAAATTCTTCACAAATCTACCATTTTGTTACTCCATTGGCAGTAGGAGGGAAAAGAATATTTGGGTGTATAACAAGTAGCCCCATGGGGAGAGAGTCAAGCTAATAAATGTTGATTGAAAGGAGCCAGCTCTGAAGAAAACAAAGCATCTGCCATTACTCCAATTTTATGTGTTGACAGTGTAAAGGGCTAGTGCAAAGACAGCGGCAGGGCTTCTGACTTTATAGTTTACATCTGGTCAGGAAGGGATTAAATTGGCCACACCTGCCACAAATCTGTACTCCTGATGGAAGCACTGTTGGCATTTACACTGCAGTCCCAGGGGCTCATGGACTTTCTCATCAGGCTCTTAGGAAACTGGGTTCTGGGACAGGTGTGTTCACATTTATAGAATAACTGTTCCTTCCCCTTCTCACCAATCCAGTAATCCTCAAATCCAGACTCTCTAGTAATAAACAATCATACCCAAAACAAACAACCAAATAAGTATGGAGACATTATATTCAAGAGCCAAAGATGGAGATCTAGAGAATTAGAATTAATAATGTCTAAAACCTTCATTTTACAGATGTGGAGTTTGAAACCCAGAGAGAAAAGGTAATTTTCCTGAGGTTACATAGAAAGAACCATAGATAGGACTAAGAAAATACTGTAAAGCCTGAATTCAAATCTTAATTTACTTTTCTTGTGTGTTTTGTTAAGCCAATCCCTTTTGAGTATCTATAATTTTTCACTGATAAGGCTTTGCCCAAATTGCCATGCTGTTGTCTACAAATGAAAGCATCTAAATAATGTCACAATGTACAGAGAACAGGCTTTGAAAAACACAATTTTTTTTTGTCCTAGACTTCTGATTTTAATCAGTATTAGGAACCCCGAGTGTGAAAAGTCTATCCACTTGTGCAGATTAATAGTATGTTTGTAATTCACAGTCTTTAGAGTTGTTCTCCTCTCTGCCAAACTTCTGCCTCTTATCAGCACTGCTTCTTATAATTTTTCTTTCCTTCAAGTCAGCTTAAGCACTACCTTTTACAAGCTTTTCCTGATTCTTCCCCTGTTGCCTAGGTCTCAGTGCCTCATTTAGCATCTATTTTACAGCAGTGGATTTGGATTCCCATCCTTCCTCTGCCATTTACCACACAAGTGACTGAGCAAATCATCTAACTTTTGTGGGCTCTGGTTTCTGAGTCTATAAAATTAGGGGTTCCAGTAACTGATATCTAAAGTATCTTTCAGTATTAGATTTATAATTGCATGATTTTTCTAATTGTTCAATTGTTTCCAGTCATGCCTGACTGAAGTTTTTTTTTTGGCAAAGATAGTGGAGTTTGCAATTTTCTTTTCCAGCTCATTTTAGTGATGAGGAAACTGAGGCAAATAGGATTAAATGATAGATAGCTGCTAAGTGTCCGATACCAGATTTGAACTCATGAAGATGAGTCTTTCTGATTCTAAGTCTAGTGCTCTGTCCACTGGGCAATCTACCATATATATGTATGTTTACTCCCCATTTAGAATGTCAGTAGCTAGAATGTCTATTTGGAATAGACAGATTTCACTTTTGTCTTTTTTTTAGGTTAAATACATGCAATTGTTTTAAACATATTTCTGTGTTTGTCATGTTATGCCAGCAAAGTCAGACCAAAAGGGAAAAAAATTATGAGCAAGAAACCAAGCAACCAAAATAAAAAATAAAAATACTATGCTTTGATCCACATTCAGTGTACATACTTCTCTCTCTGGATTCGGATGGCCCTTTCCATCCCAAGTTTATTGGAATTACCTTGAATCACCTCATTGTTGAGAAAAGCCAAGTTCATTACAGTTTATCATCATGTGATCATATCATTTTTGTCTTTGTATATCCAGTACCTAGCATAAGTCCTGGACCACAGTTGAAATTTAATAAATTCTTATTTACTGATTGACTAATTGATTGAAAGTTAAAATACCTACTTCATGGTAGCAAAGCTAGGATACATTCAGATTTCTAGACAAATTGACTTTTCTGCTATTCCTCATATATAATATGTCATCTCTTTCTTCACAGGTTGTCTTTGATATCCAGAAGATACTCCATCTTTACCTTCACCTCTTAGAATTATTCTTTCTCTTCAAAGCTCAGCTCAAGTGCAAAGTACTCATGTCAATAAACATTGTAAAGTACCTATTATGTTCCAGACTGCAGTAAATGGTGGGGATACAATAAAGTAAAGGGCACCAACCACCAAAACCAATCTGTGCTCTCAAGGAATTTAAGAAATTTTTCCTGATTTTCTCAGTTACTAATGCCCCATTTCAAATTATTTTGTATTTACTTTATAAATACTTTTTTTTTTCAGTTAGAATGTAAGCTCCTTGAGGACAGTTTTTTTGTTCGTTTGTTTATTTGGTTTGGTTTGTTTTTTATTTGTTGTCTTACAGTCCCCAATGCCTAGAATAGTTCCTAAATCGTAGAAGGTGCTTAATAAGTACTCATTGATAGAGTAATGGGAAACAGGAGGGTAGGCCCTTATTTCCTTATTCTGTGAGAATTAGTTGAAAGAAGTGAGTATAGTTATCCTAGAGAAGAGAAAATTTTGGAGGAGGATAGAGGGGATGATTTCTGTATATGTGAAAAATTTTCATGTGGAAGGATTAGATTTATTCTTTTTGTTCTTGGAGATTAGAACCTGGCATACAAAGAGCCACACTTTTATCTGGTGCCAGCTTCTTAACAATTAGAGATATCCAAGAATGTAGTGGGTGTCTTCAAAAAGGGGTAGGTTTCTCCTCTTTGAAGGAATGGAATCATAGAATTATAGTTCTAAAGTTGGCAGTTTCCTTAGTAGGAACATTTTCATTTTACAGATGAGAAATTGAAAACCCCAAAGTTCAAAGGCTTGTTCTTGGTCACAAGAGTATAATATAGGGGACAATTGGTATTCAGGAATGTCCTGGATATATATGTGCTGCAGTTCCTCCCATCTCTCTAATTCTGAGTTTCTATGAATGCTAAATCTCTGTTCAGAGAGACTTTAGGCCCTGGGATTCAAAATAAGTGCTGAGCTAGAAACTCAAACTATCTTTAAAAATGAAACTTTCATTTCCTGTTCATCTCCCATTTCCACTGCTCTTTTTGGAGACAGCAAAGTTTTTAATATCTAAATTTGGCCTCCACTTCTTCCCACCTGTTCTCCACAATCATTCTAGTTAAGGAGGCTCTCACCATAGCTGCTATGAATCAGAGCCAATCTGTGTTGGTCCCTCATACTTTCTACTTTGCTGCTGTTTTCATAGGACTTCATATCTCCTTGTATAACTATACATATGCTGTACCATAATAGCATCATTTATTTCCCCCTAATAGTACAATTTTTTCTCCTTTCTTTTTATAAACAGCTGCTAGGGAACCACAAAAGAGCCATACACACTACATCCTTTTTCTTCCTGGAGGCCCTAGAAGGTCATTTGTTTAAGACTCTGCTTGTTCAGGAGCAATAACACTGAAGTGAGTTCTATTCATCTGTCTTCTCAGTAGTGGATTTCTTTCTTGCCATGACATCAATAGAGACTGAAACTGGAGATTGGCACTATGTAGGCAACTCTTTTATGGAGAATTGGGAAAATAATGAGGTCCTTAACTTGTGAACTCAAGGCTTGTGTAGGTTAGGTATAGCCAGATGATGACTGAGAATTAGGGAATCATTGCTAATTACTCTTTGGAACATCCTTTGTTGATGAGAATACTTGCTTAGTAGGCCAACTGGATGTTTCCACATTTTTTCTTCCATTCTTTGCAATTTACTTATGCATTGTAAATACTTGTAGGGAAAGGGATATTTAATAATGTAAATTGTAATTACATCTATATACTACAACACAATAAAATGCATTGTTTGAGATTATTTCATACCATGTAAATTTTTTTTCAATCCCTAGTCTGTGGATTGGAAAATGAAAAAAAATGCTAGGGGTTATAGTGTTTGTTAAATCTATTGCTAATATTTTGAGTATATGTCTAGTAGTAGGATTGTTGGGTAAAAGCATATTACAATTTATTGACTTTTTGATAATAGTTCCAAATTGATTTCCAGAAAGCTGTTAGTGGCAGTGAGGTGGCACAATAGCATAGACATAAACACTGGGCCTGGATTCAGGGAGTTGTTTTTGTTGTTCAGTGGTTTTCACTCATGTCCTATTTTTCATGATCTCATTTGGAGTTTTCTTGGTAAAGATGCTGGAGGGATTTGCTATTTTCTTTTCTAGCTTATTTTATAGACAGGGAAACTGAGGTAAAGAATATAAGTAACTTGCTTAAAGTCACACAATTAATAAATGTCTAAGGCCAGATTTGAACTAATTCCAAAGGGGTCATAAGTATCAAACAAGACTAAATAACAAAATTCATATAGTTTTAATAATTACTACTTTATAATATAATCTGACATCTGGAAGTACTATTTATTCTTGACTTCTATTTTTAAAAATTGTCTTCATTGAAATTTTGACTTGTTGATCTTCTAAATGACCCTTGTTTAGATCATACTGATGAAAGAGGAATTTGATTAATTTAATTTTTGATTATTCAAGGACCCCTGGTCCTTAAGACCTTCTGGTACCTTGATCTCACCTTGCTGTTTCCAGCTGAGATGGGATCCACTTCTCTGTGGAAATTTCAGAATACTATCCACATTTTGTGCATAGCTAGGTTCTCCAACAAGGTATTCTGTTCCCACCAGCAGGAATGGTGGGACATGCAAAGATGGAATTAGGTATTTCCAGATGATAAGTTTCTGTGCTTGAGGTCTAAGTTTTCTGTGTTCGTCACTCTAAACCCAGGACTCTACCAGATCTCCCTCACTAAAGATTGTTTGAAGTTATGTGCCTCTCTGTGATTTTTCCACAAATGTGGATCCTGGTATCCTGACCACTCAGGACAATCCCAGAATCATCAGATTTAGAACTGGAAGTGTCCTAAGCTACCATCTAATCCAAGCCAATCATTTCACAGATGAGAGAATTTAGGCCTAGTGCTTAAATAATTTAACAAGTAATAACAGTATAATATTAAGTAATAAACCAGTGAGTAAAAATAATAGTAGTCCTGGGTACCCCAATTGCCTCAGTAATAATAATAATAATAATAATAATAATAGAAGAGAGAGTAATGGAGAAGGAGAGTAAATTAAATTAATTGAAGTGGAAGAGACTGTGGATAGAAACTGGGTTGCAGACAAATCTAGTGAGTCTATACTTTACCCTATTATTCTGAACTTTGCTCTTAGGGCATTGTGGAGAAATATAGTGTGCTCGCTCATGCTTATTAGTTCAAATTGATTATTAAATTTCCAATATGAACATTTGTGCCTCAGAAATTGGCAAATGCAACAAAATGTGATTGGATTTATTGTTTTGTAGAGACTGACAAAAGAGATGTTGAAATCTCAATAAAATAAATTAAAGTTAAAAATGTATAATGTCTATATGCCTCCCAAGGAAGCTGGTTGTTAAAGATTTAATACCACATACACACACACATACATACATATATGAGAAAACTGAAGCAAACAGGGTTAAGTGACTTACCCAGGAGTCACATGGCTAGTAGTGTGTCAAAGGTAAGATTGAATTTTTTTTTTTTTTTTACTACCTCAGCATTCTATCTATTGTGTCTTCTAGTTTCATATTTTGGGGATATAATTAACCCCAGGAAAATAATCCAGAAGATATAAGGTTGTATTTGGTAGATAGTTTGCTGATGAGTAGACAAGTAAAATTCTAGCACAACACAAGACTGCAGGAGAAGCACTGAAACTTAATGTAAAGTATTTAGTTTTGTACCAATGTTGAAACCAAATCCAAGCAAAGGAAACACAGAAAGAAAGCCAACTTGTCAATGGCTACTGACTCTAACAAGCAGAACTAGTTTATCTCTAATAACTTTCCAATCTATTCATTTTTTAATGATTTGCTTCTCTCTATGATATGCTAGGTAAGTAATCCTGTTAGTAGCAATAAGTCAATTATGCAGAGTCTCTATTTGTCATTATGACCTACTTAATTCCTCAAATGGAGATGAGTGGCAAAATATTTGTTATTCATCATAACAATTTAAACCTCATATATCCTTCAGAGCAGAGCAAAAGGAAAGAGTTTGTTTGAATGGCTTGTTCGAGTGGGAATCATTCTATTATTGGTGCTCCTGGAACTGGGAAGTCAGGAAATGATTGAAGACAAGACTTTCTCATATTCTGCCCAGTTCCTCCCAAAGCTAGAAGACTTGAGAGTGTTTCTGGAACATTCCCATATGACAAAACAGCTGCAGTTGCAATGTGGAAAAAACTATACTCTCAGTCTCATTTGGAAGCATTTTTGATTAACTTAAGGGGGAAAATAACCCACCCAGCTTAACTACAATTATTAAAACTTGCAACAAGGGAATGGAGTAAAGCAAAAAAAAAAAAAAAAAAAAAAAAAAGCATTTGCCCATGAAAGGATAAAAATGAAGTTACAGTTAAGTGCTACTTTTCTTTGTTGATTTTTAACAAATGTATTTCTAAGAGGCTTCCTCTTTTCTTGATAATTTCAGGGAAACTTCATTCATTCAAAAATGTAAGGGTAGAAAAATATATCAGAGTTTGAATGGAATGGAGATCAATTTATAGATAGATTTATAGATATAATTAGTGCTTTTAAAAGTTATTACAGAATAGGAAAACACATCAGCTAGGAGATTAGGCAAAAGTTGAAATAAACCCATATTAGAAAAATGAAATGGTTACAATATATAACCAAGTAAATACTCTTGCTATTTTCCTACCTGTGAGACCTTGCATATGTTACTTGGTTTCCTTGGGACTCAGCTTCTCCATCTATAAAACAAAGGAGTTGAAATAGAACCAATCTTCTCAAGTACAATTTATTAAGTAATCACCACGTGTAAATCACCATGTATTCCAGGTTTAAATCTCATCAATTTAAGAAATTTTAAAATAATGTCAAATCATATATTTTAATAATATTGTGTGCCAAAGCACTTGCAATTCATAATATAAATCTTATAGTAGTATTTGGGATAGGCTTGCAAATTTATATCTAGAAGATACTATAGAAATCATCTAGTCCAAACTTCCTATTTTACAGGTGTGGAAACTGAGGTCCCAAGAAGTTTAGTGATTTGCTAGGAGTCCCATAGCAACATAGTACATTATAAAACTAAGATCTGAATCTGGATCTTTTGACTCTCTGTAGTCTTTTCTCTTCCATTTGTGTCATTTCCTACAACACAGTTTTATACAATTATAGAAATCTTCCTCAGTTCAAATGCAATGTCCAGAAACTGGCAAAATCTGTCAGCAATTCAAATGACTTTCTCTTTAAAGTAAGAAATGCTACCACTTTAAATATAATCAGTCATGTTGCATCTTGACAAATTATATACTTGCTAAAACATTGTATCCCACAACTGAATAGTCTGTAATACATATGCCCACTAACATCATTTCCTGGTCAGAAGGATAAATCTATGTCAAATGTAGACTATAAAGAATCTACAAATAATTTTACATCTGCCACACATTTCCCCTTTTCCCCAAAATACAAGTGAGAAAGTGGCTCCATGGCATATGTATCAGTAGCTTGAGGCACTGAAATTGAGAACCAGCTGCCTACCTTGACTCTTTCTTTGGAGACCTCGATGAAATGTGCCAGGGGTTGGGGAGAGGGACAAAGAAGAAGAAAGAGAAAAAGCTCTGCTATATAATCCACAATCTTATAATTATGGATGTAGACCTGGAAGAGATCTCAGAGACTATCTAGTTGAACCATAAAAGTTGGACTTTCTCATGTTATAGATTGATTAAAGAACTGACGCCAGAGGAGATAAAGACACTTGTTTAAGTTCAAGAAGAGTTTAAACACAGGTCTTCTTATTCTAATATCAGTAGGCTTTTTGCCTCATCCTAGAAGTCTCTTCCACAATGCATATATACATAATTTGTTCTCTAATTAGAGTATTCTTCACTTTCTAAACTTTTCTACCTCCCTCCAGGAATCTTCTCTTCTTGGCGATTTCTACTCTTTGCCCTTTGACTCTCTCATTTCCCTAGGAGTACAGGTTTTTGAATTTTTTTATAACACCTTCCTCTAAATTTTCCCTCCTTCAGATCAAATATTTTCACCTTCTATTTCATATGTCATGGTTTTTAGTCTTTGTTCTTCTTTATGTGTTCCTTTGGGTATGCATTGGTTTAAGAGGGTTCCTCTTAAAAAATTGTTTCTAGATTGGAACACAGTATTATTGATATTGGCCAGTTGTTGCAGAATACAGTCAAACTTTAAGATTACATCCAATTAGATATAAGGACAAGATGGATAAGATCAGAGCCTAAGTTTTTCTTTGATCTGTGAAATAAAGAAGTGTACAAGTAAGGGAACATTATAAACATGGATGTTGGAATTTTGCTCAACTGATCCATTTAAGAGAATACATTTTCCAAGCCCTTTATTAGAACTCAGGCATAGCCATTCATTTAAAGAGCTCTCCTAAAGACCACTCTCCTTTTTAATTTGTAACTTCTAGCTCAAATTACTTTTAGCTGAAATGATAATTTATATCCCTAAATATCTCTAATCTCTTGTTTCTCTAAATATTTACAAAGCACAATGTATGTCTTAAAGTTCTGTATAAATACCAGCTATTGTTAATCATTGCTGTTAAACACAAAGGTAACTATACTTCTTTTAAGAAAATTCCACGATACATTCTTAGTTTAAAGATTGGTTTTATTTTATTTAAATTGCTATCTATTTTAAGCATTTTAGAGTAGTCTCATACCAGCTCAATACACATTTTCAGCATGAGCATTTATATTTTGGAAATTGGCAAATAATCTAAATCAAAGCTTTATTTATTTTTAAAATTATCTTGCCTTAAGAAAATAATGCAGAAAATGTTAATAATGTAGTATGAACTCAATGGTCTGTCTTGGGGAAGCTCTAATTGTTAGGAAGTTTTTCTAGATATCAAGCTTTTAATTTATCTCTCTAGATTTTTTTTTTTATTATCCATTACTCATGGTTCTGTTCAATGGAATCACACAAGTCAAATCTCTTCTCCCCATGACAGCCTTTCAAATTTCTGTATTCAGAAAACATATCTTCTCTGTATCTTGTCTTCTTCTACCAAAACATAGTGATTTCCCATGGATATTATAAATTATTTCAAATAGAAAGACTATAACTCTTTCAAATAACTCTATTTGATGGTTGTTGAAGTCTCCTTATATGTTGGGGTTCTTTCCTTGGAAACTACAACCTTTTCTAAAACTTCACACCCTTTAAGATCAGATTCCCTACCTTTCAAGTGTTTTTGAACTTTTTCTAGACCCCAAAATGTGTGAGACAGGCCTTTGAGGGTGGGGGGCCCTGGCAAGTACTCTAAGTATATTTTTGAATTAGAAGATGAATCCTCTCCATCTGAGGGAAGGGTGGGGCCAGCTGCTGCCTGCTTAGAAAATGAAAGGAAGATGGAAGTGAGCTGAGTTTTACTGGGAAAAAAATCCCTGATGTAAACCAGGCTGAGTGATTTGTGAATGAGAAGATGAAAAACAGTAAAGTGATGGCTGAAGAATACATTTTGAAATATATGATTGACATAAATATATCAATTGGAAACAGAAGCTTGCACAATGCTCAAGGGGAAAAAAAATGAATTCATTTAAAAAAATGTTTAACTAGGTCCAATGCAGCAGGTGTAGCATTTCTTGGGGCTGGGTGTCAACCTTGCTGGGAGCTGGTAGAATATAATTGCCAGGTGCCACCAGGTTTCTAAGTGGGAGGCAGGGTGTGTTGTTAATCAACCACAGCTGGGTTGGAGATCTTTGTGTGGCCCTGAAGGATTGGAGATAAAGAGAGAAAGGAGGGAGACACTCCATGTGGCAGAGTTTCAACCCAAGTATTTCAGTTCATTCCTCTCTGATCACTAGGGTTTAGGGTTCATGCCTAGCCAGGCAACTAGGTGGGGATAGAAAGCCAGCTCTGAAATCAGAAAGACGACACTTCCTAAGTTCAAATTCAGCCTTAGACAAGTTATTGTTTTACGTTGGGCAAGTCACTTAACCCTGTTTACCTCAGTTTCCTCATCTGCAAAATGATTTGGAGAAGGAAATGTCGAACCATTCCAGGATATTTACCAAAAATATATCAAATAGGGTTACAAAGAGTTGGATGCTATTGAAAAATGACTGAAAAAAACAACTAATTTGGCAGGCATGAGAATTCAATTGATATGGGGTTGCCTATGGGCTCTTGTTCTAAAAAAGGACAAATAAAGAGTCATCATACCCATTTGTCAGTAGATTATGTCTTGAAAGCAGGAAGACTTGGGTTGAAGTCCTGCCTTTCACATTAATTGCCTTTGTGTAAGTCTTTCAGTTTCTTCATAATGTAAAACAGAAGATCAGAGTTGAGGAACTCTGAAATCCCCTTCAACTGTAAATTTATAAGCTCATGGTGTTAGGATTAGAAAAGCAATGGGATATCTCATAATATGATGTATTTAATATGATCATGGATCAACTTGAATTGCAGGGATCCTGGGTTTTCTGGTTGTATAGACTGAGATTGATAGAATCTTTATGATTGATGTAGATAGGTCACAGGAAATACAAATTCTCAGAAATTTTAGTATTCTTGTGAGCAGGGAGGAGAGAGAGCCAAGACTGAGCTAATCAAATGTGTTTAGAGAACAGGGTGATAAATATTTTAATCAAGAACTAAGGATTAATTTGAGTATTATTTTCAAATCACAGCTCAGCTGGTTACCTCATGTGATTGTAACTAACTTAGACTCACTGGGCTCCAGCATCTTCAACTATGAATAGAGCAAGTAGAGCTAGATGGCTTCCAATTCTAAGTTTGTGGTTTTTAAAGGTAGGAAATATGCCTGAATAAATCTCCTTCAATACCTGTTGGTGTTCCAAATACAGTAATGAAAGCTTATATTAAAGTTTGCAAGTTGCTTTATATTCATTATCTCTGAAATTCCTTTATCTGCTCATAACTTCTTAGAATTCTAACTCCCCGTTTACATTTTCTACACTTATTCTTCATTGTCCCCATTTTTCATCCCTCCTTCCCTCAATACTTTCCTGATAATCACAATCCCCCTTATACACCTTTACCTGCATTTTCTTTCTTTCCCAATATCAATTCAAAAGTTGACCAATTCTATGTTGTCCTTGTTTCTCAAATGCTTTGTCTCTCCTATCATTGCTAATGCCTTATAAAGTCCTTAATATGGATTACTGTTCACTATCTGTCTCTTCTGACTTGGAGCAAGAGTAAGTTACAATATGTACCACTACAAATATGTTATCTAATCTTACCTGGGGTCTCACTACAAGGAGGTAATCCTTTTGCTTTTTCCTAATAATTCTCTATCCCAGAGCTATCACTCTCATGGCCTGAAAAACTTGCAAATGTCATACAATTGAAAAGGTGTAAGAAAATAAATAGAAATAAAATACACTGAAGATAATGTTAATTTTTGGTTTTCAAAATAAATTATGTGGCCTATCCACATAATCCAGTTCTATTTGATTCTGACACTGCTCTGTTTTTCTTTTTTTTACCTGATTGTCCCAAATAATTTCCCCTAACAACAAAAACATGAATAATAAAATAGTTTTTCCCCTCCTCAAGCTAATTATATTATATCTATAAGTTCATCCATTCAACTGAGGACCTTCATATTTTATTAAGAAAATGGAAGCCATTTGGCAGTAACTCTATCTTCTATATTTATCTGTATCTCTAAACTTTGTATCATTCCTCATTTTTTCCTTTACTTTGATCTCTAATGAAGAGGTATCCCTTTTAATAGTCAATTAATTACAAATTCTTTCCCTTTGATTTTCCTTTTTTCCATATTCTATATATGTTTAAAACCATCTCACTCCATCCATTTTTTTAAAAAAGACAATCAGTGTTAAATGACTTGTCCAGGGTCACACAGCTAGTGTCTATGTTCAAATCAAGTCCTCCTGACTCCAGAGCCAGGGCTTTATCTATTATGCCACTTAGTTGCCCTCCCACCCTATCTCTTTCTAATCTTTAATTTCTTCTTATGTACTGGTTCCTTCTCTATTAATTTTAAACATGTTTTTCCATCTTAAGAATAAAAAATAAAGAATAAAATCTCATTGGAATCTGGTATGTCATTAAGCAATCATCTTTTATCTCTTCTCTTTTTACATGTGTTCCATTTATAGAAAATAATTTATATACTTATTACCTCCACTTTTTCTATTGTTACTCCTCAATCTTTTAAAATGTGGTCTCTCAACTCACCTTTGAAATGAAACTAATTTTTACAATTACTAACTATTTCTTTTCCTAAAAAATGTTTTCATTGATGTCTTTTTGTTTCTCATATTACCAGATATACTCCCTTCTTTCCCTAGAGAGCCAACCTAAATAAAAATAGTGCTCTTTTTTAAAAAAGGCAAAAATGTAACTGATTGACATGTTGAAAAATCCAATAACATGTATAATAAATGTAATGCTTGTGCATTTTCCACCTTCCTGAAGAGATGAGTTAAGTGTGTCTCTCATATATTTTCATTTGAATCCTGCTTGATTCTTATAATTTTATTACTTTCACCTCTAATCTTTGGTATGGTTGTTCTTTCTATTTACATTGTTAGAATTATTATGCATTTTGTTTTCTTATCTCTGCTTATTTCCCTCTACATCAGTTTTTTGTAGATTTTTCCATGATTCTCTGTATTTATTACATATATCATGTCTTACAACACAGTAATTATTCCATTCTCAAAACACTATAATATTTCATTATATTCATGTATCAATGTATTCAATGATATGAACATTTTAGTCACATTCTTTGCATAATTCCAAATTGTTTTCCAAAATGGTTGTACAATTCCACTGCTTCACTAACAATGTAGTTGGATTCTTGAAGTATATGGGATATTCTAGAATATCTAAGCTATCCCACTAGAGGAACTAGTGGATGTGCTTGCTGAATCTTTTTCAGAGTCTCTCATTCATCTTTGGATCTACCTCTTACCTCTGGCTCTAAAAAGCTATAGCATGAGCAGCAACCCAGACAGGCTAAAGCAGGTTGAGGGTAACTTTTAGGTCTCAGACCCATGGTGAGTAAGGAGAATATCTACTTCAAACATGTAAAGACTTCCCCCAATTAAATGGGTAGATGAGAACAATTTGTTCTAATAGCCATGAAGGAAGCTAGAGTATATGCTATAGAGCTCTTATAATTTGATTGGATATCAGAGATGCCAAGGACATCTATTGTATCTTGTCACTGGACTTCAGTGACTCTGGAAGAGGTGTGAGACTAACTACTTTGTACAACTTTCTCTCACTTAAATCCAATTCATGGGAGAGTCACGCCATCCCCCCAAGATGTCATTGGTCCTCTTCAAAAACAAAGGACAAACAGTAAAAAAATTATCTGCCTCTCATTTTACAACCCTTCCAACAATGACAACTGCCATTGACAAAAATTATCTCCATCTAATTACAGAGTATAAGGTGAAACATCAGAAATGTTTTGATTTTTAAGTTGCATCATTTTGAGTAATTTATAACATACTTTTATGAGGTAAATGCTTCACAATTCTTCTTTTGGTATTTGTATCTTTTGGCCTCTTGTATCACACATACAAATGCACATTGTTTATGTGACTTTGATACTAAACCCTTATTAAAGAAATTTGATGCAAAGATGTTTTTTTTTTTTTTTTCTCATCTGACCACTTTCCTTCTTATCTTTGATTTCCAGAAACTTTTCAGTTTCAATGATCAAAGTTTTCTATTTTATCTTTTAAAATTGCCTCTAATTCTTGTTTGGCTAAGAATATATTCCCCACTCATCAGAGTGGGGAATATGTAATCTATTTCTTTTCTAACTTTGTTTTGATTTTTAATATTTAGGTTATGAATCCATTTGGATTGTGGAATATGGTGCTTGTATAAGTAATTTTATTTTTACCAGTCTTCTTTCCAGTTTTCTAAACAGTTTTTTATCAAATAAAGAATTTTTTCCTATGTAATTTATGTTTTTCATGTTATCAAATACTGAGATGTTGAATTCTATTGTTTCTGATTATCTCTTGTCCAGTCTGTTCCATTGATCTCTCTATTTTTAATCAGTACCACCTGGTTTTGATGACTGCTGCTTTATAATATATTTTGAGGTCTGGAAGTGCTATTTCCCCCTTCATCCTTATTTCTTTCATCATTTCCCTTGATATTCTAGATCTCTGGGGTTTTTTTTAAAGTTAAATTTATTATTATTTTATAAGTTCTATAAAATATTCCCCTAGTAATTTGATTGGTATAGCATTACACATGTAAATTAGTTTTTTTTTTTTTGGTATTGTCATTTTATTATTTTGGCTCATTTTAACCATGAGCACTGAATATTCTTCCTGTTATTTAAACTGTTTTTTTTTGTTTTCAGTGCTAAGGTCTCCCATTGAATCTAGGGTCATCTTCAGTCATACTTATCTATATCTTGCCATTGGCCCCAGATAATTCTGGAAAAGAAAATGAGTCTGGTGACTTAGCACAGCCCTACTTAATTTAAATTTTCAAAAGACAGTTAATAACTTAGTAAAATGGGTCCAAAAATATTGAAGAAATTAGCACCTTAAAAACAAAATTGATCAAATGAAAAAAAAAGATGCAAAATCTCACTGAAAAAAAAATTTAATAAGTTAGAATTGGACAAGTGGAAGCTGATGATTTAATGAGATATCAAGAAACAATAAAACCAAGTCAAAAAGACTGGAAAGTAGAAGAAAATGTGAAATGTATAACTAAAAAATGGATCTGAAAATAGATCTAGAAGAAATAATTTAAGAATTGTTGTAGTACATTTGAAATCATGATCAAAGAAAGTGCTTTGGGGAAAGCAATACTTGATTTACAAGAACCAGAGGGCAAAGTAGAAATCAAAATAACCCATCAATTGCCACCTGAAAGAGATTTCAAAATGAAAACTACCAGGAATATTATACTCAAGTTCCAGAGCTCCAAGGTCAAAGAGAAAATGCTTCAAACAACCAAAAAGAAACCATTCAGATATTATGGACCTACAGTCAGAATCACACAATATTTAGCAGCTATTATGTGTTAAAAAAAAAAAAAATAGAGGGCCTGTCATATCATATTCTTGAAAACAAAATAGCTAGGATTATAACCAAAAATAACCTCCCCAGTAAAAGTGAAAATAATTCTTCAAGAGAAAAATGGATACTTAATGAAATGGAGAGCTTTCTATCACTCCTGTTGAAAAGACCAGAGCTAAATAGAAAATTTGATACTGAAAAACATAAGAGAAGCACAAAAATGTAAACATAAAAGAGAAATGATAAGAGATTCAATAAGATGAAACTGCCTTAGGAAGAAGAAACATGCAACTTCTAGGAACTCTATCATTATTAAGGAAGTTTAAAAGGAAAGGAGCATGGGAGTGCATCAATTATTGTTAGAATCATTAAAAAAAAAAGTGAGTAGGTGAAAAGAAAGATAGCCTGGGAGAAGAGAGAAAGGAGAGGAAGAATGAACAAAATTATCTCACATAAAAGAGCTACAAAAGGAAGAACCTTTATAGTTGAGGGTAACATGGTAGGGTGGTGGAAGCAGGCAATTCTTAAACCTCACTTATATAAAAATTGGTTCAAAGAGGGAAAATATATACATACTCACTTAGTAATAAAATTTCTCTTACCCAGTAGTGAACTATAAAAAGGGAAAGAAATATTGGAAAGAGATAGGTGGCAAAAAAAAAAGGCAGCTAAAAGAAGACATTGGTCAAAAGCATAACAGACTTTAGAGAAAGTATAGAATAAAAAGTGAAAGAGAAGGATTGTTATGGGCGAGAATACTGAACTCAAAACAAAAATTTTTACAAGGTACTAAGTGGACTTAATTAGAAAATGGTTATCTAGTTTAGCATGGTGCTTAATAGTTCTCTAAATTCAGTATGATTGATTTAATCTTACAACAAATAATGGTTTCACTTGCCATAAAAATAAAGTCAGATTTAAATAATTGGAAAGACATTCAGTGCTCTTGGATAGGCTGAGCGAATATAATAAAGATGACAATACTCCCCAAATCAGACTCCCAAGAAACTATTTTAATGACCTAGAAAAAATAACAATAAAATTCATATGGAAGAATAAAAGATCAAGATTTGCAAGGGAACTAATGAAAAAAAAGTCAGATGAAGGTGGCCTAAGTGTACCTGATCTAAAGCTATATTATATAGCAGCAGTCACCAAAACCATTTGGTATTGGCTAAGAAATACACCAGTTGATCAGTGGAACAGATTAGATACAAAGGACAAAAAAGGGTACATCTATAGCAATCTAGTCTTTGACAAACCCAAAGATACCAACATTAGGGATAAAAATTCATTATTTGGAAAAAAAAAAAACAGTTGGGAAAACTGGAAATTAGTATGGCAGAAATTAGATATGGATCCACACTTAACACCATATACCAAGATAAGATCAAAATGGGTCCATGATTTAGGCATAAAGAATGAGACAATAAATAGATTAGAGGAACAGAGAATATTCTACCTCTCAGACCTGTGGAGGAGGAAGGAATTTATGACCAGAAGAGAACTAGAGATCATAATTGATCACAAAATAGAAGATTTTGATTATATCAAACTAAAAAGTTTCTGTACAAACAATACTAAATGCAAACAAGATTAGAAGGGAAGTAACAAAGTGGGAAAATATTTTTAAAGTTAAAGGTTCTGATAAAGGTCTCATTTCCAAAATATATAGAGAACTAACTCTAATTTATAAGAAATCAAACCATTCTCCAATTGATAAATGATCAAAGGATATGAACAGACAATTCTCAGATGATGAAGTTGAAATTATATCCACTCATATTAAAGAGTGTTCCAAATCACTACTGATCAGAGAAATGCAAATTAAGACAACTCTGAGATACCACTACACACCTGTCAGATTGGCTAAGATGACAGGAACAAATAATGATGAATGTTGGAGGGGCTATGGGAAAACTGGGACACTAATACATTGTTGGTGGAGTTGTGAAAGAATCCAGCCATTCTGGAGAGCAATTTGGAACTATGCCCAAAAAGTTATCAAACTGTGCATACCCTTTGATCTAGCATTACTGCTATTGGGTTTATATCCCAAAGAAATACTGAGGAGGGGAAAGGGACCTGTACGTGCCAAAATGTTTGTGGCAGCTCTTTTCATAGTGGCCAGAAACTGGAAGATGAATGGATGTCCATCAATTGGAGAATGGTTAGGTAAATTATGGTATATGAAGGTTATGGAATATTATTGCTCTGTAAGAAATGACCAGCAGGAGGAATACAGAGAGGCTTGGAGAGACTTACATCAACTGATGCTGAGTGAAATGAATAGAACCAGAAAATCGCTGTACACTTCAATGTTGTATGAAGATGTATTCTGATGGAAGTGTAAATCTTCAACATGAAGAAGATCCAACTCACTTCCAGTTGATCAATGATGGACAGAAACAACTACACCCAGAGAAGGAACACTGGGAATTGAATGTAAGCTGTTAGCACTACTGTCTATCTACCCAGGTTACTTATACCTTTGGAATCTAATACTTAATGTGCAACAAGAAAATGGTATTTACACACATATATTGTATCTAGGTTATACTGTAACATATGTTAAATGTATGGGATTACCTGTCATCAAGGGGAGGGAGTTGAGGGAGGCACGGGATAATTTGGAAAAATGAATACAAGGGATAATGTTTTTAAAAAAATTACTCATGCATATATACTGTCAAAAAAATTTAAATAAATAAAATAAAATAAAATAATGGTTTCCTAGTGATATAATGATTGGTTTATACTCAGTGTAGAACATATAAGCCAGGTGGGATTCACAAAGCTAGAGAAGACAGGCAGACTGGAGGCTGAAGCACAAGCCCTTGTACTCAGATTCATTCATCTCATCTCACAATACCTTGGTGGCAGGGCTATCCTCTTTAACTTCTTCACTGAAACCAAGACTCTGGAAGGCCTCTAAGAAAGCTAGCTGAGCACCAGGCAAAGGAGATAATAAAGGATTTGGACTTCAACCCCTGGCTACTCTTGTGGTGATTACTGAACTGAAATGAAGGCTGCTCCCAGAGACCCCCAGGAGAACCAAAACAAGAGAACATTACAAAGGATAGATAAATAGAAGAAAATAGGATGGAAATAGGATGAAGAAATTAGTAATTATAACTATAAATGTGAATGTGATGAACTCACTCATAAAATGAAAGGATTAAACCTATTTCAGCAATATATTGTTTGCAAGAGAGAGACAGTAAGAAAGACTTGAAAGAGAGAGACAGTAAAAATAGGGGTTAGAAAAAAGACATGTTTCAAGAGAAACAAAAAATGCAGGGGTATCAATTATGATCTCAGACAAAGTAAAAGCAAAAAGAGACCTAATTAAAATGGATAAACAGATTAACTACACCTTGTTAAAAAAAGAACCATAGACAATGAAGTAATATCAATATTAAACATATAAGTAATCAAATGGCAAAGCATCCAAATTCTTAAAGAAAACAGCTAAATGAATTATAGAAAAAAAAATTTGGCAAACTATACTAGTGAAGGACCCAAACTTTCCTAGGTATAGAAAAAGTCTTTAATAAAATACAGTACCCATTTCTATTTCAAACATGAGAAAACACACAGAAATAAATGGAATTGTTCTTAGCTATAAGTTGTATCTATTGAAAGCCAAGAACAAGCATTGTCTATAACAAGAGTTAACTTGAAATCTTCCAAATAAGTTTAGAGGTGGAAATAAATATATCCACTATCACCACTATTATTCAATATTGTATTAGAAAGGCTAATTATAGCAATAGGACAAGAAAAGGAAATTGAAGGAATAAAAATAGGCAATAAGTAAATAAAACTATCATTCATTATAAATTATATGATCATATGCCCAATGAACCTCAGAGATTCAACTAAAAAACTAATTGAAATAATTAACAACTTTAATAAAGTTGCAGAACATATAAAACTTATATAAATAATCTGTATTTCTATTTACTACCAACAAAACCCAGCAATAAAAGTTAGAAAGAAAAATTCCACTTAAAACAAGTGCAGACTATATAAAATACTTGGGAATCTACTTGCCAAAACAAATCCAGGGGATATATGAATATTACAAAACACTTTTCACACAATTATAGATCTATGAATTACTCATATGTAGGCTAAGCCAACATAATAAAAATGACAATTCTACCTAATTTACTTATTAAGTGCCATACCAAAGTATTTTTCTATAGATCTTGAAAAAAAAAAACTTATCTGGATGAGCAAGAGGTCAAGAACATCAAAGGAATCAATGAAAAAAATGTGAAGGGAGATAGGCTGAGTTCCAGATTTCAAATTATACTACAACATGGTAATCAGCAAAATAATCTGGGATTTGTTAAGTCATTGAAATAAGTAGGTTTATAATAATAGGAACAAATAATCATAGTAAATTAATGTGATAAAGCCAAAGATCTTATCCTTCCAGGTAATCTTTAGAATCTTGCTAAGACAATTCAAATAGAAGTGATTTATTTTCCTGGCATGGTGCTGGTATATTGTCCAGGTTTCACAAGCATATAGCAAAGAGGTCAGTACAATAGTTCTGAAGACTTTCAGTTTGGTAGTCAATTTACTATCTTTCCACTCCTACACTTTCCTTTGGAGCCTTTAGAATTTATTGTATGACATGGCCTAGCATAGCAAACCTTCATCAGAAAAGGTGCTGTGCTTCATGACCAAAACGGAATTGAATTAGCCCAAAAGAAATGCAAGATGTACAAAGTAAGAGAGTCCATACCAAATGTTCATAGGGACTTTTTGTGTCCAATCTGTGGCAGAGCATTCTGAGCTCATATTGGTCTTAACTGCCACAGTTGGACACACTATCATTCAGCTCTAACATAATGATGTTCAAGGACAACCACCAACTAATGAGAACTAATGCTCTAAGTGCAGATTAAAGTCTACTTTTTTTCTTAATTTTATTTTTTATTATAGCTTTTTATATACAAAACATATGCATGGGTAATTTTTCAACATTGACCCTTGCAAAACCTTCTGTTTCAACTTTTCCCCTCCTTTCCCCCATCCCCTCTCCTAGATGGCAGGTAGTCCCATACATGTTAAATATGTTAAACTATATGTTAAATACAATATATGTATATATATTTATATAGTTATCTTATTTCACAGGAAAGATCAGATTTAGAAAGAAGGTAAAAACAACTTGAGGGAAAAAAGCAAAAATACAAGCAAACAATAACAGAAAAAGTGGAAATATTATGGGTGTGGTCCGTATGAAGTCTACTTTTTAAACTTTATTTTTCCCATTTCATTTTTTGTCTGTGATTTCTTTTGAAATGTGGCTAACATGGACATTAGTTTTGCATGACTTCACATGTATCATCAGTATTGAAGTGCTTGCCTTATCAAGAAGGGGCAGAAGAATGGGTTGGAAGGGAAGAATTTGAAACTCAAAATTTTAAAAAATGATTGGTAATTTTTTTACATGTAATTGGGAAATATTTACTGAAATAAATAAAAATATATTAAAGGGAAAAATATTATCTTCCTTTTCCTTCATTCACCTCCCTTCCCCACTTTTGGCTTTTAAAGCTGCTCAAAACTTGCTTCTGATTGGAGGCCTGAAAGTAATTTCCTCCCAAAGTCCCTTGTAAAGACAGCTCAAAAGCCTTCCTATCACTTATAATATTCTTTGGATTCCATTCCATCAAGCTTCCACACCATTTCACTTCTTTCTCCTTCTTCCCCCAGTTTTTATTTTTATTTTTTTAAATATGCATGTTGTCTAGCCCCTTTTTTTTTGTATGTTCCCTTGAGATTGCAAGCTTCTTGAGGGTAAGGGGTCATCTTTCCTTTTTCTTATTTGTCAGAATTTAGTACAGTGACTAACACAAAGTATGCAATCAGTTGATAAATATTTATTGAATTTTTATTGCCACAATATCTTTTTCTACACTCATTATAGATGGCTCTTTCCCATGATAGTTTTCAAAAAAATTAGCTGACAACTAGCATGTCTGAATGTTTTCCATGTTAAATAAATATAATCCCCAGTTTATTTTACTGATAATCATCTGGAATGTTTTTTGGAGTCTTCACCATTCTTAATGTGGTATGTGTAGGGTGGAGCAGACTGAACTTGAAATCAGGAAAACCTGAATTAGAATTACACTTCAGACACTTACTAGCCATCTGACCTTTAACATCTATTTGCCTCAATTTCCTTTTGTGAAAAACTGGGATGATAGTAGTAATTACCTCCTAGATTGTTGTAAACATCAAATCAGATATTTGTAAAGTGTTTTGCAAAACTTAAATGCTCTTTAAATGCTAGCTTTTTACCTAAAGTGGGGACTAAAACCAAACAGAAAACTGCAGATATGTTATGATCTGATCAGTAGAGAGAAGAATGCAACAAGTATTACCTTTCTTATTATGAACACCACACTTCTGCTAATGCAGCCAAAGCCAGTGTAACACTTTTTTTTTTTTTTTTTGGTTGCCATATTGTGTTACTATTAAAATATTTCTGTTTGTTTCTGATCCATTTTTGTGACCTCATTAAGGTAGAGAACTCTAGGTATAGAAACTTTACATGCAAGTTGGCAATTGGTCTGTGATACACTTTGAAAGATCTGGGAAATGAAAGGTTAAATAAGTTATGAACACAGCTGTTAGCAGCAGAGGTAGGCCTTGTATATAAGTTGCCCTAGCTCAAAGACTAGCTCTCTCTATACTATATCATTTTACTTATAATGAACTTCTGATCAACTAAATCAACATTAGTTAGAGCACTAGACCTGGAGTCAAGAAGACCTGACTTTGAAACCTGACCCTGCTACCAGCTGTTTGACTCAGGGCAAGTCACTTCACCTCTGCTTCAGTCTGGTCTATAAAATGGGGATAAAAATATCACTTACCTGAAAGGCTTTTTGTGTGGATAAAATGAGATAAAATCTGTGAAGCTCTTTGTAAGCACTTTATAAATGTTAGCTATGCAACTAAAATCTCTCATATGAATTCCTCATGAGATGTTACTGTGGGAGATCTCAACAATTCTGTATTGTTTTTTGGATTAACTTAATTTCAGATACTTGAAGATACTTTTATATTCCTTAAATATTCTATTCTTCATGTTGGGTTTCTAAAATCTAATTGATTGTTATCAGCAACATTTATAGGGGAAATTCATGAATTTAGAAGAAAGGGTTTGAGTTGGAGGGTAACTGTCTCATAGTGGCTTCCATCTAGTCTTTTTATTCTGATCTTTTCTCATTTATTCATTTGCATTCCAGACTCAGAAGATCTAGGGGGGCTAAGGGAAACCATGGCATACATAAATCTTTGCAGTTTAATATCCTAAAATGAAAGCAGGTTGACAACTAGGAATTAGCTGGAATTATTATTTTTTTAAGTTATGTCAAGTAGAGCTTTAAGTCTACCACTTTGATCCTGCTAACAGGAGGGAATAAATTCAACAAACAGATTAAATGACTGTAGGCTTTAATTAACCCTAGCTGACTGGTGTATATTCTGAAAGAGATTAGTCCCAGGAGTTAGGTCTAGAACTGAAAGACTTCTCTACTAATTGAGAGACAGTCAAAATACAGCTGCTGAAGTTTTATTTAGTCAAATGACTTTGTGTGTGATGGTCTGCCTTTTTTTTTTTTTTCTAAAAGAACTAACACGTTCACTGGTCTATAAACTAAGAGAGCAGAGTGAAAGATATCCTTTTTTAGGGAAGAAATAGAGCTCAGATGGTACAGTGAGAATAGTCTAGAAGAGAGAGTGGAAAAGCAGAAGATACTCAGCCAACAGAGAAGCATACTTATCAGGGGATAGCATAGTGGTATTTAGTATAAAGCATCAACTTCCTTTCAGATTTAGAATTGTGAGCTACCATATATAAATATATATTCCCTGGACATGTGTTCTCTTGTATGTGCGCTCTGTCATATGTATAGGTTACCCATTTCCCCCTCTGCTCTCTGATTCCTATGTTTACCCACTCTTCTTACCAATCTTGCATAAATTTGTGGGAGAACATGGCCCATATGTATTAATCAATCAGCATTTTTTTTTTAATTAAGCATTTCCTGGATGCTGGGTGCTAAGTTCTGAAGATACAAAGAAAAACAAAACAAAAGAACTCAAATAGTCCTTGGCCTTAAGGTGCTTACATACTAATGGAAGAAACAACATATAAAATTCAGAGCAAAGAAAATAAAGAGTAAATAGGAACCTTCATGGTGATAGTAACTGAGAGAATGGTACAAGGAAAGGCCTCCTGGAGGAGCTGGCACTTGAACTGAATTTTAATGGAAGCCAGGGGTTCTAAAATTAAGATATTGGGATGAAGAACACTTCCATAATGGGCAGCAAGTTACTACAAAGTCACAGAGGTAAGAAATGGAATGTTTTATGCAAGGAAGAATAAGCAAGCCATTATGACTGGATTATGATGTATGGAGGTAGGTAAAATCTAAGATGGGGAAACTAGCAGGTAGTCACCTTTATATTTGGTCTTATAAGTAACATGTAGCATGTTTATTGAATAAGTTGAGAATGGCTAGCAGAGTGCATAGTGAAACTTATGAATTAGGCATAGGCAGCTATGTACAGGGTAGATAGGAGTGGGGAGAGACTTGAAGTAGAAAGATTCATTAGAAATAATCCAGATGAGAATGGATCAGGGCCCCAACTAGGATGGTGTCATGTAAGTGGAGAGAAGAGAACTTTTATGTAAGATTTAGCACCTAATTGTATATGTAAGGAGTGAGCAAGAGAGAATTGGAGAACACACCAAAATTGTGAATCTGTATAACGGTAAGGATGGTGGTATTCTGGATGTTAACCAGGAAATTCTAAAAAGGGGCATGATTTGGGCAATGGGAACTGAGTTCTGATTTAGGTTTGTTGAATTTGGGATTCCTGCAAGACATCCAATTCAAAATCTTTAATATGCAATTGGTGATATAGGACTGAAGCTCAGGAAAGAGATGAGGGTTGGCTAAATATACCTAGAAATCAACTACATAGAGATGAACATTGAACCTAAGGCAATCTAATGAATTAATCAAGTGAGACAAGAATAAAGGGTTCAGGACAGATCTTTGGATACAGTTATTGACTGTGACTCAATAAAAAAATGAGACTAAGAGAGGGGAGTTATAAAGGTAAAAAGAGAACCAGAGAAAACAGTCATGAAAACCCAAAATATTACTACTTTTCTTACTATTAAATTTCATGAAGTGCCTTTATTTAGAATTTGCCTTGTTCTCTGTTTCACTAGTAAGAGTAAATATGCTGATTCAAGCTCATTAGCTATGGTTTTGATTGGATGCAAACCCACAGAGCACCTTGAAACTAGGGTAGTTTTTCTGATGAGCCCATGTGAGAGGGAAAGTGCACACAAAGCATTATATTCATGCTATTCATCCCTATTTCTTCAACAGTTGATTTCATTACTTACTGTTCAGTCTTTTCACCTTGCTGATTGCCTTCTTCTAGATGGACTTCAATTCGTCAATGACTTATTTTGTATGTCCCACAGAATTGGACATATTCTCCCTGGCTATAGTCAAGACCACAGACAAGACCTAGTATGGCAGGATTATAATTCTCTCCACACTGTTTTAAACCTAAGCCAGTTATCCCTTCTTTGGCTTCTCTGTCATGCTGCTGACTCAGGAACTATAGTGAACAGAAATGTAGGTCTGACTGCCACTCTCCTAAGTTCAAAAAAATTTCCCCACACTTTGCTTTGTTCCAGAATTTAATAAGGAGAATTGGAGTAGTGACACAGGACATAGGTGATTGAAAGAAAGGTGGAAAACACATGGCTTCATCACCCAAGGCTGCTTAGCTTAACACCAGAACTCCCAGATGTCCCATGACTGAAAGGGTCCTTCTATTTAAATACACCTTGAGCAAAGAGAAGTTTACAGAGTTTTGGAAAATGGCTGTAACTTGTTCTGAAGTCACAGAAGAATGAAAGTAGAAAAAGTTGATTATAACCAGTTGTGAGCCTTCTCTTGTTAAAAAAGACTGCACATGTGATTTAGAGGAAGCTGACTCAGTGTATATATGCTGCAGGGCATTTGGTGACTGATTTCTTTTCATTTGGCCACATTTCTGTCAGTGACACATTTTTAAAGGGAAGTTTTAACTTGGTAAAGTCAGAAATGAGAAGGAACACTGTGGCTGGGAATATTAGAGTTCTTTTTTATCTTAGTATTAATAAGCTACAAGATGTTGGGTAAGTCACTCCATCTTTGTGTCACAATTTACTTTTAGAACTATGTATCTCAGTTTAAAGAATGTAAATTCTTTGAAGGCAAAGATGTTTCAGTTTTGTCTTTGTATCCCCAATACCGAGTACAATGTATAACCTACAATAGATGCTTAGTAAACACTTGTTCACTGATCAATTATCAAAGCCTTTCCAGATATTTGGTGCCCTGAAAAGAACACAATAAACCAGATAGTTCAAGATCTGTATCATAATTCACAGATTACTGGGCCCCATCTTCTCTGGAGTTTAGCTTTGACCAGCACTACAATCAATTAATCAAATATTAATTAAATACTATGAGTCAAGCAATGGGGAATCAAACTCCTATATACCAATAGCTTGAATTCTATGGGGGGAGATAATATTTACATATAATTTTTTTTTTTTGTAAATGAAAGGTAAAAACAACAAAGCAAGAAGTATTGGACTTTAAAAATTGTGGGACTAAAACTTTACTTTGACTTTTGTGTCCTTTTTTTGTTAGAGTTGTATATCCCCTACCCATTGGTCTGGGAGTGGAAAAGATATATTAATTTTTTCTATAAATTTGTTTTTCTTAGGCACTTGGGAAAAATTAATCATATTAATATAGTTAAGTAGAGTTAGAAAACTTGCCTCATGTTACTTTCTATATGTGGACAAATCCCATTTCATTTTGGGAATTCAGTTTCCTTACCTGTAGCATTAGGTGTTTGGATATGATCTTTACAATCCCTCCAAGTCTAAATCTACTCATATGTCTGAGGTCCTGGAGTGATAAATTCTAGCCTGCTATTCCAACCCAGGTAAAGCTGTATTCTCAGTAGTTACTAAATGGGGCATAATTTAGCTATGCTATTTTTGTCACTTTCTCTAAAGAGTGATCAGAGTTTAGAATACATAAAACTCTATTAAGCAAAGCAAAACCATACAAATAATGAGGCCTTAAATATCTTTTTTCTCTCTATCTACCTCCCTTCTCTTCCTCCCTTCTTCCCCACCCCCTACATTGCAGACTGTTTTTCTGATATCTATCCTTGTTCAGGACTACCTTTGATGCTATTGAAGGAAGAGTGATGGATTTGGGATGTTGGGGGAAAGGAGATATGGTTGAAGTAAACAGTGTGAAATGGAAATTCTTGGTCTTATATTGAATCCTCTTTTTCTGTTGTGCTGTATACATGGAAATATTCTTTTGTCTTTTTGTATTTAACTTCAAAATAAATAAAAAAAATTAAAAAAGGACCTAACCAAAATAAAATAGCATTGTTTTTATTCTTAAAAAATTACATAGGCAAAAAGTGACACAATCAGGATTCGAACCCAATATTTGAAGTGGAAGTCTAAATGCTTCAACATTTACTTAAGAAAACCAGGATCCTTGTGGTTCTGTGAGAAGAATGCCAGCTTTGTATTGCAAGAATGAAGTCCTGATAAATTTTTGCAATGTCATTCTTTTCCCAGCCAGTAAAACTTTGGAAAACAGTTCTCATTATCTTGATGCATCTCTCTGTTTTAAATTGAGGTGATTTATTTTGGCCATTGTTAAAGAGGAAATATAGTAAACTAGGCCTTGGAGAGCAGTAGCAAAGAGGGAACAAATGATTTAAAAGAATGGGTTTGTTAAATTCCTTTGAATAGCTTTTTAGAGAGAACTGTTTAAAATATCATTGAAATCCACTATAAATTCTAAGAAAATCACTTAAGCTATCTAGGCTCCAATTTCTCATTCCAGACTCCCTCCATAAGCTACTGCTACTCTCCTCCTGATAATGCTCCTCCTCCTCCCCACCCCCCACTCTCAATTGGAAGTAATCCCTAGCTCAGTAGAATTGAGCAGAACTAACATAGTCTTTGGGAACCTAAGGTTACTTGCAGGTCACTATGAGGCCCCAAAGTCATACTTTGATCCATAATTAAATGTTTAATTAGTGTTTATTATAGGTAGCATTTTAATTTTAGATGATGATATAGTAAGATTACTCAAAGAAAGGTTGTAATCTGCATCTATGTAGGTAGTACCTACAATAATGAAATCACAGATTTTTGAAAGGTTCCTTTATCTAGTGTATACAGATGATTCATAAATCTATTTATTCAGCCTTAATGTCTTTCCTAATCTCCAGTCCCATCTCCAGAGGCCCACTGGATATCTCAAACTGGATGTCCTATAGATATCTTAAATTCAACATGTCTCAAACAGACCTCTCTCTATTCTTCCTTAAAATTCTCTTCTCTTCTTATTGTTGCTAAAGGTACACTGTCTTCTTAATCATTCAATTCACAACCTAAATGTGAACTCAATTCATTTTTTCTCTCTACTTTTATCCTTTTCTCCTCAAGTCTTTTTGATTCTAATTTACCAACACTCCTCATATATTATCCCTTCTCTCATTGGCACTGCCACCAATCTGGTTCAGGCCTATTACCTCCTACTAAATGATAGCAATATTCTTCTGATAGGTCTTTTTGCCTCAAGTCTCTCCTTATCTTCCATTCAACTATCAAAATGATCTTTTCATAACATAACCATCCTAATTAATAAACTTCAGGGGTTCCCTATTACCTGCAGGATCAAATATAAAATCCTCTCTTTGGCTTTTAAAGCCCTTCATAATTTTACCTCTTCCTACATTTCCAGTTTTCTTAGATCTTATTTATTTCTATTCAATTGAAGATGGGATGATATTGATGTCTTTAATGTTCTCATACATACTCTTTGATGTTCTCATATGTACTCTTCCCTCAGTGATTAACTCTAGTTTTTCCAGTACATATCCTGTTTGTAATTAGTTATTTGTATGTTTTCTACCTCATTGGATTATGAGCTCTTCTAGGTTAGGGACTGTCTTTTGCCTTTTTTTTTTCTTTCTTTCTTTCTTCTATCCTCATGCTTAGAACAGTGCCTGGAATAGAGTGTATACTTTAATAAGTGCTTGTTAATTTGAAGTATCGATATCCATTAGAGTATAAAGGGGTCTTTTGTCCTTATATGTAACCATTTGGGGAGTTTTAAGCTCTTAAATAATTGTAGAGATACACAATAGTTTGACTAAGGGGATTAATTTGTTTTTTCCTAATTCTAGAACAAGGGATTCTTAACTGAGTGGGTAAGGGGAGGGAATCTATGACCTTTGATGGGATATACACACATACAACCCCCCCCCCCCACATCCACACACACAGATTTATTTGTTTCAGACCTTATGTCTTTTCTCAGGGTTGTGGGATAAAAGAAGATAATATTTGTAAAATTCCTTGCAAATGTTAAATCACTGCATTAATGTTATTTATTATAATTATTTCTTTTTTTCCCCCCTTCTTTCATTCCTCCCTTTCCTCTTCCTCTCCTCTTTCCCACCCCTCCTCTCATCCCATAAGCCTGATGTCACTACTTCTCAGTGATAGAATTTTGAACTGCTGCATTTGTAACCTTTGCAAAATTTCCCCTCCTTGGCCAGCTTGGTAGTCCTGGTTGCTTGGAACTAAAAATACTGAATTGAAGGTGGATAACTGATTGTTTTTGATCACTGGGATTCTCAAGTTTAAGAGCTCCACCAATCTCAACCTTCCACTCCCATTCTCACTCCCATACTTGTGACTAGAGGTATGAACTACCAGATTTGATTTGGGTTTAATTTCAAAAACTCACCTGGCCAAATACATGATTGCAGGGGACTTGCCTTGAAAAAGATCTAGAAAATCCAGTAGCCCACATGGTCCTTATGAAGTACCAGAGTGATGTTGTTATTCATTAAAAACAAACAAACAAAACAAAAACCTCAATGCAGTTTTATATCAATAGAAATATAATGCTCAGATTAATGGAACAAGTGGTATTTTATTGGATAAGATCTCAATTTATTGTATTTAATTCTGGGTCCCACATTTTAAGAGATTTTGATAAATTGAAAAA
This sequence comes from Sminthopsis crassicaudata, assembly GCF_048593235.1. Lineage (NCBI taxonomy): Eukaryota > Metazoa > Chordata > Mammalia > Dasyuromorphia > Dasyuridae > Sminthopsis > Sminthopsis crassicaudata. The sequence continues at coordinate 113,499,698 of NC_133617.1, read as the reverse complement.
TTGTGTTATATATTTACATCTGGCAGGAACTTTAGAGATTATCTAGTCAAACAATTAAGGACAAACAAGAAGTCTAATCCTTTTATTTTATAGATAAGAAAATTTAGGTTTGAGATGAACTGACTTGTCCAAGGTTAGAGGGGTTAATTAAATAGCAGAACTAGCATTTGAATAAAAGCTCTTTAAATTAAAATTCAGTGGGTTTACACACACACACACACACACACACACACACACACACACACTATATTCCATTTTCCAATCAAAGCAAAATTCTTAGCTCTCTACCAAATAAAAAAAACTCTAGTGGTTCCTTATCACTTCTAGGATTAAATATAAAATTCTGTTTGACATTCAAAGTTTTTAATATTCTCCAATCCCTCCGCAATTTTTCCAGTCTTCTTAGTCTTTAAATCCCTTCTCCCTTACAATTAATATATATTATGAAATCCAGTAATCCAGTGATTTCTGCCTTCAGATTGTTCCTCCCAAGATACACATCTCCCAATTTTAGGCATATTCATTTGCTGCACACTTGAACTTCTTCCTCATTCCTATTTCCTGGTTCCCCTGGCTTTTTTCAAGTCCCAGCTAAACATACCAATTTCTATAGGAAGTATTTCCTGATTCCTCCTTAATTCTAGTTCCTTCCCAGTTAGCAATTTATCTTGTATTTAGCTTATTTGTACATAGTTGTTTGCATCTTGTCCTCCACAAAGGATTGTAGACTCCTTAAGGGCAGGAATTGTCTTTTGTCTTTCTTTTTATTCCTAGTGATCATCACAGTGATTGGCATAATAGGTAAATGTTTATTGACTGACAGAAGAGTAAGTCTGTATTCAAATATTCATTCACATTATTCATTTGGAATATTCATGTATCTTTGTAAGCATACTCCCCCAAATTAATTAGCTACATACACAGACACCTGCTATATAAGCTTTACAATTGAATTGTTTAATATCTAAAACCAAACCAAAACAAAACAAAACAAAAAAACCTACAATCCCCCCAAACAAACAAACAAACAAAAAAACACAAGGAGCACCTCTGTTGACTGTCTTTTGTCCTTATATTTGAGCCTGATTTGGCTTGGCAAACATATGCCTAGCCCATCTCCTGAGGAGTTGTCCCTGGAGTTAGTTCTTCTTATGAAGACTGTTTTAGTGTAATCACAACTGGATTTCAAATTACTTCAGTCCAGGTTGGACGAAATTACAGTCTTTATAAATGCAGGTTAGTTATGGAATGGCCTGTTTGGTAACTAAAACAAGAAAGGTTAAACTAAGAAAACATCAAAAGTCCAGGTATGGGACCAATCACTGATTCAACATTGACTATCCAGGTTCAGTATTAGATAATTTAGGACTCTAGAAACTTCCCCAACATGTGAAGATAATAACAACAGCAATGAATATTTAAATAGCTCTAATTACATGTCAGGCACTATGCTGAGCACTTTGCATACAATTATTTTCTCATTTGATCCTTATAGAAACTCTAGGAGATAGGCAATATTATTATTCTCATTTTATAAAGGGGGAAATTGAGGCAAACAGAGGTTGAATGCTTTGCCTAGGATCACACAGCTAATCAGAGGCCAGTTTTCAATTCATGTCTGTCTAACTCCAGACCCAGCACTCTATCGACTATACCTATCTGTTCTGACCTTCCCCCAAACTTCTCTCCTTCCCCTCAAAATAAGGATTGAAGCTGCTATCTGCTTCCCTTAGTTCAACTATTTAATCATTTGTGATATAATGGAAAGAATGGTGGATTTAGCAGTAGGAGACCCAAGTTCAAATCTAAACTTTTTGACACACAAGTGATATAATTATGGGTAAGGAAAATTATTACAGAGCCTTAATTGGGCATCATTTTTTTGGTATTTGTTTTGAGGGTCACATTAGGTGACAAATGCAAAGATGTTTATTTATAAAGAATCATTATAATTGTTAATTATTTCCTTCCTCATACAATTCATGGCTCTTTATTGAAGAAATTGAGTAATTGCAAATTTAATCTAATATAAAATAAATGGTCAAAGTGATGGAGGTGTGAAACTGTGCTCCTTTTAATCTGTAAAATTAATCACTATGAAATTGTGTTCCCTTTTGATCTGCAAAAGAAGAGAGATTGGTGTCTCCCAGACTTCAGAGAGTCTATGAGAGAGAGCATATCCTTCTGGCTGGGCTTTTCTAAAGCAAATCACCCCATTGATCTTTTGGGGATGCAGACCCTGTTCAGGAAATTCTAAATTCCAGAAGCCTTCAAGGTGATTTCCATTCAATTGGAGATCTAGGCCCCAGGGACTCTGGCTTTCTTTTCCACCTGAACCTGAGCCTCAAGATTCCCTATTAAAGGGCAATTTTAAACTCACTTCTTTGCAGAATGTCCAAAGTGGTATGCTTTGCCTTTTTGGCATAGCTGCCAGGACTCCTGCCTGCTGAGAAGACATTCTCTTCTCAGTGAAAAACCTTTTGTTGTTATTTCTCTGCCACTGAAGAAGTGAATTCTTTAATGAAGGACCTGTACTGACCAAAAAGGGATTCCCACAACTTTTTGACTGCCACTAGAACCCCATCAAAAAGTTTAATGAATATTATATGATCCTTTCCAAAATCACAAATCTTTTCCCATAGTTGAGAATCAAGTTAGGAGCACTAAGGAAAGGAAATTGCTATCAATGACTTGTTTTAATTGTTTGATTTTGGAGGGAGTGGGAAGTCTGGAACTGCCATTTCATTAAGATGGTAGTAGTAGGGACTTCCTGTACAGAAATTTCCCTGATATGGACCCAGACTCCTCTATGGTTTATGGTCTTGGATGGCTATCTAGATCACTGAAAGTTATGGGACTTGTCTATGGACATATTCAATTCAGAACTTTGTGATCCAAAGTTGTCCAACCATCCAATTTAAAAAGAGAACAAAAATTGATTAATGTGTAGGACAGGTTGGGTACAAGACCCCTTTCCCAATCCAATTAACTAATCAGAGACATCATCAGGTAAAAAGAGAAAGCATTTATTTAATCTCTTCAGGGAGAGGCCCAGACACACCTGGGAGCCAACTTGTGCTCCTGCCATATGCTCCTGGAACCTGACCAGCTTCTGACTTGTCCAGGGTTTAATATCAAAAGACAGGAGCCTTCTCATTGGGTAGACTAAAAGGATGTAATCATCCTTGACCAATGGTCCCCAATGCTGGCTGCCTCCCACAGGTCACATCACTTTCTGCAACTTCTTGTATCTCAGGTTCCAAGTTCATTCCTCCAGAGATCAAATGACCTCCTCCCAAGGTCCCAAAGTTCTGGGAACAGGGATCATGTGACAATACTGAGATATACTCCATCCAATCAGTCCCATTCAGTCCCCCCTCTTTTTCATCAGTTTGAAGATTTCTCACCCCAATATATACATCACACTTCAAGCAGTCCAGACCCAGACTTATTTGGGACAAAGGGATGAAAGTCTCATCTTCTGGAACTGCTTCAGGCTGACAAGGAGTGTGGAAGGTGGCCTTATCCATTGGGGTCCTGACTGAAAAGGGGAGAGGAATGAGTTGTAAGCAGGGGCCCTCACAGCAGCAGCAGCAGCAGTATCTAGTCCTGAATGTTAGAATTGGGTCTCAGTGAAAAGTTGTCATAATCAGGGGCAAGCAATCAGCAGCATGGGTGGCTGATCTGTAAACCTGGTTCCCTTCAACTGGAGTGAATTCCCCTTCATTTAACAACAGAAACCTCTGCATACTTAATGGGGAACTGTTTGGGTGTCAAAAATTCTCATTCCATATAGCCCCCTACAATCATGCAAAACATGAAAAATGTATTTGAAAACAGTATATATCTTTGATAAATAAGTCAGGGGTCTAAGATTGGGGTTCCAGAGACCCCAGGGACATAGCCCAGTCTTCCATTAACATACAGTATAAAAGACTCTAAACAGATTAGTTTAATCCTAAAAAAAAATCTTAGCCAATTCAGGGAGTGATAAGATTGCCTGCTTTCTCTCAAAGAACAAAAGGAAAAGGGGGAGTGGCCCCAAGTACTTGGGCAAAGTAAGCCTTTAGATAAAGAAACTCCAGCCCCAGGAAGTAAAAGGGTTAAAAGATATAATAGCAGCAACCAAAAGGTCCTCCAGGGCTACTCTGCAAATTAAAATATCTACATACTTGTATTTTATATCTCACTGACCATTTGCTGTAAGAGGAAAAATCAGGGATGTGATTTATTCTACTGAGACTAAGGCTGATCCCAAGGCCCTCCAGAAAGCTAGCCTGAACATTACATTACATAATCAATTTTTTGGCCTTACTATAGAGAGAATTGTCCTTCAACACCCCCCAGTGTATATTGGACTAGCTGACCACTGAAGTCCTTCTAAGGCTGAAATTCTCTGACTCTGTAACACTACAGAAATGAACAATTTTTGAAGTCAAGGATGTGCTTTTGTGTCCAACATTTAACACATGCATTGATTATTACCTAATTTGTGTTTGTAGGATTCAAAAGGCAAAGTATCATCCCAACAGGCTTAATAAAAGTGATTAAATTCTGTGTTATCTGTTTCATTTTGTTGAGGAGATGATCTTCCAGATGATCTGGAAAAGTCACTATATGTTTTGGTAGAATTTTAGAGTTTCATTGAACGCCAGTGTATTACATTGTTAGTAGCCTCTCCAAAAACCTAAATTACTATGACATAGGGTAATAGTAGGACGAAATATGGTATATGAGTAAAATGGAATACTAATATGTCATTAGAAATGGTGCAAAGGATAGTTAGAGAGAACCTGAGAAGATTTATATAAACTGATGTAGAATGAAGTGAGCAAAACCAAGATAACAATCTGTACCATAATATTGTAAAAAATTAACAACTTTATCAATATAATGACCAATCATGATTCTAGTGGACCCGACAGGGATGTGAAAGTGTGTTCCCTTTTGATCTGTAAAATTAACACTCTAAAATTGTATACCCTTTGATCTGTAAAAAAGGGAGATTTGAGTCTCAGGCCTTCGTGGAACACACATCTCCCCACAGAAGTTAAGTGGTGCCATCCAACTGGGCCTTTTCTAAGACAAATCATCTCCCCCTCCACCCCCCATTGATAGCTGGATCCTCATTCAGGAAGCCTTAGAATCAATTTCCATTCAATTGGAGATTTAGGCCTGGGGACATTGGCTTTCTTTTCAACCTGAAACTGAACCTCAAATTTTCCTTTTAAAAGATATTTCTAAACTTCTCATCATTGCAGAAGTCTGGAGTAATGGATAGCTGCCTGCCAGCACTCCTGTCCACTGAGAAGACACTCTTCTTAAGGAAAAACTTTTTTTTATTTCTCTGCCAGGACTTTGCCACTGAAGAAGTCAGCTTTCTAGCAAAGCTGGCTTCTCACCCAACAATAATCTTCCCTTTTTGCTACCTAAAACTTTTTGGGTTCATGAATTTTTCATGAAGGACATTCACTGACCAAAAGGAGATTCACAGAATTCTCTGCTACTAGAACCTCATTAGACCTACTATGAAGAATGCTACTCACCTCTTTTCAAGAAGTTATGGATTAAATATGTAGAATGGAACACATATTTTTGGGTGTGCCAATGTAAGAACTTGTTTTGCTTGACTGTACTTGTTACAAGGATTTTTTAATAAAATAAGCAAAAAAATAGAAAGAAGAAACTCATGTTTAAATACATATATTCTAATTCATTTTCTCCAATATTTTCCATGGGAAAATTAAATTAAATAGTTGTAGTTTAGTGCTCAAGAAAGACTTCAAGGCTAGTGTCACCAGCCTGCATTCAATTCAATTAAATTCAACAAGCATTTATTAAGCATCGATCCTGCACAGGGCAGGAGAGACACAGAATTTAAATAAGAAACAGATCCTGTTTTGTTGGACTTTAAGGTCCTGGTACAGGACAGGAAGACAATTTTGGCTGGGTTGCCAATGGTTTTACATTATTCTTCCTTTGCAATATGAAGAATATGAACTCTCCATGTAATTAGATATTTAATTTAGTTATTGAATGAATGAATGGATGAATGATCAGAAAATAACTCATCAGATATGGTATCTCATGAATTTTGCTTGCAGGCTTTAAGAAAACATCACATAATGACTTCATTTTGCTTCAGTTCTGCCCTTAGTCTTGTTCTGTCAACATTCTTTTTAAAAAGTGGTGTCAGGCACTGAAGTGTGCTGGGATTGGAGTCAGAGGGCTTGGGTACAAATTATTCATTACTTCTTTGCTTACTGCCTGTGTGACCTCAGCCAAGTTAATTAACCTCTGAGGCCTCAATTCTCTTAAGAATTGTTTGGATAAATGCAGAGATGGCAGTTTTTTTACTCAAATTTTCAGTTTGAGACAAAGTTTGGAGGAATAGTTACCATGTTTAGCCACACACATATATACATATATATATATATATATATATATATGTGTGTGTGTGTGTATACATATATACGCATTTATAATACATATATGCATATATAATTCTTCCTTCCAGGGATGCCAGTTGTTAAATGCTAACTAGTGAAGAAGACTTGGTTTGAGTCTTCTCTCTGAAACAAAGATCACAGTGAATAAATATTTATGAAGTACCTACTTAGCTCTGGAGATACAAAGGAAAATGATAGTCACTCTTTTCAGGGCTTTCATAATCAAATGGGGGAGAGGGGAAAGACATCATGTACATAAATGTGTACAAGTAAAATATATACAAGATTAATTGGAAATAATAGGAAATAATAGAAGCATCAAGGCAGATAGAGAAAAGCTTCTTGCAAAACTGTAATTTTACCTGAGATATATGAGGGAAACCCAGAAGTGGACAGGAGGGAAAGCATTCCAAATATAGTAGATAGCCAGTGAAAATATCCACAGTAGGGAAATGGAATATTTGTGGGGGGGAAAGCAAGAAGGCCAGTATCACTAATCACAAACTATGTGTGGGTGAGGTATGAGACTAGAAAGATGTGTGCATATGTGTGAGAACATGCATGGGTTATAAAGGGCTTTAGAGTCTAACATGGGATTCTGTATTTGATCTTGGAGGTGACAGGAAATTTACTGAGTTGAGGGTAACATGGTCAGACCCATGCTTTAGGAAAATCACTTTGACAACTGAGTAGAAGAATGGGGAAAACTTCTGGCAAGCAGACTCATCAACAGGCTATGATGTGATGGGGCCTGCACCAGGTTGGTACCAAGATCAGAACAGAGAAGAGGGAATAGATGAGAGATGATGCAAAGGTAAAATCAGCAGACTAAGCAACAGGCTGCATATGAATGGGTCAGAGGGAGTGAGGAATTGAGGCTGACATCTAATTATGAGCTTAGGACTTGGGAGAATGACAGCATGGTATCTGGAGGAGGGAGAATTGGGAAACTGAAGATAATGAATTCAATTTTGAACACACTGAGTTTCTGTTACCTATAGGACATCTACTTCATGTTATCCAGTAGGATAAAATTAAGAGTTTACAGAAAATACTGGGGCCATCTAGTCCAATTCCTTCACTTTATAGAGGCGAAAAATATGGTCTATAGGAGTTTTGCCTTTTTCAGGGTCATAGAGGTGATAGAGCTCAGAGTAACTCATATACTATGACATCATAGCCAGCATTCTTTTCCCTGTATTATACAGTCCCCTTGGCTATACCTTTCTGCTAAGTCCCTTAATTTTCAGTATCCCCAATCTAAGATCAGAAGCAGGTGTTTCTCTGCAATGTTGGAGGCCATTTCCTTACATGGCATTTTCTCCTTATTCAAGTCCATGTGTAAAATTATGTGAGTTACTGGGGATAGATAAAAAGATAAAGGCATATGGCCTGCCCTCACAGAGCCTTTACTCAAAGGGTAAGGGGGGAAAGCATGGAAATATGACACATTCAGAAAACAGACAATACTATTTAATAACTACAATGCAGAACAGAATTAGAGCATAAAACATACACAAACATATTTTAAATTGTGGAAAATAAAGACCTGAAATAAAATGCAATTCTAATCCTATTTCATACATTTACTAGTTGTTTGAACCTAGGCAAGCCACTTAACTTCTGCCTGCCTCAGATTCTTGATTTGTAAAATGGAGATAATAATAGCATCCACCTCCCAGCATTTTTGGGAACTTAGAATGACAAATTTGTAAAGTGCTCTGCAAACTTAAAGCACCATATAATACTATTTAAAAAAAAAATATTAGTATTATATCCAATTCTTGCAATTTTACTATCCTGATAGGCATAAGGATTCTTCTGGATGACAGAACAAGATTCTCTTACTAGGACAAGAAAGAGGATGTTTTTTTAGGGATGGGAAGCTTTTGGAAAGTCTTAGTCCAGTGAGTGCATGTGGTAGTGCGTCCAAGGCGGGATTCCACACCCAAGGCTCTTAGTTGCGGCAAGGTCCTGGGGTAACTGTCCCTCAACAACAAGTATGCTCAACCATGTATCTCTCATTGCTTGGCTTTCTTCACAATGGTGCCTACAGCTGAAATGACAGTAGTTTTGGAGCCACTAGCGCTGGTTGTCACTGTGACCACGGCTGGCAGGGGAGCTGTTGTGGTAAGGATTGTAGGCTGGGCAATCGTGGTCACTGGGATAGCAGAATCCCACTTACTCTTTCTCTTCTGAGCATCTGTAGCCCCAGTGCTGGACGCTGTGCTGGCTGAGGTGCTTGCTGTGGCTATGGCATTACTGGTGGTGCCCTTTTTGGTGCCTGTCACAAACTCAATTTTTGTTCTCTCCTTTTTGGCTTTTTCCAATTTGTCCATTTCAATCTTCTGTGCTTTAGCTAATGCTTCATAGTAAGAGTCCTCAGACCATCCATGAGGATCAAACATATCCTTGGGATAATTGGTGCCAAGTTCATCAATGGAACAATACTGGATAAGCTTCTCATAGATACTGGGATTCCGAAATTCCTTCTTTCTCTGAATGATGTAGTTCATATCCATCCCTTCCTTTATTTTCCGCTCATACAGTTTCTGTATCTTGTCCTGGAGGTGATTGGAGCATTTGCCAGGTGGCTCTGGGGGAATTTTAATCTCGTCAGGAGACATGTTCCTGACTCTCTCAGAGAAGGAAGCAACCAGCTCCTGAGGGTCTCTCTTCTCCAGTTCTGCAAACTCCTTTAGGGCATCAGCCTCGGGCTTTTCAGTCTCTGAATCGTCATCTTCCGACAGTCTGCTGTTTTCTTCGTCTCCTTCTTCGAAGCCATCCTGATCTCCCTCAAATCGAGAAAAGTCATCATCTCCATAGGCTTCAGACACTAAGCTGCCTTTTTCCTCTATTGCTATCACACTTGCAGCCGCTTCCACTCCGGCCTCGCTGTCAGATTCGGGTTCCGAATCCTCCGCATAAACCGCCAGCGACGACAGAACGTTCTTCTTACCAGCCATCTTCCTTCCGCCCTCCACCACCTGTTCTCCCGAAGGACTCTGGGACGCTGCTCACTATTAACAGAGTGTTCGCCTTCGGTAGGAAGTTAGACGTCACGCTCACCCTTGTTCTCCCAGCGCCTGTGCTCCCAAAGAACGCTGGGAAGCCGTTTTTTTTTTTTTTTTTTTTCTTTTCATAAGCCGCCCCGCCCAAGCACACCTCCTGAAGGACTCTAAGGTCCTGCTCACTAATGAGGGAGTGTGCACCCCCTGCAGGAATTTAGTCTCACCCCCTTACTTCCTGCTCTCCCATAGAGAGCTGCAACCGCTGCAAAGGATGCCGGGAAGCTGCTTCCTTGTTTCTGCTCCCCTACCTCCCAAGGAATGTTCTCCTGAAGGATGCTGGGAAGCTGCTCCCCTACTCCCCAAGGCATGTTCTCCTGAAGGATGCTGGGAAGCTGCTCCCCTACCTCCCAAGGCATGTTCTCTTGAAGGATGTTGGGAAGCTGCTCCCCTACCCCCCAAGCATTTTCTCCTGAAGGATGTTGGGAAGCTGCTTCCTTCCTTCTGCTCCTCTACCCTCCAAGTCATATTCTCCTGAAGGATGCTGGGAATCTGCTTCCTTCCTTCTGCTCCCCTACCTCCCCAAGGCATGTTCTCCTGAAGGATGTTGGGAAGCTGCTTTCTTCCTTCTGCTCCTCTACCCTCCAAGTCATATTCTCCTGAAGGATGCTGGGAAGCTGCTTCCTTCCTTTTGCTCCCCTACCCCCCAAGGCATGTTCTCCTGAAGGATGCTGGGAAGCTGCTTCCTTCCTTTTGCTCCCCTACCCCCCAAGGCATGTTCTCCTGAAGGATGCTGGGAAGCTGCTTCCTTCCTTTTGCTCCTCTACCCTCCAAGTCATATTCTCCTGAAGGATGCTGGGAAGCTGCTTCCTTCCTTTTGCTCCCCTACCCCCCAAGGCATGTTCTCCTGAAGGATGCTGGGATGCTGCTCACTATGAGAGGGCTTGCCAGAAGTTAAACATCACCTTCACTTCTTCATTTCTTTCCTCCCTGCTTGTTATTCTCCAGGCACGCCTCCAGCCCTTGCCACTTTCTCTATTCTTTAGCTTTACCGTTTCCTTACTCTTAAGGTCTAGCTGGAATCAAATTGTAACTGATTGGGTCAAATGAATGGATAATCGCAGATTACTACCTCAGTGCCTGGCAAATAGTAGGCATAATACAAATGCTTCTTTCCTTCCTAAATCCGCCACTCTTAAATGACTTTGATTTAATTTTCGTATTTACTTCTCTGTACATGTGATTTCCCTCTAGAAGAATGTAAACTTGGTGGCAAGAAATGTGAAATTCTTTTGTCTTTGTTTCTTTCCCCTTCTGCCCCTCACCCACAGCTGTGATTCAACTGATTCAATTGAAAGCAATTGAAAAATTTCAAACAAATGCTACCTTCTCCACGAAGTCTTTGGGGGTCTCTTTCACAAATGATTTTTCCTTCTTTGGACTTGGACTCTTCATTGTATTTCTTTGTAAACGCTAATAGTTCTTTGTATTATATACACATATATCCCCCTCTTCCCTGCCCCCCTTTGAATTTAGATTGTGTATTTTATTTATTTTTAATTTCCCCCCATTTCCCCCCACAGACCTGTGTATGAAGTAGGTATTTAGTAAATATTTGTTGATATACAGGAGTATAAACAGGAGTGCCCTTGGCAGGATTAATGAGGTTAAAAGATGAAGTCTATTTTAGTATTGAATATCTCCTTATAGAAGGTATAAACAATATGGTTGATGATATTTGAGACTTTGTTCTAGGACTGACAACACTGTTTTGATAGTGTATGAAAGAATAACTTTGTTCCCTGTACTCCATTGACCAGATTCAAGGATTTGAGGATTTCCCCCCTCCCCCCAGGCTGGGATTAAGTGACTTGCCCAGGGTCACACAGCTAGGAAGTGTTAAGTGTCTGAGGTCAAATTTGAACTCGGTCCTCCTGAATTCAGGGCTGGTGCTCTATCCACTGCACCACCTAGCTGCCCCTGGATTTGAGGATTGTTAAGGAAAATTCCCATACTATTCCCATTAAGCCAAGCTGAAAGGAATTGGATCAAATTGAGCTGATCTAAATGGATAGGAAATAAAGGAAATAATGAAAGTGTGATCATCAGGAGTATGGATTATGGAGCAAAGAAAGGAAAGCTGGAAAGTCTTAAATTGGAATAGATTTGAAAGGAAATATAATAAATTTGATTTGGGTTATGGTGAATTTTAGGTACTTGTAGAATATATAATATGGCTTGGGATGCTTTAATATGATTTAGGATTCTTTGGGAGAACAGACCAAAGAACAGATGAATAAAAAAATCATAGGATCACAGAATTACAAAATTGTAAGAGATAGAAAAACTTTAGAGTTTATCTTACATTTTTTCAGAGAAGGAAACTGAGGTTTTGACAGTTTGTGTTTAAGTTCACCTCCTTTCTGGAAGAACTGAGAATAACATTCAGGTATCCCAACTTTCCAGAACTGAGGAGTCTTTAGAATATGGCATTAGTAGCCTTAGAGTTCCAGTGTTTTTCCCTATCTCCATGACCCCATCTTATCCTTATTTGTCGAAATATTTAATTGTATTTCCTATTATTAGCATTAGTTTTATTGAAGAAAATAAATCTTTGGAATCTTTCATTAAATATTTAACTAATTAAAAATAACTTTTTATCTTTAAGATATGCAAAGATAGTTTTCAACATTCACCGTTTCAAAACCCCATGTTCCAAGTTTTTTTCCCTCTCTTCCCCTCAGCCGCTTCCCTAGACAGCAAGCAATACAATGCAAAACATATGCAATTCTTCCATACATCTTTCTACATTTATCATTCTACACAAGAAAAATCAAATCACAAAGGAAAAAAAATAAGATATAAGAAAGAACAAAGCAAACAACAAAAAATGATGCAAATACTCTTTTGTGATATCCACAGAGCAGATGGCTCTATCACAACCCATTGGAATTGGCCTGAATCACCTCATTGTCAAAAAGAGCTAAGTCCATCAGAATTGGTCATCACATAATCTTGTTGCTCTTGGTTCTAACCATTTCATTCAATATCAGTTCATGTAAGTTTCTCCAGGCCTTTCTCAAATCATCCTATTGATGGTTCTTATAGAATAATAATCTATTGTTATGGGCCAGAACTCTGTACTTGAAACAAGGATTCTTACAAGGTGTTAACTCAGTGGAATTGATAAGACAATGGTTATCTAGTTTAGCATGGTGATTAATAATTCTCTAGTTCAGTACATGTACTTAGTACTTAATATAATTCCACAAGATTCACACCTATGACAATGTAATTAGAATAGAGCATATAAGCTGGGACAAACTCAGCCATGGTCAGAGCCAGAGAAGACAAGAGAACTGGAGGTGGGAGCTCAAGCTCTCAGGGCCAAGGACACATTCATTCCATTTTCATCAGCCTCATGGTGGCTGGCCTGTCTTCCTGCTCCCCCAACTGAGAGTAAACACTTCAAGAAAGCTAGCTGGGCCCCAGGCAAGGAGGTAATAAAGAATTTGGACTTTTAACACCTGGATATTTTTGTGGTGATTAATCTACTGAAAAGAAGGTTGGTCCAGAGATCTCCAGAAAACCAACCTGAACACTACATTCTATAACATTCATATACCATAACTTATTCATACTTTCCCCAACTGATGGAATCCACTCAGTTTCCAGTTTTTTGCCACTACAAAAAGAGCTGCTACAAACATTTTTGTACATGTGGGTTCTTTTCCCCTTTTTATGATCTTTTTGGCATACAAACCCAATAGAGACAGTGCTTCATCAAAGAGTATGCAAAATTTGAGCATAGTTCCAAATTGCTCCGGATGATTGGATCAGTTCACAATTCTACCAACAATGTATTATTGGTATCCCAGTTTTCTCACATCTCTTCTATCATTATATTTTGGGTATCTTCATTTGGGTATTTTTCATTAATTCTCTTGTAATTCTTTACTTTTTGTTCTTCCAAATGAATTTTGTTATATTTTTTTCTATGTCTGAAGAAAAATTTCTTGGCAGTTTGATTAGTATGGCACTAAATAAGTAGATTAATTTAGGTAGAATTGTCATTTTTATTATATTAGCTCAGCTTGCTTCTGGGCACTTGATATTCTTCCAGTTGTTTAGACCTAACTTTATTTGTGTGGAAAGTGTTTTGTAATTGTGTTCATATAGTTCTTGGATTTGCCTTGGCAGGTAGAGTCCTAAATATTTTGTATTATGTACAATTATTTTAAATGGAATTTTTCATTCTATCTCTTCCTGCTGGATTTTATGTTGGTAACATATAGAAATACTGATGATTTATGTGATTTATTTTGTATCCTGCAACTTTACTAAAGTTGTCAATTGTTTCTAGTATTTTTTTAGGATTCTCTTAAGGATACCATCATGTTATCTGCAAAGAGTGATTGATAATTTTGTTTCCTCATTACATACTCTAATTCCTTTAATTTCTCTTTCTTCTCTTATTGCTAAAGCTAACATTTCTAATGCAATATTGAATAGTAATGGTGATAGTGGGTAACCTTGTTGCAAACCCTGATCTTACTGGGTATTCTAGTTTATCCTTATTACATATGATGCTTGCTGATGGTTTTAGATAGATGACATGATCATTTTAAGACAAACTAACCAATTTTTCTGTTTATGAGTGTTATGTTCAACACTGAACTTCAATGTTATGGAAGACACAAAGAAAGTCATTTCCTTTTATTGAAGTAGAAAAAGTTAGTGACTTAGGTTTAAATCTACTATCTTTTTCTTATGTGGATATAACCAAGTTATTAAATCTTACTGTTCCTTATTTTCCTCTTCTTTTAATGTAATGGTGAAGCAGGTACTGTGGAGCTCTTACAGCTTAGCCAGATTTCACTATGCCAAGGTTAAAAGCTGCCACCTAAACCAGTTATCCTGATTTTATTCCTTTGGATTAACATTCTGGAAGAAAGAATGAAGCTGATGACTATGCAAGTCTGCCTTAATTAAGTCCAATTTACTTGCATGTCAAGATATCTATGATGTCATTTCTCCTTTTTGAAAACAAAAGGGAAAAAAAAAACAAGAAGAGTGATGAGGATTGGACTAGGTTCCTTCTCCCTTTAGTTCCTATGAACCAGTGAACTGATCCATGGATACCATGCATTCTCTCTTTTGACAGGTACAAGCAGAAGTAATTGCATCAGCTAAGTAGTTGCCATGGTTTTATGAATGTTGGCTTTGGAATCAAGAAGACCTGAGTTCAAATGTGGTCATAGATACTTATTAGCTATGGGATACTGTGAGTCATTTAACCTCAGTCTGACTCAGTCCACCCAGACTTGTTTAAATATGTGGTTATTTATCCTTTGTTTTCAGAGAGGACCAATGACATCACAGGATATCTTGACTTGTTCAAGAAATGGATTTAAGCATGACAGAGTTGCTCAAAGTTATTAACCTCACTAAAAAATGAAACAAGCATGATTTATAAATCTTAAGATGATATATTCATGCTAGCTATTATCATGCTAGCTATATGTATCTGTCTCACTAACTAGGAATATTTAAAAAAAAACCCACTGAGAACAAGATAAATACATTATTCTGTTAGAGGGGCTAATGTAAATGTAGAAACTGAAGAAAAATAAAAGAAAGGAGCAAAAGACTGATTTGGAGCTTTGCTAGCTATTACTTCAATAATACCAATACTAAGCTATGGTCCAAATCACTCCAAAAGCTTTAAGTTTTTTTTTTTTTTTTTTTAATTTTTGCTTTGATTTAGGTTGTTGAATTTTCTCTTTTCTCTTCATTTCCCTCTTCATTCTCCCTTCCCCTCCTCCCTCTCCTTTCTTTTTTCTTCTTTTTCATTTTTTTTCCTTTTTTTTGTGAGAAGGGAAAATAAGAGAAAAGGATGGGCGGCAGGGAGAAGAATCAGAGAAAGCCCCAGGGTTAGCTGGATATTTTCCAGAAGAAAAATGATAAGAAATTTATCATCTTGACAAGTTGGGGTGGTTTTCTACCCTCTACCTGGACACCTTACAGAACTGGGCCATCCATCAGATTTGGGCAATGATTCAGAAAGCGGTGTTCCTTTTCATATCACCAAGAAAAGTGGTTTCAACAACATTAGCTATTAGATCCTGCTAGGGTGATTTCATAGTGGTTTTATCTAAGTTATGAAAATGAAATAACACCAATGCATCACTAAGTTGAGATTCTCGCCAAGCCCTCATCTGTCATGTATCTCATTTAGATCCGCAGGGAAAGCAAGAGGACCAGTACTGACTTGATTTTCACAAAAGTTTTCCCTGAACAACGGACCAAAGTTGGGCTGTGTGGTTGTTAATAACAAGTTTATCCTTCTCCACAGGACAGCACCAAATGGCCCTGACTCAAAATTGTGACTGGAAATCAGGAGGTGCAGCTGCCAGCAATTACTATGGGTGTTACTGAATTACTTGCCACAAACTGGCCCTCAATAAAGTCCATTTAAAACAATGATCCTGTAAAGAGGAAGCTTTTGTAACACTTTCAAATGTTTCAAATGTTAACCTACTCCTCAACTGCTTTCCTAATTGATTTTTTTTTTCCTCCTCAGATGTTTTATTTCATTTCTGGTCTATAGTCAAAAGTCAGATCAATATTGTTTTGCTTTCAGTGTTACTAAAAGGAACATCTCTGTATACTCCCAGTCCTTTTCCTTTTCCTGGTGCATAGCAGGCACATAAATAAATTCTTGTTCTCTTTCCCTTTTATTCCTCCCCCTTTTTAGTTATGGTCTTTTGAAATTGAGCTCTGAATTGTCAGCTTCATTTATCCAGTGATGACAATTTACCTCTGAACAAAAACAAGTTGTATAAACTCAAAAGTGGACTCACATCTTTGATGTTTAAAAAAAAAAAAAAAAAAAAAAAAAAAAAGGACCTCAGAGAGAAGCTAAAAACTTGAGAACAATAAAACTCATCTAATAAAATTAATAGTCAAAAGGTTTTGTTTCAATCCAAATGCACTGCTCTATTTGGAATGCTATAATGCTTTAACAAAGTCTCAGTAGGTAATATATATTGTACTTAAAATGCAAAATTATAAGTAGGAACATTATGTAAAAATTAGAAAACTTCTATATAGCCTATAGACTGGATATTGTGTAACACTTTAAACTAATGCAGCCATCAAATCTAAGCCATATAGATATTACAGACAGACTCATAATTTATATGTTCACACAACCCTCTATCTACATGATGACTTTGCTCCAGCTGGCTCAGAATCCAAGACTGTTTTGGCACTGTCATTTGGACTGATTCATAGAAGAAGATTGGAGACTATTGTGCTACTTTAAATGGATGGCCCAAATATCAGAAGTGAAAGAATAATCATTTTTCCAAATTTTCTCTTCTCTTTGCTTCCTGAAATGAGCTAAATAAAAAGATCATCAATGATAGTGATCAAAATGCACAAGGAGGATGAATAATCTTTGTACTGTAAAGGATAGAACCACATGGCTTTCTTGTCAAACCATAAAATTTCTTGGCAAAATCCAAAATGAGAAAGGAGGAAGTAAGAGAACATCTAAGCTATTCTTACAGGAAACTTATTGACCAGTTGAAGTCACCTTGTACAAATGAATTTCATCTTCAGGTATTAAAAGAACTGGCAACTATAATTGTTAGTCCATTGTTTGTGAGCTTCAAAAAGTTCTGGAGAATGGAAGACATAGTGCAGAAAAGGAAAATATTGATTTTGAAAAACAAAACAAAAATGGAATCTAAAAATTATAGCACAGTGAGCTTGACTTTCATTCTTGTCAAAATTTTAAAATAAATTAAAATTCAATAAATTCTTTAAAAATCCAATTATTATAAAAAGAATATCAAGAAAAGGAAGCAGTGACAAAATGATAATTATAATAGGTAACATAACACTTGGGATATTTATAATTTAATTTGATTCTAGTAACAAATATTTGAAATAAGAGCTATTATTATCCCCATTTTACAAGTGAGAAAATTGAGTTTCAGAGAGATTAAGTGACTTGACCAAGGTCATGCATGGTAAGTTTCTGATGTGAGATTATAACTTCATGCCTCTAAATCTTGGATTGTATCCAATTATTATATAAGTACATAATTATTTGGTTATATGATCAAAGAAATGTACATTTCATTTGTCTAATCTTTGGCATATCATTAAAAAAAAAAACATTTCATGTAGTTCTATGGAGGTGTATGGTACACACCACTTGGAGAGGTGTGTACTATGTGATACTGTGGGGATTAGTTTAGTGAGGATTGGATTAGTGAGGATGGGTTTAGTTGTAGTTGAATATATAGTGGTTAATAATCCAAGACACAAATTGTAAAGAGATCTGTAATGGTATGTTCAGGAATCTGTGCTTTGCCTTACTTATGAGGTATAACGTTCTTTCCCTCTAGAGAAAGACAGAGATAATATTATCATTAAATTTATAGATGACATAGAGCTGAGAGATACAGCAAACTCACTGAATTAAATAAAAGTTCTTGACAGGAAAGAACATAGAAGAAAATCTCATTTGATAAAATGTAATAATCTTACATTTGTGTTGAAAATCAATCAACATGATACCAAGTCTGGAGTCAGAGGATCTTATTCAAATCCTGTCTTTGATACTAATTACCTGTGTGATCTTGGACAAGTCATATACACATTATCTGTGGATCTGTTTCCTCTGTGTAAAAAGGAGTCAGAGTAAAGGGTTTCCGTGGATTCTTACAATTCTAAGTCTATGATCTATGCAAATTATAAGATGAGGGAAGCATGAACAGACTGCTGTTTGACTTGCTTTTTAGTGGACTGTAAATTTAATGTGAAACAAGAATGTTATATGATAACCAAAAAGTCAATGAAATCTTATATTGAGAAATAGATGGTCAGGACAAAGGAGGTGAAAGTCCTACTGCACTATTCTTCAGCCAGACTTTATGTAGATCGTTTTGTTCAGATCATGGCAACTTTTAGGAAGAATGGCAACCATGGTGGTAAAAGGATTATAGTTTTTATACTGGAGAAACCTAGGGGAAGTTTCAATTTAGAGAATTATTATTTGATAGAAAAAATAGATTTTGGAGATAATGCCTAATGGAAAGAATGCTTCACTTGGTATTATTGACTTGTGTTTAAATTCCTGTTCTGATCCTTAATATCTCTGACTTTTGGCAAGCTAATTAACCTCTCTAAGCCCTGGTTTCTTCATTTATAAAATGAAAAGATTTGATTACACATTTAGTAGGTTTATTCCAGTTCCAAATCTACAAATCTATGACTTCATCTTCTTACCCCCATAAGACAGAACATCTTGAAAATTTGAGGTCTGTTTTTTTTTTTTTAAGATAATGATTTCTTTATCACTAAAAGTTCGCAAGCATAAATTGTAAGATGATGAAATTGTCAGATGTTTAGAGAAGGATCTTATATTTGTAAAGTACTTTAAAATGATATAGAAATTATATTATTATTTTGTATGTATATGTATATCCATATATATGTAGCTTATATATGTATATTTATGTGAGTTTGCATATCTCTCTCTGTGTATATATGTATATACATACAGATACACATACATGTTATTCTTTTCACCTTTCCAAATGAAAATTCTTTGAGAGCACGGTTCCCCTGTTCTTACTCTTAGTTTTGTATTCCTAGAGCCTAGCATAGAACTCGGTAAACAGCATTTGATGGCTTCCTAAAATCATAGCATAGAATCATTCTGATGTCCCTTACAATATTATAATTCTATGAAGGAAACCAAGGTGGCAAAGGGGAGAGCAGAAATGAAGTGTTGCTCAAATTTCTGGGACAGAGAAAAATCATGCTGGGAATAATATTTTGGATAACATTGTTCTTCTCCACACCCCCTGGTCCAGTCATATTGACTTTCTTGTTTCTCATGCATGATGCTCTATTTATCATCTCTATGCCTTTATACCGATAATAATTAATATTTCTCCCCTGTTACCTCAATCTACTAGTTACCTTCTAGATAAAGCTCAAGTACCACCTTCTGCAGGAGACAATTTCCTTTTCTCCTTTGGACAATTCATGCATTTTTGTATTTGCTTTATATATGGAGAGAGGTAAGTGATACAATGCTGGACTTGGAGTCATAAAGCTTTAGCTTCAAATTTGGACTCAATCACAACTAGCTATGTGAACTTGGGCAAGTCATTTAACCTCTGTCTGCCTCAGTTTCTTTAACTGCAAAATGAAGATAATAATAGCACCTTCTTCCAACAGTTGTGAGGATAAAAAAAAAGATAATATTTGTGAATCTTTGCAAACCTTAAAGTTATGTGTAAATAATAACTTATTATTATCTGTGCATGTATTCCTCTCCTTCAAATGAAAATTCCTTGAGATCAAAAACTTTTTCAGATGTTGATTTTGTGTTTAATAGATAGTAACTGCTTAGATTAGTGCCTAATAGATAGTAAGTGCTTTATAGATATTAATTAATATTTGGGAAGCCTAATTAAACAATTATATTTGTAGAAAGTATTTCTGGGTTGAGACTTTCTCATAAATCAAGATTAAATAATTACATTAAAAATTAATAGATTGTAGGGTACCAGATTCATGCTTATAGTCCTATACACTCCTCCTTACCTTAATCTCTATGCTTTTTCATATATTTCTCTTTCTTACAATTTATGAAATAAATTCATATTCTTAATTAACTACTAAATGCATAGCATCATGATAGGGCCTCAGAATATAGAGATAAAAAATAGTCTTTGTCCATTGCAGAGGTTGACAGATCCATATTAAAAAGTACAGTTATTAGGAATAAAAATATTCAGTACAATTCCAGGGTACAATTTTTCTCCCCTTGGTCCCTCATCAGTTGAAGAACAAAGAACATTAAGGAGAGTTAATTTCACAGGGAGGTGGCAGAATGGGTTCACATCTGGACTTAGCTACTTACTAGCTGTGTGATCCTGACCAAATCACTTAATCTCTTTTGTCTCAGTTTCCTTAACTGCAAAATGGGGATAAATAACTATACTTATCTCCCAGGATATGTAAATGTAAAATATTCTGCAAAATGTAAAGTACTACACAATTATTATTATTATTATTAATTATAATATTTACTCATATTAAGAGCTACCCAGACCTGAAATGAAGGCTTTTGAATTTTAAGTGACATTGATCTCAACCAAATCTCTAACATTTATTATATAAAATTAGAGAGGTCAAAGAATCAATGATGGGGAATTTAAGTGACCTTAGATGGCATTACCTATAATACTGTTATTTGGTAACTGAGGCCTAGAGAGTTTGAGAGATTTTTCCAGGATCACATAGATAGCAAGTATCAAAATCAATATTATTATTCAAGACTCTGACTCCACATTGAATCCTCTTTTTACTCTACCAGATAAGAAGCCCTATTATGCAAGAGACATTCTTCACAATAATATAACCCAGAAACTTAATTTTAAAGTATAATAAAATGTCAGGAAGATGGGATAGGCTGAGGCTGGCTTGACGTAGAGAGTACTTATTAATCAGTTTGTGCTGTGGATCAGGTCAGGAAATCCAGTTGTGAGGATTAATGTCTGCACAGAAACACTGCCGCTTGGCCTTGTAGATGGCCTAAAAGGAAGATACTATGGTCAAATGGAGGGAAACAGCAAGATATAAGGTAATTAGAGGAGAAAAACTGCACTAACAGGGAGAACCTTGAAATCAAAGGGTCAAAGGATTTTCAATTTAGGGAATCTTAGATATTATCTATTCACTTTACAGATAAAAAAAAACAAAACACGAGGCCTAGAGAAATTAAGATACTTGCCCAAAGTCACACAAGCATTAGAAGTTGAACTGGAATTCCATCCTCAATCTTCTTACTCCGAATTCAGTATACTTTCCAGGGTACCATGCTATGGAATTTGGAAAATGTAGAAACCCTTAGATATAGTCCTATAATAATAGTTATAAATCGTGGGGATATAATCCAACACTCCATGAAACAATAATTTAAGGTTTCATATGTGATGACTTTATGATTCAGAAAATCATACTTCTTAAAGGCCGTATACTATCATATTCTTACATTAAATAGACTTGTTCTATTTGACATATAGACTTGCTTTGGGATATTGGGAAATTTGGAAGTGTTTTTCTTAAATTGAAAATTCCCCTAAAAGAATACAGTCCCTTTTGTTGCCTTTTATTTGATATCTCATTCTGTTTCCATTTGTTACTGTTGAAGACATCCAAGCCAAAGAAATGGTAAGGAGAAACAGGAATATACACCATAAAATTGGCTTTGGAAAAGAATTGTGGCTCACTGAAAGGGCTGAATATAAAAACAATTAGCAATCCATCTAACAAATTGGCTCTGACTTTATTTGAAGATAATTTCATTAGTTTGTGAATTGTTTGGCTTACTTCCTGGGAGAATGAGCAAAATGTAAATAACAAACACTTAAACTTTGGCAATAGTGAATGCAACAGAAATCAGAATATAATGGGAAAACATTTACTCTGTACTCAGTTACTAATAAACACAGTATGTCACATCTTCATTTTTTCGAGTTCTTGGACAAAGATTACATAAAATGGCTCACTCAAATATAAATGTCTTTGTCTAATAACATCTTTCATTATTTGCTCTCATTTGACCTAATTTTATTCAACTTCCACAATCTCTCTCTCACATCTATTCTACTTTTTATTATTTTGATCATGGGAAATATCAATAGATATGAACATTGACTCATATAATGAAGAAGAGAAAGAGAAAACTACATATGAAACTTTGCTTCTTTATATTTCAAATTTAATGTCATAGTTTCAACACTATTCTGCTTGTCTGTCTCTTATGAATTTTTAATGATTCATTAGTCCTATTTTCTTTTCCTTCCTTCTTACTCCCATTTTCAAAGTGCCACTGTCAATGCCCACTTCACCTCTTTTTTTTCCTTTTTGCATTCCCATTATTACAATTCAAGTTCTCATTTTTATAATCTCTTATCTGAAGTACTGACAAAGTCTCCTACCTGGTTTCCATTTTCGAATGATCACTTCTACTAGATTAATATTTTTAATAATTAACATCTCTGATACACATATTTGTATTGCTTTGTGGATATGTCATTTATAGGTACAGATCAAATTCCTTTATAGGCAACACCCAGATGTTCCTGTTCCAAATAACAGTCATAGTTATTGCTTTAAGTTCTGTTGGGCTAGTGAGATACAGTAAATCAAAAGAGATCTGGTCTGTTCAATTATTCATCCATATTGAAAAATCAAAGGTATTTGCTGATTTTTAAGTTTAAATACTCACAGTGGAAAATTAACAGTTAGGTCCCCAGAGATAGTTGAAGCTTCAGCATGGCCCTGGTGCTCTCACAAATTTGTTGTGACAATCTTCTCCCCACCCCATGAAGGTACTCAATTTCCAGTAATATTTTTTTCCACCAATCAAAAGGGTTTTAAGCAACTTTGCCAGGCTTGAACCCTGGGATACATACACATACATAAACACACATAATATATGTGCGCATATATGTGTATATATATATATATATATATATATATATATATATATGCATGTTCACATACATACAAACAAATGTATCTTAGAATCTATAAACAGATAATGAGCTAAGTCTCATTGTCTACTTGGAACAAGTTGTTTTAGACCTTGAATTTGTAAAAGATTATTCACTCATAATCTGCAACAAATATATTAAAAGGAGCATAATAATAAGCAAAAGTAAATTCAGGCTAACAAGTGAATGAGCTCATATACTCTTTCTCTCTTTCCAAAGAAACATTGTGAATTGAAGGAGTGGGGAACAGGTGGGAGGCTTAAGGACTCTTCACCTGGCAGACTGAAAAGTCAGGATGCTTGCACTACTGCCATCAGACAAGGGAGGAAAGCCAACTTTCAGGAAAGAGGAAGAAGGTCCGTTTACAGTTTCCTCCTCCAGGACTGAACAGCTGCTGAGAATTGGTAAATGTTTCCTTTCTGGAGCACCTTCAGAATAAGGAAAAGGTGCCAAAAGGATAGATAAAAGAAAATGATGTAGTCATTAAAACAAACTCTTTCTGGCTAAGGAAAACAGATGGTGGGGTGGAGAAGAAAGTTGGATGTATCCATACCCTGGGAAGGCCTGTAGACAACCTTGTTGACTTATTTAATTATCAAAGAAAATCCAAAGCAGTACAACTGAGCTAATTCAGGCTTGGCTAGTTGGAAAGTTATAACTCTCTGTCCATCATCTGGGTAAACCAAATCTGGGTAAACTTAAACAAGTGGATGGCACTGAATGAACAGGTAAAGTGGGAGATTATTCATTTAAGAGAACACACTCTTATGGGAGTATTCTTAGGCACTTCAGTGCCTTATGAAATTAGGTTGGTTCATTGAATCAAAATTTCAGAGTAGGAAGGGCTCATTTCTCCTAATCCATATCTGAAAAAGGAAAACTCATAATAATACTTCTAACTAATGTTCCTATATTCTTTGACTGAGGACTTTCAGTAATAGGAACCCAATGTGTTCCAAGACCTCAGTTCATGTCACTTTGCAGAAGCTCCAATTATTATGAATGTATATTGTTTTTCAATTAACAAATTAAGCATAAATTTACCTCTTCATACTTTTTGTACTTTCTGCTTTTCTTCCCTAAAGTTATGTAGAACAAGCCTAATCCCTCTTCCATTTAATAATCTTTCAAGTGCTTGAAAATAGCATGTTTTACCTGAATCTTCTCTACTTCAGACTGAACAACCCCAGTTCCTTCAAACAATCCTTTTGTGAACATGGATTCAAGGCTGTTTTGCATCCTGGTCCTTCATATCCTTTGGACTCTCTTCAATATACCAGCTGGTTTCCCCACATTGGGTTTCCCAGAACTGCATGCAGCACTCCTGGTGTGGTCTGACCAGTACAGAGCTAAGTTGCCTTACCACTTATTCTTGGAAGCTAATTTTTTCAATGCAGACCAAAATGTCATTAGGTTTTTTTGGCTTCCATATCACATTTTTGACTCAGCATTTTTTCCCCAGGGGGTGAAAAATTGTTATTTAACTAGTCCTCCTCCCATCTGGAGCTTGCAAAATCATTTCAAAAAATTAAAGTAAAACTTTACATTTGTCCCTGTTAAATTTCATCTTATTTGGTTTGATCAAATGTTTTAGCCTATTTGTTTTTTGTGTATTCTGACTCTTATTCACTGGCATTAGCTATCTCTCCCAGCTTTATGTCATCTGTGAATTAGCATGCCTCCTTTGCTTTCATTAAAGTCTCTGATAAAAATATTAAGGCATCAAATGGCCAAGTATGGGTTTATGGGTCATTTGCCTAGAAATCTCCTTTCAAGCTGACAAACTATTAATGACTAATCTTCAAATTAAGTCATTTAATCAGTTCCAAATCCATTTAATTGTTCTAAAATCTAGGCCATGTTTCTCCATTTTTTCCCCCATAAAAGTAGTGTGAGGATAATATGATAAAATTTGGACAAACTCTTCCTATGTCATTCTCCCTGATGACCTAACATTTTAGTAACTCTGTCACAACAGGAAATAATATTAGTCTGGCATGACCTATTCTGCTGAAGCCATGCAAACAGCTTATCATTACTCTATCCTTTTAAAATATATTTACCAACTATTTATTCAATTATGACTTCTATTGCCTTCCTTTCTTCTTTTTATCTTTATATCTCTGTTTCTCTTTTAGATTAGAACACTTTGGAGCAGCTAGGTGGCACAGTGTATGTTGCATAGAGCACTAGGCCTGAAGTCAGGAGGACATGAATTCAAATTTGGTCTCAGACACTTAACATTTCCTAGCTGTGTGATCCTGGTCAAGTCACTTGCCCCCAGTTGCCTCAGGGAAAAAAATTAGAACACTATTTATCCTTTTTCAATCTTGTAGCACCCGTCTTATTCTCCATGGACTTTCAGATATCAGTGAAAATGGCTCAATAATCACATTGGGCATGTTTTTTCAGCATTGTAGGCCTAGGATTCATTTGAATCCAGGTTACATTTAATCAAGGGCAACCTGAATCTCTTCTTACTATATATGTCAGCTCCCAATTACCCCATATTTTTGTTTTTTTCTTTTCTAATTTAAAGATAATTTTCTTTCATGGAGAAGATCTTTTTTTTGTTTTCAATTATCATTCTATCTATTCCTTCTCTAATCTTTCTTTTTCCCACTATAAGCTAAACCCACAAAAAACAACCCACCAGCATTTTTGCACCTTATCTTTCCATCATTCTCAGCTCATTCTGAAATTTGGAATCCCTAACACTATTAAAATTACAGTTTTATTGATATGCTTTATTTTTTACATTGCCAACATTTCCAAATAATCCCACTCCCCTTTCCCTCCCAGAAAGCTTATAAAAAACAAAAAACAAAATGTATCAGCAAAATGAACCAACTTATTGAAAACATCTGATATTGTGTATAGTGCTCCCACATCTCTCTCTCCTCATCTCTGTAAAAAAAAAAGTCAGGGGAATGCTTTGCTACTACTATTTCATAGTATTCAAGGTAGATTTTTGTTGTTATTGTGGTTATTATTTCTATTTTTATGGTTATAGTCACTATATTAGTTTACTTTTTCTGTTTACTTTCTTTTGCATCAATTCAAATAAGTATTTCTCTATTTTTCCACATTTTTGTATTAATTATTCTTTTTTCTTTCTTTTTTTTTTTTTTGCTGAGGCAATTGGGGTTAAGTAATTTGCCCAGGGTCATATAGCCAGGAAATGTTAAGTGTCTGAGGTCAGATTTGAACTTAAGTCCTCCTGACTTCAAGACTGGTACTCTATCCAATTAGCTGCCCCTAATTATTTTTTATACTCATGTAGTATAATTTGTTCTGTCATTCTCCTATCAATAGGCAATACTTTGTTTTCAGTTCTTTCCTAATATGACTTGATATTAAAAATATTTTGGTGTCTAAATGAATATTTGGCCAATAATCTATTAGATTATGAATTCCTCTAGGATAGGGAACTGTCTTTTGTTATTCTTTTTAATCTCCATGCATAGAAAAGTACTTGGTATATAGTAGATGCTTAGTAAATATTTATTGATTCACACACTGAATAATTGACTATATATAGGGTTTCTTTTGATTATTGATATCCTTGAGTTATATGTATAGTAGTAGGGTCTCTGGGCTCAATAATATTCAGTCATTGTCTTTGCAGAATCCAAAATTGTTTTCTAAAATTGTGAAACCAATTCAAAATATTAATAATAGTTTCAGTGAATCTATCTCTCTACAAACCTTCCTGCATTGACTATTTCAACTTTCATATCTCTTATTAACCTATGTTTATTGTTTTTATTGTTCTATGTTCTCTCTCTCTCTCTCTCTCTCTCTCTCTCTCTCTCTCTCTCTCTCTCTCTCTCTCACACACACACACACACACACACACACACTACTAGAGTTAAATGATTGCTCAGGATCACAAAACTAGTAACTGTCTGAGATCATATTTGAACTCAGGTCCTCTTGACTTCAGGGATGATACACTTATCTACTGTACTACCTGCCTGTCCCTGTGCTATACTTTTATATTGATTCAGTTATTAGCTCTTATTTTTTATTCTTTGACTATATCTTTTAAAAATTACAGTTGTTTGATGAGTTTTCCATGGAATACTAGTGTCCTCTAAAAACTAATTTTTTTCCTGCTCATCTTTGTTTTTGTTTTTTTAAATTTCACAATTATATTTTTAAGAATTTATGATATGTGGATTCTATTCAAAAAAGCAATATGAGCAGAAATAAAATATAACTGTGGTAACAAGGATGAAAAAAGATTATTAGACTGAGAAATGATCAAGAAACTCAAGGAAATAGTGAACTTTGCAACCTCACTTTCTCACAAAGAGAGAACCAGAAGCTTGTAGGCACTTGGGGTAGATAAGATAAATAAGTCCAGTTTGGTAATACAATCGAAGGTAGGTCTCCCACCTCAATGACCGTGGGAAACTAGGGAAACCTGGACCTGACATTTATGTATAGAGAGGGCAGGGAGAATACAATCCAGTTTTGGATTTAGCCAAGGATGCCCAGGACCTGCATCTATGCTGCTCTGATGCCAAAGCCAAGCTTTGGGTTTTTGTCCTAAGAGAATAATATCAGAATGTACCCTAGATCTTAGGGTAATGCTAATGATCACCCCAGGTTTACTATGGTTAGAGTCACTCCTAAGGTCCTTGAGAAACAATGATCATTTCTTAGACCACAATTGAAGCAGATTAAGAACCAAAGAAGATTTCAGTATTTCTCCCAGAACTATACAGAGCCCAATCCCAACAAAGTTCTAAATCAGAAAACAAGGCTAAAAATGAATAAACAGAAAAAGAAATAAATGATGAGGAAACATTATTGTTACATGGATATCCGAGGCATAAATTGAGAATATAATAGTACCATGTCATCTACCAGCAAAGCCTCAAAGAAAATCACAGATTAGACACAATTTCAGCTAGAATGTGTAGAAGAAATAAGAATAGATAATATTATGAATGCCATAAAAGCTCTAGAAGTAAGAATGAAAGAATGAGATGAAGAATAATACCTTAATATAGATAGTGAAAAAGAAGCTCTTTGAAAACAAGATTCAAGCAGATAGATCAATGATTCTTTGAGAGGAAAAAAATAGAACAAATTCAAAAGACTAAAAATTAAAAAAAAAAATCAAAGACCTAAAATTAAAAATAACCCTTACAAAATTGCTGAGGCAATTGAGATTAAGTGACTTGCCCAAGGTCACACAACTATAATTAATTTATCAGAAAAAAATTGAACACTCCTTCAATGTATGTATTGTACAGTCATCTTAGTTGAGTCCAACTCTTTGTGACATCATTTGTTGTTCTCTTGGAAAGTACACTAGAATTGTTTGTCATTTACTTCTCCAGATCATTTTTCAGATGAAGAATCTGAGACAAATGGGGTTTAGTGACTTGCGTGGAATCACACAGCTAGTGTGTGAGGCCAGATTTGAACTTGGATCTCCCTGACTCCAGGTTCAGCACTCTATCCATCGCATACTGAGCTGCCCTAATATATGTGTATGTATTAATACATTTTATAATCTACTACTGGATTATTGATACTAGGTACATTATAAAATACTTTCAAAAATAGAAATCTAAATGGGGCTTGTCCTCTTCAAAAAGTACCCCTTCTTCTTCTTCTGTGGTTCTTAATCTGTATTCTAAGAATTAAGGTTTTAAAAATATGTTGGTAACTGTATTAACTGTATTTATATCACTAGTTTCCATTGTAATTCATATTATTTTATTTTATGCATTTAAGAAAATTAGTCTGATAAGGGGTCAATAGACAGCCAAAAGAGGTCTCAGATACACACACACACACACACACACACACACATACACGCTGATTTTTTTTTAGCTTCTTCTATAAAAATGTCCCTATTCTATGTCTGATTCCAACAAGACCTGATGTCTTCTGGATGGCAGCTAATAAACATGTAAATCTATGAATGTCTCAGTAATTTTTCCCTTTCACTTCCATAATATTTATGTTTTCGTAGGGGCCTTATCAGCATTAACAGCACCAAAAAAAAAAAGATAAAAGCATGTTTGAGAGGCCATTCCATCTATCCTGGCTACTGAACAGGACTGCAAGGGTGACTTTCTGATTTATTCTGCATCCTTATATAAGAGAGATCCAGAATCTAAATGTTTATACAAATGCATAGCACTTCTGGATGTGTTCTTCTTTACATGTAAAGCCCCACACCTGTAGCATATTGCAAAGCAGCTCTGGGGAGGCTGGTTTTGAAAGGGCTATTTAATCCTGAGCCAAAACTCATTCTTTCTCCAGTGCCAGGTTCATCCTTCCTAAGCCTCAATAGACTGTCTAAATTTTGTCAGCCTCATGGTTGGTTTCCTTTCCCTCCCAAGCCTTCTAGGCTAAGAACAACATGTTTGTAAGAATCCTTCCCAATGAGCCTGATGGGGCTTGTTGCCCAACATGAATCTCCATGGCCAGTGACAACAGTTATATGGTATGTTTGCTTTCTTTCATTCTCAACATGTGGCATCACTCAGTATAGAATGTGGAAAAAGCCCTGGCCTTTAAGTCAGAAAAATCATGTGCTAGTTCTGCCACTAATTCATTTCTATCTAAGAGATTAGATTTAAGTACTAAGAAATGTTTTCTCTATTTATTTACTTTATTTAGTTGCAGGAATGTTTAACCTGTTCTCCACAAACATTTAAAAAATATTTCCTAGCTCAATACATTTGACTTTCTTTGAAATTCCATGGATTTTATTAAAAACAAACAAACAAAAACAAAATATTATTTTGAGAAAGGGTCCATAGACATCACCAGATTGCCAAAGGAATCCATTATAAAAAAAATAAGGAATGTGAGTTCTAGAGGATTAGACCATATTTATGATGAGCACTGCTATTCTGGCAAAGTAATAAGGGAATGTGTCTTGTTAATGCTGATAAAGCTACCCTAGGATTTCAATGAATTTAGCAGAGCTGAATTCCTCCTTCTAAACTGATATAATGTATGAAAGGACAAGAGAATGTAAAGATGATGAAATAGCAGTAGAAAATCTAAGTTAAAAAAAAGGAAAGAATATAAATTAGGCTCAGGACTTGTGTCAAATCAACTTTAAATAAATTCTTTTTCCAGATTACAGTGTTCTTCCTTTTTTTTTTTTTTTTGTAGCCACCTTAGTACTACTATAGAGTCTTGCACCTAACTAGAAAATGATACTTGATTGATAGTAATAATAATAAACATTTTAAAGGTGCTTCATCTCATTTGGTTTGAGACTTGATGGTAGCCAGAGAAGAAGCTAGGAGTTGAAGATGAGGAAAGAAAGCAATAGTTCAGGCATGAGAGAAAGCCAGTGAAGACATGGAGCTAAGAGATGATGGGTTCCATGGAAGAAAATGCAAGGGAACCAGTGTCACTAAATTTGAAGAGTGGTGGAGTGTGAGGTATAAGAAGACTGGAAAGGGATAAAGTGGCAAGGTGATGAAGATTTTTAAAAGCCAAAGTATTTTATATTTGATCCTAGAGATGATAGGAACTACTGGAATTTATTAAAGAGGGTGGAGATGAGGTGGAGTGGGGATCAATTTGGCAACTGAGTTGAGGATGATTTAGGATGGAAAGAGCCTTGGAGATAGGGAAACAACCAGCAGGCTAATGCAATTGACAAGGCTTGTAAGATATTATAAAATAATCAAGATACTTTAAGATATTGTATCAGGATCATGACAGAATCAGGGAAGAGATAGGGATATATAGGAAAGAAGTCATTAAGGTACAAAGATAGCCTACCATTAAAGAGACTGAGGAGTCTAGGCTATTACCTGTTTAGGTGACTGGGAAGATATTGGCACTAATGGGGATGCTGATTTCCTTAAAACTCTTGAACTTTATCTGCAGGGCCATACTTTTTGTAAGTAGTGCAAACTTAGCTAGGTAATGGATATACTAATTAAAAAGCATTATAGAATGGGTTTTTCCAAAAGAAGAAAAATGAAATCTGGTTAGATTTAAGCTTTTTGAGGTTTTTTCATTTGTGTTTTTTGTGTTCCTAAAGCTTAGCACTACTTTGTGCCTTTATTTATTTATTTATTTATTCATGTATTTAAATAATTCATTCATTTGTTTGTTTATAACTTATCTATTTACCTGTTTATTTTTTGCCTAACTTGGACCCTCTAATAGAAAGCAAAAGAACTAACAACATCTCTGCCACTTATGACTTACAATTTTAAAGTCTTCTTGGAGGCACCAAGAGATTAGCATAGATAATACACCAAAAAAGCTGAACTTGAACTCAGATCTTCCTGGTTTCAAGCCATCTCTTTATCCCTTAAGCCTAAGCCATCACCTCTTGTTTTACTTTAAGAGGAAATCCTCCCTAAATCAGGATTTTGGCCAGTGCTACATGCTGAGACAGGTGCTGTTTGTGACTAAATGCATTATATGAGTCAATGGAAACTGTTGGTAGACTTTGAAGAAAGATCATTTCTCTTCCCTTGCATTCTTTTCCAAATGAAATTTGAAGATGTTGGCTGAAAGCTAGAGCAAGAAATAGGGACTTCACCATAGGAACTGTCCTTTATATAGAACCTTTGAAACAAGAAACCCAGCTTCTTTTAAATCTTGTCTGTGAGCTTGAATTTGC
Source organism: Sminthopsis crassicaudata (assembly GCF_048593235.1). Classification (NCBI taxonomy): domain Eukaryota; kingdom Metazoa; phylum Chordata; class Mammalia; order Dasyuromorphia; family Dasyuridae; genus Sminthopsis; species Sminthopsis crassicaudata. The sequence continues at coordinate 113,468,020 of NC_133617.1, read as the reverse complement.
AGACAAGGTAAGAATATGAAAAAAGTCTTGAGAGATAGTCTTTCATTCAACAAACAAGCTCAATAAAAAGTTCATAAACAGAGTTTATTCAAGAGCCAGTGCATAAAATTTGTTTCCTTAGGGAAGAAAGGTTTTCTTAGATGAAGAATAAGTAGCTGCTGTCTTCCTGCAAAACTAAGGAGGGAAATTTGCTTCCTTTCTCAGTCCTCTCAACAGCTTTTTAGCAATTTCTCTTAAGGTCTTTTTACCAGTGGACTCTTTATCTAACAATATAAGCTAATTTATCTAACAAGATGAGCTTTTGCCATCCCTGGCCTAGAATGACTTAATGAGTCACTTTTATCAAATAATACACACAGCTAAACATACACACACACACACACACACACACACACACACACACACACACACACACACAAAGCTAAATCCAAAAGGAGTAATAGAGTGGCACTGGGACTGGTTAGCTATAATTAAGGCAAGGAAGGCAGTTCCCAAATGAGATGGCACAGGGACAGTGCCCATTTTGCCTTTGAAAAACACTGATTATCAGGAGATACTTGGGTTCAATTTCTGCCACTGATATATCCTGGCTATGTGTCCACGAATAAATTGCTACTTTTTTCTATAGCTCAGTTTCCTCATCTGTAATAATGCTTGCAGTAACTACCTGACAGGTTGTTATGGGATTCCAATAAGACAAATGTCAAACACCTTATAAACACTAAAGTAATATACAGAATTCAATTATTCTTGGAGGACTATGGTGCTATTTAATTTAATAAACATTAATTCAGTGCCTCATATGAATATAATTTTATATTTTATACTGTGGATTAAAAAAAATGACAAAACCAACCTATCTCTGCCTTCAAGGAGCTTACATTCTATTGAGGGAGGGAGGATAGGTTACAAGGGTCACACAGGTAGGTAATTGCAAAGTATACATACAAAGTATAAGGGAGAAGGAGGAGGAAGGAGAGAGAAAAGGAGAGGGAGAGGGAGAAAAAGAAGGAAAAGAAGAGGGAGAAAAAGAAAGGAAAAGAAGAGGGAGAGGAAGAGGGAGAGGAGAGAGGGAGGAAGAATACTTCATTATTCCTAAAGTAGCTCACTCTAGATCTTGGATGCCTTCTGAAAACCAAGCAACTTAAAATCAGACTTAGTGATTATGAAGCCTGGAGTTCAGACACCAGCAAAGGTGTCTGAACTCCACCTAAAATATTATGTGATTTCTGGGCACTCCATTTTAGTTAGGATATTTGATAGATTATAGAGTATCCAGAGGAGGATAACCTGTAGGATGAAGGGACTCAAAAACTGCCATGTCAGGACTGTTGAAAGAAACTAGAGGCTGAATATGGGAAGATGATTCTTGGGACCAGGAGTGTGCTTGAGAGATCTAGCTGATTGCTACATGTCCAGTGTGAACATTTGTATCTCAGAGATTGAAAACCACTATAAATCAGACCTGAATTTATTGTTTTTATTATCAAGACTTAAGTAACTATTATTATTATAAATTAAACTTAAAGGTATGTCTGCACATATTCCTCCCACTTCCCTTGTTAAACATTTAGCAGTACACTTGTAATATTCTATAAACATTGCTTGAGCTCAGCAGGAGTGCAGTGGAAAGGTGCAACCTAAATCATCAACAGATTGGAAGTCTGGTGACTTTATATTAATAGTCACCAGCAATATTATTATTGCTAAATAATAATATATGACAATTTATAATTACAAAATGTATAATGACTGGCATTTATAAAACACGTTAAGTTTTGCAAATTGTTTTCCCTTCATTATCCCACTGGAGCCTAACAATACTTCTAATTAGGATTTAGGTAGAACATGATAATTATTTTCCAATGTATGAAGAGCTCCAAAGGGATTAGCTATATTTTATTTGACTTCATAGGGGAGAAATAGGAATAATAAGTGGATGTTATAAAGATATGGATTTAGTTTTAATAGAAATAAAAACTTTTGAGCAATTACAGAAGTCCCAAAATAGATAAAAAATAGTTTTTTCCAGACATAGATTGGATGACCAGATTAAATAGGAGCACTGATTTAAAGATACAAAAAATAGTAGAAATCATCATGTCCTTCCTTTTAAAAGTGAAGAAAATGAGTTAGATATAGAGAAGTTAAATAATTGCCTAGAGTTACATAGCTAGTAAGTGTTGGGGTGAGATTTGAGTTCTAGTCTTAACTCCAAGTTTATTCTCCATCCACTAAACCAATTGAACTAGATGGCTTCTGAATTCCCTGCCAATCTTGAGGTTTATTGATAGAGTGAGGAAGTAATCCAAGTAATTGAAAAAATATTCATGAAATAATCTAGGTATACTGGGGAGAAAAGGCTTATTATAAGTCAATTCAGAGTTCTAATTTGTTGAAGATAATTGTGAAAATCTACTGATTCTATGATTGCCATAATTCTGTGAAAGTTCTAGACTCTGGAAGAGACTGTTCACAGCATTGAAGATAATCAACCTAAATAAGGAAGTCTGGGAAGACAAGCTCTTCTGAGAAGAAGGGGGTCAGTGTAAAGGAAGGCATTTTTTAGATCCTTTCATTTTCCTTTGGATGGTGAATAGTGAGAAATTGGTACTGGAATTTCCGTACTTTTGCCTCACTCATATAGCATTATAGTGTAGTGGAAAGAACATTGGATCTGGATTCAAGAGAGAGCTGGATTCAAATTCTTTTTCTGGCACTCAAAGACTGTGACTGGGACTGAATCTCTTTCCTTTTTTCAACTTCAGTTTCCTCATCTCTAACCTGATGATGATAACAACTAATTGATAAGGTTAGTGTAAGGAACAAATGAGTTAAGAGATATAAAATATTTTGTAAACATTACAATAATGTATAAATGAGGATGAAATCCAAGGAACCCAATCTATTATTGCTAAAATGGCCAAATGACATACAAATGGATTGACAAAAACAATCACAATATTATAAGAGTACATCAAAAGTTACATGAAACAAATAGGAAAAAAAAAACCATAAGGTATATGGGGAAAAAAAAGAAAGGGTGATCAGTTTGGAAACTAATATAAATATTCATTATATAGGATGTCCTAAAACTCTTAGTAGTTTTCAACTAAAATTTAAAACTGCATTAAGACTTTTGGGATAGCTCATATAACACTTGTTAATTATTTGATCCTTACAACAGCTTCATAAGATATTACCAATATTAATATCCCCTTATTTTTATCATAGGGTTTAAGTGACTTGCCCATGCTCAGCTAAGTGTCATAGGTGGGTACTGAAGCCATGACTTCCTTACTCTGAGTTCAGAACTGTGTTTTATTATATTACCTCACACACAGTTCATCAAGAAAGTATATGGACAAAGTGAGTTTGGGTTGTAAAGTGGCTAATGTTTGTTACACAGTAATTTAAAGCAGAGATAAGTAGTCTTCAAAACTCCAGAGTGAGGTACAAATCAAATTAAAACATAAATGGGAAATATTAAACAAATAAATAAAAATATGATTATAATATAAATTATATCAATTTGTGGTTTTCTAAGTCAATTTGTGTCCTTCAGGGATCCACTTTTTTTTTTGTTAAAAGACAATATGAGTAGTTCTAGCTGTGTTTAGAGACGGGTGTTTTTATTCTACTTTTCTATTGTACAGATTAGTATAAAATTTGGTTCCAACACTGCACCAGGCATAATAAAACTCACTGAGATGTTAGTCACCTGTTCCATGAAGAGCATTTCCTTTCATCCTGATTTATTCTAACTATGGATTCCACAAACAAAGTGTGATTTCCTATTAATCATAAAGATTTAGCAGCCTCATTGAAAATTTCAATTCTAGTTATTTTTTAGGCAGCTCCAGCTAAAGATGTTTGAGGTATGTTTGTCTTGGTAGTTGACTGTCCTAACATGGATGTATCTCACAGTTGACAAATGAACTGACCACTCTTGTCTTTTGCTTTTAACCAAAGACAGTCGTATGTTTTTTTGTCTTTGATCTATTTTCCAGCTCAATACTTTTTCAAATGAGATATTTCCCATTTTCTTCATTCTCTCCCACCCACCATTCCTTTGTTTTTGTTTTAGTGTCTCTTGGTGTCTCATGGACTCATTAGCTTCCACTTGCTCAATTCTAATTAAAAAAAATTTTTTTAGGTAGCTTTTGTTCCTACTTTTCCAATTCTACTTTTAAATGATTTCTCTTCTTTAGGGAATTTTTGTACATCTTTTACCATTTGCTAATTTTGCTTTTTAAGGCAATTTTCTCTTTCGTGGACATGAGTGTGTGTGTGTGTGTGTGTGTGTGTGTGTGTGTGTGTGTGTGTGTGTGTTTATATCATTTGACCTCTTCTATTTTTTAAGGTATTATTTTCTTCAGTATTTTTGGTGTTTACCATGCCATTGGCTATTATTTCTTTCTTTTGTTTTTTGCATCATCATATTTCATTTGTGCTCAAGACCAATTCACATTTGTTGTTTGTTTGTTTTTATGCTCATTTCCCTCAGTCTCTTTCTAGACTTTTAACTTTGTTAAAGTTGAATTTTCCTCCTGGGATGGAGAGGGCACTTTCCCAAGCTATAGATTTTTGTGCTGTTGTTTTCAGAACTGGTTTTGGAGGGGATATCTGTGACTTTTCAGTTCTTCCAAGGTCTTAAGATCTAAGAAGAGATGTGACCACTGTTTACTGCCCCGTGCTATAAGCTGTGAGAGACTACAAACACTGTTTTTAGCTCTGGAACTGTGATCAGGATCCCCACTCCCTCTAGCCATATTTTCATTTTGAGGTATTATTTTAAAGTTGTTTGGATAGGAATTTGGGAGAGCTCAGGAAAGTTTCTGACTTTACTCTGCCATTTTGGCTTCACCTCCAATGTTAATATATTTACATATATTAAACATATTTGCATGTATTAAATATTTGCATATATTAAATATATTTGCATATATTAAATGTATATTTGTATATGTTTTATATATATTTACAAACATTGCATACACACATTTGGTTATACTTTGTTCTCGCAGAGGATCAAAATGACATCACTACGTTAAAGTAGAATTACAGTATGCTTGACTATGGCTGATCAGACCAATAAAGAATTGGAATGCTCTGCCACAGACTGTTATGAAAATTTGGGGTAGCTGCTCTAATTTTGCACATCTCATATTTCTTTGGGCTAATTAAATTCTTTTGGGCTTATAGAGGTGCAGCATCTTTCTGATGAGAGCACAACATGCTGGGTAGTCCTTTGCCAGTGTCTCCTATATCATACAACTGGTTCTAAAGTTCTTAAGACACCTTGAAAGTGTCCTTGTATCACTTTTAGTAGCACACCAAACCCAAGGCAAGTCTACTTAATTTATTCTTTATTGGCCTGGTGAAGCTCTGAGAATAGTTTCCTTTAAAGATCAGCTCAGATTTTGCCTGCCTCAGGAAAGGAAGTCTTTCCTTAGTCCCTCTAATGTTTTCTTCTCTGTTTCGGTTTCTCTTTTTATTCTTTTCTATTTCTGTCTATCCTTGTAGCTCTCTCTTTCCCTCTCTGTTACTCTCTGTTTCTTTCTCTCTTCTCCCTTTGTCTATCTTAATATAATTTCAGTATTTATTAATTTATTTTTGCATCTTTGCATTTTAATGTAAGCTATTTGAAAGTGTGGACTAAGTGTTTTTTTTTGTTTGTTTGTTTTGTTTACTTGTTTGTTTTTTGCTTTTCTCCTCAATTCCTAGAACAGTGCTTGATTTAAGGACTTGATTTAATGTCAAATTGGAATATTTAGTAAAATGATGAAATTGAATTTGAAATAAACTGAACTGAATTCATTCTACTGACCACATTCATCAATTCCTAGCCAAAAAAAGCATTGGCCTTTTCTCTTAAAAAAAAACAAAAACAAAAACAACTTAATTACATTAAATCAGGCCAAATACATTGAATAAAAGTGAGGTCCCTTAGATTGTTTTTACATAGTGGACCATAGAAAATCCACTTTCCATTCTTTCGTTTACTTAAAAAGATGAGAAGTAGAGGATGTTAATTCATATTATAAACTAACATATTAATGTATATATTTACAGACACCCACTTCTATATACACACATGTGCATAAAACAATGTAAACTTGAAGGCTGCATCTGGCTTTCTGTGAAGTCTTAACCTTTGCACTCTTACAGCTGGGTTGGCTCATAGTTTAGAGGGATCCTTGAAAGATTCTCTCAGAACAACATATGTTTGTAAATCATCATCTGGGCCCCTTCACATTGGGGTGGAGGCAGATCAAGATTGAAGATTTATAATTGGTAAATCTCTCAGCTAAAATGATTCTCATAATAGGAGGAAATCTCCCCTGGAAGACAAAGAAGGTGTGAAGAATCATTCTTGGAAGATTCCTCCTCCAAATCTGGCAACTTGTCTTTTTTTTTTTTTTTTTTTTTTTTTTTGATGCTTCTCTCCTTAGTTGTGTGTTCAGATGAACTGTTTTGATGATTTAGGGTGAGAAAAATCTATCAGTTTATGGTTTCAAAATGTGAGGTATAAAAATGCAGGAACTGGAGAAATAATCCAAGATTTTCTTTTTTCTTTTTGACAGCTAGACACTACCATTAAAAATATAAATGTGCCTGATTTTAATGTCGTCCTGTTCTGTGTCTTGCTGCTAGACCCAGCTGGCTCTAAGGAGAGTGACTTTGCATAGCTGTGCCTCACTTAAATCAGTTTCACTTGCAAGTCATAGCATCATCTTCCTGATATCATTAGTCTTTAAGAATGAAGGACAAACAACAACATTATGATTGCATATGAAACTGCAAATCTATTACGTACAACTTGCTATTAGTTTTAATATATAATAAAATTATCCTTCCCACACCTTAAAGATGACTAACATTTAGGCATTTCTGTTTTTTAATTTTTTCTCTGGATACAGATAGAGTCTTTCTACTTATGTACTTTGTACTTAATTTGTGTATTTCTAATAATCGAAATGACTTAAAGCTTTTCTTGAAACAATGTTGCTTTTACTGTAAATATTATTTTCTGGGTTCTGCCGATTTCACTCATCATTTCATACAGGTCTGTCCTTATTTTCCTAAGACTTTCAAGTTCATCATTTGGTATAGTGCAGTAATATTCCACCACAATAATATACCACAACTTGTTTAGTATTCTCCAATTGACAGCCATCTCCACAATTTCTAATTCTTTGCTGCTACAAAGAAAGCCAGTATAAATATTTTAGGACATATAAATTCTTTTCCTTTTTATTTAATCATCTTTGAGAATAGACCTAGTAATAGTAATTTATAGTAATACAAAGACCTAATAGTAGTAATTTATAATAATATAAAGGGTATATAGACAGTTTAATAACTCTTTGGGCATAATTTCAGGTTACTCTACAAAATTGTTGATCAGTTCATAATTCCACCTACAATGAATTATTCCCAATTTTTCCATGTCCCTTCCAACATTTATCATTTCCCTTTTAATCATTTTAGCCTGTCTGATAAGTGTTAAATGATATCTCAAAGCTTTTTTTTTGATTTGAATTTCTCTAAGCAATAATGATTTAGAACATTTTTTCATATGACTATAAATTATTTTAAATTATTTATCTAAAAACTGTTCATATATCTTGACTTTTTTCAATTGGGGAATGATTGGTATTTCTATAAATCTGAAAAAAAATTCTTTACATATTTGAAATATGAGTCTCATATGTATGTATTTTTATTATATTGGCTCTGCCTACCCATGAACAACAAATTATTGCCTATTTATATAATTTGAAAAATTAATTTATTAAATGATACTAGAGAGCTAAGAATTGACATTGACATATGACATTAAAGTGTTAATTACTGACAATTCTACTAAGAATTCTATAATCCCTTGGTTAGCCCTAGAATCTTTCTGGGTGTTACAGATACAGCCAAGCTCTTTGAAATTTAATTGCTTAGTTGAATTAGGGTTAGAAGAGTATCTCTTTTTCTATTTTTTTTTTGTACTCTATTTCTATGCCTCTCTTCTATGTCTGTGAAGGAATAGTATTAGAAATATAGATGACAGATACACAGATTGATTAATTCAATATCTAGTATTATATTAATGTGTTGGATTCTCATCTCCATCCAAACTTTCCCTTAAGGATATAAAAAAGAGGATATAAAAGTGAGAAGAGTTAAGCCTTTAAATGACCATAATCTAGGGGCAAGGATTAGAATATAAGATCAGAACTTCAGGGACTAAAGATTCTGAACACCATTTTTGTATTTTGCTTACAACTATTTTTTAAATTTCTGGCTTTGCCAATTGACTCCCCTTCCCCTCTCACTCAGCATCACTATATCATTTATAACACTATTTCTTTGGTAATGACACTGAAATAAATTAACCAGAAAAAGGAGACATAGGCCAAATGAGCATTAAGAATATAACTGAGAAACTGTATAAAAGATTCAACCAAATGCTAAAAATTAATCAATAGAAAGTAGATATGAAAAACTAGGAGAATTTGAAATATAAACAATCTAATCTTACCATGAAAAAGAGCCAGAGATCTTAATCTAGGCACTATCCTCACATTTAGGGAAAGTCAATAGCATAGATAAGGGCTCAGTTGTATTTGCCAAAGACCAACTGCAAAGAAGAGTTCTGTATAAAGAACTTAAAAGTAGAGGTTACTTAAACTAATCACAGAAAAACATATTCTTTATATGATTAGCTCTAGATTCTAAGGAAAAAATAGGAATAACAAAGGGAAACAAACAAAGGCTGTAGATACATTCTTTTAGGGGATGCTTTTCTTGAACCTCCAACTTCTAGTGACGTCCTCATTGATCAAATATCTTATATTTAACTACTTTATATTTATTTTTATTCTGTATATAATTAGTCTATATGCACATTTATAGGAGTACATATATGTAGACATAATTAAAACGTATATGTGTTTGTATGTACATATACACATATATTCATATGTCTATATTGATATAATATTACAAAGGGTTAAGCTATTAAAGATGAAAACTACATCAAAGGACAGATATGCACATATATCCATAACTGTATGCACTTTTATTTCTCTGTTTCTCTGTCTTTCTCTCTTTTTTTCTCCCTCCTTCTACCTCCTTTTCCCTCTCCCTCTTCCTCTCCTTTCTGAATGCCCTCTTTTGAAGAGTTTCCAGTTTGTTTAAGTCCTTCCTTAAATTTGGCACCCCAAACTGAACCTAGTACTTCAGAACATAATGGACAACAGTACAACATAATGATACTATCACTGCCCCCTGCCACTGTGTGCTTCTTAAAGCAGTCTGATTATATGTTATTTTGAACTGCAATGTCACAGTGTTCTGTGTCTGAGTAGTTCTGTGTGTTCCATTACATGCATAGATTTTTGAACCTAAAACTGAACTTTACATGGACTCAAATACTCCAAAACACCTGTGATCACATAGATTTGGAAGTTCCTTTCAATATTGTCTATTCATCCTGCATAACTCTTGACCATGTTCTCTCATGAATTAGCTATAAAAGAATCCAACCAACATGTTGGAGGCTTTCCTTAATTTTTCTTGACATTGTAAGGATGCCAATAAAACACTCAAGCTCATTATTCTCTCACCCTTGAGCTATCTTTTCTTCATGGCATCTAGTAGCTTGATGTCATTTTTTACTCCTGTCCTCCAAAGTTCCTCACTGCTTATATATTTAAGCCTATTCAGACTTACAATGGGCCTCTCCATTGCACTTGGTGTGATGCTCATTTGTATCTATTGAATTTTATTTTATTGGGCTTGTCTCATTACTAAAATTAGTAACCAATCAAATGCCGCTGAGAGGCAAATAATTACTACAGATGTCATTCAGACATTTCACTTCCAACTAAGCCCACTAGCCAATGATCAGACAAACAATTCTTGTTAAAGTATGATCTGACAACTTCTTCTGCATATGTGATAGCTTTTGCCTCTTTGGCAAGTATATCTACTGAGAACCTTGGAAAAGAAAGTTCTTGCCAATAAAGTCTTTGACATTGGCTTCTAGCACAAGAAAGGATATTACAGAACCTTAGGTGGGGAAAGAAGGAATATTACTCTCTCATCTTTCCATACATAGATATACTATGTTACCCATGAGCACATAAAAAGAGATGTGATAAGAAATAAATATTAATCAATGGAAATCACTAAGCAAGATACATTACTATTTGCTTTAGAAATATATTTTTTGGCTCTTTCCATCTGACTGATTACTTATATATTCTCCTTACAATTAAAATTTTAGTTCCTTGAAAGCAGATTCCTTTATTTTTCTATTTGTATTCCCAACCCTTAGCACAAAACTTGATATACAATGAACATGTAATAAATACATTTTCATTCATTAATTTAATAGATTTATTTTGAGTTGAACTGAATTAAATCTTCAGACTTTCCAGGAAATGCTGAAGGAGGGAAGTATTAGGCTCATAAAAATAGTTTCAATTTTCACATAAAAATATAATTGAAGAGAAGACAATGCTTTTAAAAATAGTCATTTGTGTACTAAATAAATGGTTTGAGATTCTGAGTTCCTGTCTTCCAAACTCACATTAGCTCCTTGATACTGATATAACCCTGGTTGAGATACTTAGCCTTGATGGGCCTCCATTTTTTCATTTGTTAAAGCAAAAGGTTAGGTTATCATTGTTTTGAGTGTTAGAAGGCCCATCATGAAAAGTTTGTGTCTAGCTGGCAGCTCTGGGAATGATGGATAGAAGGTCCAGGGACAGATTTCAGCTTGGCATAAAGAAAAACCTTCTGCATAATTAGCTTTCCTACAACAGAATGGCTGCGGGTTCTTATTCTTTTGCAATCTTTAGGAAAAGTCTGGATGATCACTTCCAGGATTGTTGTACAGCAAATTCTCCTTCAGGTATGCTTTGGATTACCTGGCCTTTGAGATTGTATCATTTTCTGCTAGATGATCTCTAAGATTTCTTCTAGGTTTCAGTTTAGAATTCCAATAATTCTGAGATTTATTTTTTTAGTAAAAAGTATAATGTTCTTATTTCTATTAACTTTTATTCATGAGAAAAGTTGAAAATCAGATCTTTAGGAAGTTTCCACTGAGCTGTTGCTATCGTGGTTAGAAGCATATGATAAGCTATAATTCATTTCTTATTTTGAGAAAATCCTTTGTATTATTGGTGGTGGTTATGGCAGTAAGGAAGAATAGGAGTTAAGTACATCTGATCTTAAGAAGGCCATGGCATCAGAATCACTTTTTTTTTTTTTTTTTTACATTTGTTACCATTTGGTGTCTAGTGAGGTGATAAAGATCTTGAAAGCTTTATGAAAACAATAAGGGTAACCTCAATGATCTTGCAACTTCCTGTCATTGACATTCAATTTATATGGCTCTAATAAGTTCTCAAATCAGTGAATTAAGTAATTGTTCAACATGCAATTTCTGAGGCTGAAAGCTGATAACCATACTTTGTAACTTTGACCTTAGCATCAAATAGTTTTCTTTGCTTGATTTATTATGACTTCTTTTCCTCAAGGGTGAATTTATTTTTCTTGAATTCAATCCACACTTGTCAATTTGATTCAATGCATTCTGTTTTAATTAATTTTCATTCAATTAAACAAATTTATATATATTATGCCCAAAGCCCTTTAATAATCACCATCTTTGATCTTCCCAAAGGACCAAAAAAGTAAGAGAAGAATGAAGTTATGTTAATCAAATGAAAAAAAAAAATTGTATTGAGTATCTAGTAATAGCTCCTATTTATCTAGCTCCATAAGGTCTTACAAAGCTCTTTCCTCACAATAAGTCTGTGAAATAAACTTTTTTTTTACACTATCATGATCATGATGATCATTTTGTAGATGAAGAAACTGCTAAGGAATTGTTTAGATGGTTTACCTACAGCTATTCAAATACTGTGTATCAAGGCCAGGACCTGAAACAAGGTCTTCTACTTCTAAGGACAGGGTTCTTTCCATCAAGTTATAGATAATTCTTATACAAATCACTGTGCTCATTGTTGTGGGATTTATAGAGAAGTACAAGAGCTAAACATGTGTTGAGAAGATAGAACAATGATAAGTAGCATAATATTGTATGGGGTTAAGTGCTACATTAGTAGCAAAGAAAAAAAGGACCATAGGAGATCAACAGAAGGAACAATTACTATGGATGATGTAGTCAGGGGAAAGTTCCCAGAGAAAATGGGATCTTTGCTAGGCTTTAAAGGAAAGAGAAGATTCTGATAAAGAAAGAGAAGAGAAGAAAACATTTTAAATGAGAAAAATGGTATGAGTACCTGACATTTGGGGAGTAAGAAAGAAATGGCAATGAGCAGATTATTTTGGTAGCAATGGATGTAAGGGAGTAGTAAAATATAGATTTAAAAAGTAGAGTGGTGATCATTAGCTGATAGTAGGATGGACAAGACCTGAAGTAGTAGTAATATAATCATATTATTTATAAACAATAAACAATAAAATTATAAACAATACCTTAGATGATCATTATTATTATTTGTTATTAATTGTTAAATAATGATAACACAATAATTTTAAAGGTTATTAGACATTCTCAGGGAAATGATGAGCAAGTTTAAATGTTTTTAAAGTAGAAATCATTTTATATAGCAATAATAAAGAATAACAAGTGAATGCCATTATATGAGTCCAATGTGATTGAATGCAGTTTATTTCTGTATATGTTATAACAAACAGCTTGAATCCAAGAGGGGAATCAAGAGATCCTCCCTTGATAACATGCCTGTGACCTCAACCAATAATATTTTAGCAAAGAAAACTTAAACAAATAGATAAATCCTGCTGAGTTGTCTGTGGAAATGAAGGAGTTTATGATGGCAATTAAAAACTAGATAATTATCATCATAAATTACAGCAATATTCTGTACAAGATATCTGAATTTAGCAATAAATGCCAATTATACAAGGAAATGTGAGAAACAAGATAGCACATCTTTGCATTTTGAAAAAAATTAAATACTTAATAAACGTTTGATAAGATACTTGGTTAGAGCTATGCGTTGGAAGTTCATGGACCTACAGATGAAAAAATTCCCATACTACAAACAGACACCTCAAAACATTCTTGAAATCTCATTCAATGAATTATCCTGGAAGTAGAAGACTTACACCTTCTGCCTACAACCTTCTGGATTTAATACTGATCCTTAAAGATTTAAGAATGTCATTTAGAAACACTTTGCCATAATAAAGACTCATGATATGCAAGTTATATTAAAATATTTTTAAAGCTTTTAATAGATAATATTAATATATTAATATATAATAGGAAGATCAAAATCATATAGGATTGGGATAAGATACAGAGAGTCATATGATTCCTATCCTAATGTCTATACTGAAGCTATATTTACCTTTTGTTAACTTCTGGATGAATTTAAATATTAATGTTTTTGATTCAACTTTAGAAATCAGTTATTTTATCACTTTTACTTTAGTTTGTAGACTAGTCTTTAAAGAAAAAATGGACTAATGATCTGGCCTCAGGTAATTTCTATCTAAACTCTAATTAAAGAGATAAGATAATGCAATACATATTTAATATAAATTTTGTCTGGATCTCCTTGGAAATACTGAGGGAGAGACCCTAGATTTAATTGAAATGACAATGGAAAGGACTAAATTTTGGGCCACATATTGACTTAGAAAACCACATTTTAAAATTATGCATATTTCATTGTATTTTATTTATCTTATAAAATTATTTTCCAATTAATTTTCATTTCTTTCCTATTCTACTCAAGATTATTCTGTTTGACACCTGTAATGTAGGTGAATTATGCTTAACCTGAGTTCCCAGACACTGAAGTAGATTTCAGGGCAGTGGTAGTCTGTAAACTTGGGTAAAAAATACTTTATTATCATTAATTGCTAAGTGAAATTTAAGATTTTCTTCAATTATGGATTTAAAAATATTATTATAAGAAAGGCTCCAAAGATTTCATTGGATTGCCAACACTATTCATGATTAAAAAATAATTAACACTCCTTTCCCCCCCAAAAACTCCACAAACCCTTCAAACTCTCATATAGTTGAATTCCTAAAGCTTCTTTCAGTGACATTAGATTGTAATGATCTTATATAGCAATGTCAAGACAAACTAGTGAGATGCTAGGAATGCCTGATAGTTAAACTTCTAGAGGAGAAGGTGCTATGTTCATTAAAAATGGGGCCTTATGCAGAGTAAGGTCATAATAAATGGTTGCTGAATTGAATTGAGTTGCCCTGTGAAGGTAATTAATCTCTAGTATTCCATTATGAACAAAAAAATGTGAAATATAAAGAGGCATTGGTAACTTTTCAAGGTTTCTAGTCTCTGGTGAATGTTTCAGACTCATGTTCATATTGCTTTGATAAATAGATCTCTGGAAAGGAAAACTCCATTACTAGAAAATGACATTTTGGCACAAGACTAAGGTTTCTAAAGATCAAGCAGAGAATAATTTTCAATTTACCACTTAGGGAATTATTTTCTTCATTGGCTGAATTCTGCAGTTGGAGTGTCTCTGATTTCCTAAATCACTCCAAGAATTATCAGAGGATGGTAAACTTTTATATATTAGAGATTAAACATGATAATTTCTAGGGGCTGGGGGTGGTGGTAGAGAGCAAACTGCCAGAAATCAATTTATCTGAAATTCAGTTAGTATATAGTTTGGCTTCATAAGTGGCCTATGTTCACTTCTGGCCTATGGACACAACACAGCAAATATTCACAGAGTGCAGAGAAACGATAGGTCCAAGTAAGAACACTTCTGTGGATGTATACCAAGTCAGTCATGTGCTTCTGCCACAAAACAGATACTACAGTTAAAACAACCACAAAAAAAACTCTAGTTAGGGTTAGTTAGGAATGTGAAATCAATGTTTATTGTTCATGATCCTGGCATGAAAGAAATAATATGGAACTGGGAGGCCATGTGCATTTGGAACTGTCAAAAACACAAAGACCCAATTCTAAAAGCATTAAAATACAAGTCATGTTTTCAAAGAGTTCTAAAAACTAGAGTCTTTGAGCAATATTTTCCCATGTTTGCCCTCCTGTCCTACATTCATCCATGCATTCAGTCTATTATCATCTTTTGCTTTAACTATTAAAGCAGCCTTTTTAATTTGTTTCCTTGACTCAAGTATCTCCCTTCTCTAATCTATTCTCCCCATAGCTGCCAAAGTAATATTCCTAGCAAAACGTTTTGAGTGTGACACCCAGTTTTCAGAAGAAAAAAATTCAATAATAATATGAAAAAATGCTCATATCACTCTTGATTAGAGAAAAATAAACTAAAAGAATGTGGAGATGGTATCTATCAAATTGACGTGACAGAAAAGAACAATGCTAGAGGAGAAATAAAAAAATAGACATCCTGATAGGTACTGTTAATCATTTTGTGAACTATCTAACCATTCTGTAGATCAGTTTGGAATACAAAGGGTTATAAAACTGTATGTTTAATTCAGCATTACTAGGTCTTTATCCCAAAAATATCAAATAAAATGGAAAAGGACCATGGATGTACAGAGATACTTAAAGCACCTCTTTTTGTGATAATAAAGAATGGAAATGGATGGGGTACACATTAATTGGGAATTGTTTAACAAGTTGTAGTGTATGATTGTGATGGAAGGCTATTGTGCTATAAGAAGTGACAAGGAAGATGATTTCAGAAAACAACCTGGAAGATTTATATGAATTCCTGCAAAGTAAAGTGAGCAGAACTAGGAGAATATTGTATTCAGTAATGACAATATTTTAAGCATGGTCAACTGTGAAAGATTTAGCTACTCTGATCAAAATAATGATCCAAGACAATTCCAAAGACTCATTATAAAAAATGCTATCTGCCCAGAGAGAGAATTGATGAAGTCTAAATACAGACTGAGATAATGTATATAAGATATGATTTGCATTTGATTATGAACTTCTTGAAGACAGGAACTATTTTTCTCTTTTTTCTTATCTTCAGCCTTTCACAAAGTGCCTGGTACATAGTAGGTACGTAACAAATTCTTGACTTGACTATAAACTTTTTAGTTGGCACAATGTTGACAAGGAATAAATTATTAAAAACACAAACTTTGTAGTTGTTGCCCACCTATTGATGGGATCTTAGAATTACAAACATGGTTCAGAGCTCTTTCCAGTATATCATGTGGCTTACTATAGAATCAAAGAATTTAAAAACCAGATGAGACCTTAAAAATATCCAAATAAATTTTGTCACTTATAGTGGAAGGGTCTGAAATTATATTTAATTTCTAATTTAATTTTCAAATGTATGTGCTGTATATCTTATCAGCTGAGTGGTATAGTAGATGGAGTGTCAGATTTGATGGTAGGAAGTCTCCTCTTAAATTCAAATCTGGCCCCAGACATTAGCAGCATAAACCTGGGCAAGTTATGTAATCTTGTTTACCTCAGTTTCTTCATCTGCAAAATGACCTGGAGAAATAAAATGGTACACCACTATTAATATCTTTGTCAAGAAAACCTCAAATGAGGAAATGAAGAGTCAGACATTATTGAAACAACTGAACAACAAATAAATAAACAATAAAACCATAGAAATGACCCCAAATTTCCTAATACATCTCATCAGGCAAAAAGGCTTTTTGCAGATTGCAAAATATTATACAAATGTGATATTTATATCACTAGTGTTTTTTGTTTTTGCGTTATTGTGTTTCATGGCTTTAAATTTTCCAGTGACAAGGAAGCATTCTCTATTCCTCTTTTGAGTGTTTAAATTAATATCCTAGAGACAAAAAGTCAGTCTGGCTGGCCATGAAATTATTCCTATATTGTTTATGATAAAGATCATTTCTCATTGCTGACAATATTGTCATTTCTTTGGATAGGCTTTCAATGGTTTCCTGAAGATGGCTGCAGATAGCATCAAATCAGACAAAGCCACATATTGTGAAATGGGACCCTCAAAGCCAAATTGGAACAGACCTTTTCATAGAGAAAATGTATTTGGTGTCTCAATGATAGAAACATCAGGATTTCAAGAAACATTACTTCATGTCTTTTTTTAGGAAAATTGTGAGGAATGTTGAACTCTTTCCCTTTCAGCCCCACAAACCTCAATAAATGAAAGCTTATGAGTTCAACGCAGGAAGACCAGCTTTCTACCCTTTCTCTGATCCATTTTTCACCATGAACAAATCACTTCATATTTTGGCATCTTAACTATCTTTTTTTTTTTTTGATTAGTAGAGACTTTTGAAATAAAAGATTTACCAATCAGCCTTGATAAAGAGAGTTTCTATAAAATGATTTCTTTACAAATGAAATTACAGGTACACCTAATGTCTCATGAGCCTGTCTTCTGTACACTCTCATTTGATATATGAAGAATCTGTATCTTAAAAGGATGAAATTCCTTGGCCAAAGTCATGTTGGATAAAAAATTAGCAGTCTGTATTTGAATTCAGATCCAGTATTCCTACTATGTATACCATGCTACCTGATTAGTTTATTCAAGCCCATACAAGTGAGTTGGGCTTTGAACTCAGTTTTCATGACTCCTGAATCCATTGTTCTCCATTATACCATGTTGCCTCTACATTATAAAGGAGCTAGAACTAGAGTTCAAATTCATATCTTCTAAATTCAAAGAATAGATGCATATACTTAACAATCTGGGTCTTTGTCACTAGTGAAAGTGAAAAGATGTAGGGAGACTTTGCATTTAAGACAAACCGGGGTTGACTTGTTCTAAGTAACAAACTATCCTCCATTAGATTGAAAGCTCCTTTTGGGCAGGGGCTATCTTTTGTTTTTCTCTGTATCCTTAAAGTTTATCCCAGAGCCTGGCATATAGTAAGATAAATGTCTTTGGACTGATGGACTGAAAGGGGCTGCTGATTCATGAACTGGTTTTGTTTTTTGTTTTGTTTTATATAACAAGAAACAATTTGACAATGTTTTCACCAAGTTGTCTGCTTATTTGAATTCTGACTGAATTCTCATTTCAAAGCAGTAAAAAATATATGTATAAATTCCCTGGCAAAAAAATAAGAAGTTGCAATACTAATAACAAATTTTTCTTTGAAGAATGTGAAGACTAAAGCTGTATTTTGAGGGAACATTTAACAGTCAACATAAATATTCCATGTCTTTGAAGATAGAGACAAGGTAGTATAATAGATAGAGAGACTGACACAAAGCCATGAAGACCTAGGTACCAGTCCTTTCTTTAATAGATATTGGCTCTGCGACTTTGAATAAATTATTTAACTTTTCTGTGTCTCAGCAACTCTCTAACAAGTTGCAGAGAAGGTACTGACCTGAATTAGTAGACAGAGCTTCCTCATCCAGGTGTTCCCTATGCCAATAAAATCATTGCCTAGTTCTTATCCCTTTTGTATAAAGAAAATGATTGTATATGAAACTTTAGTCATTTTGTGGCCGGGTTTTACAAAACAAAACTAGTTTATAGTTGAAGTTTCAGAAATTTCAAATTCACTTTAAAATTAGAAAAGAACAATACCGCATTTTGATGAAAATGCTCATTGTATAAATGTCCTTGGCACTGTGGGAGTTCCTGGCAGAAAATCCCATCCCCTGAAGTTGTATTTCTGTACAGATTTGGTCAAATGAAAAGGAAGGTCCCATATTACTTAAAAGACCACTGGAAAAACCTTACAGTCAGTCCCCTAATGGAGACCAAGGTTATCCATTTCTAATTCCTCATATGAAATGAAAATTTTAAAAATTATTTTATAAAGTGATTATAAACTTTATAAAAGTTAAAAATTAAAAAACTAAAACTTTTAAAGTTTTTGAGGTGTTTTACATATATTATTTCATATGTGCTGCATAATAATTCTGGGGTATAGGTGACTGTGAAGGTTACTATTTGCTCACAATTTTATGTCACTTTGAGATTTGGAAAGCACTTTACATGGCTAATCACATCTGATCCTCCAACCAGTCCTGTGACATAGGGGCTATTATTATCATATCCATTTCATAGATGAGGATCAGAGGCTCAGAGAGGTTAAATGACTTTCCCAGGATAACATTGCTAGTAAGTAGCAAAGGCAGGATTCCTATTTAGTACCAGCATTCTGGCCACTACTCCATGCTGCTGCTTGATGAAGAAAGGAATTCTTAGGAAAGATATCAATGTAAGAAACTATTATCCACTGAAGGAAAGGGAGTGAGGGTTGTCCCTATGTCTCCTCCTTGTCACTTTGAGAAGGAGGCTCTCCTGTCTAAAAAGCTAATTTAAGTTTCATAAGCTCTCATTTCTCAGCCCAAGAACATTTGAGCCTTTCCCCTTGCCTTATAACAAGTTTTGAAGTTCACCCCATTATCCTCATCAGTATCAAAACTAATTTCTGCTGGTTGGCCCTCTGGAGTTACAAAGAAAGGAAAATAGCAAACAGACTCTTTGAAATGTGAAGGAACATTTTGGTTGCTTTTTGACCATAATAGATTTTTGTCTATCCATTTTTAAAAAGTCGCATTTTAAATGTCCTGATTTAGCTGATTATGTTATTTCCCAAAGGGAAAAAAAAAAAAAAAAGAATTTGATGCCAGAAAATCATCTGAGGGAATAGTAGCACTTTTAAGATTGAGATGTTTATTCAAGCCAAAGAATCAAGGATATAGTTAAACTGAAGGGAAATTGAGTTAGAACTTCTGATTAACATAATGCACAGAAGAAATTGTTGAAGGCACCTTGGAAATGAATGGTTTAAATGTTTTCAGTTGACAGAGATAGATATGTTTTTTAGGGAGTCCAATTTAGGGATGGTTTCTAAATAAATTCTTATGGTGATAACTGCTTTGATTCAGTTTAGTCAAAAATCAAACTAATTGACTAAAAAAATAAGGCCTAATCATTTTCAATGCTTCATTTATTTCTTTTAAACTATTGTTCAATTTTCTTCAGGGTGAAACATTGGGAATTATCACATGATCCATTTCTACATTTCTGTTAGGGAACGATATTGGAACTGTTAATGGAATATTAGGAGTCAATCATCTAATCAATCTCAAATATTTACTTATTGAGGCCTTTCAATGCTCAGCATTGAGCTAGAACAATATGTGTCAAGAAAGAAACAAAATACAGTTTTTATTTACAAAGACGTTGAAATCCAAGTAGAGAGACTAGGTATTCACACAGAAAATACTATAGGAAAAAACATTCTGGTACAATGTTAAATTAAGAGAAAGCTCTGGTGAAATAAAAAGAGCACTGAAGGATCTGAATTCAAAGTCTGGGTTTGCTATGACCCAGTTCACTTTTTCCCATTATTCTCCAATTCTCTATGGACATTATTAGCCACTCTTTTATTTTGCCTTCCATGATACAGTGCTGGCCTAATTCTCCTTTTCCCTATCTGATTGTACCTTTGCTGGATATTCTGGATATGCTGTCCTTTGCCAGATATTCACTGATCTCCCACCCCTTAAATATACATATCTTTCACAGCTCAATCCTATTCTATTTATTCTTGACTTTCCATCCCCCTTGTTAATCACATCTGCTCCCACTGAATTATCTGTCACCTTAATACATTTGACTCCCAAATCTTTATATTCATCCCTTTTTTCTCTCCCCATTAGCACTTTTATACAAATTATCTGCTTGGATGTTTCAACCTAATTGCCCTGTAGGCATCTCAAACTCAATGTATCCAAAATGGAAGATTTTTTTTTTTTTTTTGATTCCTCCAGACTTCCCTATTTCTGTTGAGGGCAACTCCATCTTTCCAGTCATCCAGATTTGCAAACACAGTAATTCTTGCATCATCCATCTAAATGAAATCTGAAATTGTAGAAAAATAATATTTTATTATATTCATATACCATAACTTATTTCCCAACTGATGGATATCCACTCAATTTACAGTTCCTTGCTACTACAAATAGGTTTGCAAAATTTTTTTTTATATTTCTCTTTGACTTTTTAATGCCTCCTTTATCTTATTTTACCTTTACTCATTGGTCTTCTAATTGTTAAATGTAATATAGATTGTCTTTTTATTTCCTATTTTGTTATTGTATAAGGGTTTTATATATACATATATATATATATAGATAGATAGCTATGTAGATAGATATAATTTCCACTCTGATGACTGCTTTAGCTAACTCCTAGAATATTCATATGCTGTTTTATCATTAGGATTTTTCTTTTACATAGTTATTATTTTTATGGTTTGTTCTTTGACTCACTCATTATTTAAAATTCAATTTGGGTTGATATCTTTTGTTCATGGTCCTTGAATCAATCTGTATTTTTAAGGCTATAAAGGCTATATTGATGATTTCTGAATTTTTATACTTGTTTGCAATATTGCCCTAGTTCACAGCAAATTCTTATCTTTTGTTTCTTTTTTAATAGTATTTTGCCTTGTGCTCCAAATTTTTCTCCCTCTCTCCTCTCTTTCTTCCTCCCCAAAACAGCAAGCAATCCAATACAGGTTAAATGTACAATTCATCTAAAGGATAACTTAGGTTTACATTTTCCCTTATCTGTCTCTAATATTGTATTTTTAAAAAGTTATGATTTTTTTCTTCTGCTGTGAACACAGTATTATGTTCGTTTAAATTAATCTCTCTCCTTCCCCCTTCTGCCCTGTTCCCCCTGACTCCTACCCTTGGGTTTCTTCTCATGTGATGCCTTTCCATTTAGGATTTTTATTGGGTTAAATATGGTAGAAAAAAAGAGAGATAGAGGCAGAATTAAGGTAAAAATAGTAATAATATTATACAAACGAGGTGCAGAGGAAGAATAGACACAGAGGCATTAAAGGGATGAGGAGGGCTCATAATTCTGAAAACCCATTCACATTGGGAATAAGTCAAATAAGCAACATTATATATTATACTATGAAGGATATAGCACCCTCTAAAATCTATACAGAAATAAGGGGGGAGAGGGATGGGCAGATGGGAAAGCAATGGATGAGAAGAAGACAAGGGAGGGATCCATGGGTGGGAGAAGATTAAGTAATAGCAAGGCAAGTTAAGGAACAGAATTGAAGCAAAAAGTCAGCAGGCATAGGAAAGATATGTGTGTATATGTAGGGGGAGTGATGTGTATGTAAATTTCTACATATGTATACATAAATATAATCTTTCTTCACTATAACCTGCTTGTGGGTGGCGGTGGGAGGGAAGTAGGGAAAAAAAGAATAAAGTACACAAGATTTTCAGCGGAGCAAAAAAGAACAATTTATATCAGAAGTAAAGAAAAGATGGGCACTCATGAATACAATTTATTTCACTAATATATATATATATTTTTTTTTTCTTGAACTGGTAATTTGTATCTATCTATCTATCTATCTATCTATCTATCTACATATATATATATATCTATATATCTATATCTATATATCTATATATCTATATCTATATATCTATATATCTATATCTATATCTATCTATATCTATATGATATCTATATCTATATCCATATCTATATCTATATCTATATCTATATCTATATCTATATATCTATATATATTTTGAATCCTCCCTGATGTTTTGTTGGGCACCCGACATTGTTCTGTTCTATTTTTTTTTTTTTTGTATTCCTTTTCTATTTTTCTGAAATAAACTAAACTAAAAAAAATTCCAGGTTTTCCCCCTTCTTCCCCACTCTCATCTTCCCATTGAGAAGGCCCACGTGAAGTTGTGCAAAACATTTCTATAACAGTCATGTTGTGAAATAAAATTTAGATCTACCCCCCAAAAGTACCTCAAGAAAAAAAAGAGTTAAAAAGTATGTTTCAGACACAATTCTTTCTCTGCGTATGGACCCAATTTTTTATCATATGTTCTTCAGAGTATTCCTGAATCATTGCATTGCTGAGAATAGCAAAGTCATTCATACCTGATCATCCCACAACATTCCTATTGTTATGTATACAGTATATTTCACTTTGCTTGAGTTCATTGAGGACTTTCCAGGTTTTTCTGATAACACTCTACTTATCATTCCTTATAGAACAATAATATTCCTTCATAATCACATACGACAATTTATTCAGCCATTTTCTAATTGATGGACATCCTCTCAATCGCTAATTCTTTTCCCTAAGAAGCTGATATATAATGCTTAGTAGTGTCATTGTTAGGTCAAATGATATACATGATTTTATAATCCTTTGGGCATAGATCATATCTTTCAAATATTTTTCAATTGGGGTATGGCTTTTTTAAAAAAATAAATTTGATTCAGTTCCCTATACATTTGAGGAATGAGATATTCATCAGAGAAACTGGCTTCAAAATTCTTTTTATAATTACTATTGCTAAAAGTATTTCCCCCTATTTATTTTATTCTCTTTCCTTTCATCCTGTCCCTCCTCAAAAGTGTTTTGATTCTGACCAGTCCCTCTCCCACACATTGTAAATTCTTAATAAATGCTAGTTGACTGATCTACTGTGACAGTTAGGAGACACAATAGCTAGAAATACTGATTTGGAGTCAAGAAGACCGCATTTCAAATCCTAGTTAAAACACTTATAAGTTAATTGACCTTGGGAAAGTCAATTAACCTCTATCTGGCTCAATTTTCTTTTTTTCCCCTGCAATATGTGGATAATAATAACATCAGTTCTCAGGGTAAAGCTAAAACAAGATAACATTTGAAAAATATTTTGCAAGTCTTTAAGTGCTAAATAAATATTGCTGTTGCCACTTCCCCCTTCTGCAACTTCTACTGCTGCTTCTAATGCCTCTCATGAAACCACATCTGTTATGTTCCTAATGCTAATACCTGGCCAGACCAGTAGCATTTAAAGGAGAGTAATTGCTAATGTGCTATAACAAGGACTATTCATATAAAAACATTCCACCTAAAAGTCTGGAGCATATTTTCCCACAAGTACATACAGAATCCAAGATGATGTGGATTTAGAGAGAGAACATGTGTCAAAGGAGTATCATAAATTTTAGATGGATGAAAGATCTTGTCTATCTTCATGGAGTCCTCAGAAAGTCTCTTGATGTACAGTTCCCTTCTAAGCTTCAAAAGGTAGTGACTTTGTGAAGTTCATAGCTAGATTTCTTTTCATCTTGAAGAGGCCATCTTTCCTGAAGCTGTCTGATGCCAAATCTATTGATATTTTCACTATATAATAGAGAAATGAAATTACTTGTTTAATATCACACAGAAGGTTAATGGTAGACTTGGGACTAGGACCAAGGCAATGTGCTATAGTGAAAAGAAGGCTGACTTGTGACAGATAAACCGCTCAGATAAACAAGGTTCAAATTCTGGCTCTGTAACTTATTCTGTGTGACCTGAGCTGAGTCATGGAATTCGTGTTTCTCAGTTTCTACATTTGTAAAATGAAGTGATTGGATTATATGACCTTTTACAGTCCTTCCCATCTTTAAATCTGTGATGTTATATCTCTTTGCATGCCATGATGTTGCTTTTAAGACAAAGAATACATGTGAAAGATGTAAAAGAAACAGCAAAAATTAAATATTCTAATTAGTCCAAGAATCAAATCAGTAAATAGCCTAAAACAGTTTGTTCCTCTGCTTGTTTTCTCCCCTTTTATTATAGTCTACATTTTTCCATTTTAGAGTGAACATCCATCCCTATTCCTCTCTGTTACAAATCTTGTTTGGGTACATATTAGTAATTCTCTTCATTACTGAAAACCCGACAATTACATACTGAAAAAAAATCACACAAACTGTCAAAATGCCACAATTATTTTTGGGAATAATCACATGTTGAAAGTTTCAGTCTTAAAAATAGGCAATGAGGTAGAACCACCATCTCAGCTGTTTTTCAATGCAAAGTCTGGAAATTCATTGTTATTTCAGTTGTGCAATTTCTACAGGCCCTACTTAAGATGGCTGATGTTTATCTCTAAGTATATGTTGGTATGTTAAGTAAATATCCCCTTATTTTTATGTTGATGATACTTAAAAATGGAATGATTACCAAGCAAAAACACAATGGTTTCATTCAAGAGGTCATTAAGTAAATATTTGGTCAACCCTTCTTTTCTTATTGTAGCATGAGCATTTTATAGTGATAGCAGCTTCACTGCCTGATGTAGTGTTTATTTTTCTAGAAATAGATTAGTATATGATGAAATATAACCATACTGTGGTCTGCAAGGAACTAGAAAGACTCGAACAGATTGACTGTTTCTACTTTCTTTCAAATTCTTATTCTCAAATAGTAGTTTCTCTTGTGATTAATGAACAATTCTATTCCATTGAATTACCATTAAGGATATTATCCTTCCCACTCTTGCATTAACACCTTATTTTATCAAAGATGCCTAGACTTGATCAGGGTCATTCCAATAGTATTGATTCTTCTCCAGCCAAAGTCTCATTCTGTGTAACCTCTGTTAACCATTCTTGGGTAGAGAGATAATAGCCAAACAATCAGCAAGTCCCTAAGTAATGAGCACCTACTCTGTGCTGCCTACCATGATGTGTTATTGGCATTGGAGGAGGTATGAATTTCTGGGTGCCATATTTTAGAAAAAGCATTGACAATAATCTTTTTTTCAATTGAATGTGACTTTATTTCCCCCTTTTATTAATACATATTTATGGAAGAAAATAAGCATTTCTGTAACAGCACAATAAAAACAGATTGCACATGAAACTATAATTTTTTATGTATAATTTGCTATTTC
Source organism: Sminthopsis crassicaudata (assembly GCF_048593235.1). Lineage (NCBI taxonomy): Eukaryota > Metazoa > Chordata > Mammalia > Dasyuromorphia > Dasyuridae > Sminthopsis > Sminthopsis crassicaudata. The sequence continues at coordinate 113,442,317 of NC_133617.1, read as the reverse complement.
TTTCAAATATACAACAAAATTATCATGTTTTTTCCTCTTTTTTTTCAGTCTTCTCCCTATTCCACCTTAGAGGTGGTTACCATTAGACACAAATAGGTGTAAATAAGTGTAAAATTATTTTTATCTATCTGATCTCTATATACTTTTATTTATCAATTTTTCTTTTAAAAGACAAAATATTCAAAGATAGGTAAGTAGAATGATGAAAGCATTGGAATCTTACCCTTAGGAAAAATCAATTGATAGAATTGGAGATGTATAACCTAGATCAGAGCTTTCTCAGACATTCTTATTCTCCACATTCTCAATGATTCAAACATACTGGCCCAATCATCCATTTCTCTTGCCTTTGCATTGGCTCCCTTTGAGGTCTACAATTCTCTCCTTCCTTACCTTCTGGCTCTCTAGTTGTCTTACAAACTCGGCTTATGTGCCTCTTTTTTGCATGAGGTCTTTGTTGCAGTCTTTAGGAACTTTGTATGTGTTCTAGAACATGTCTTTCCTCCACTTTGAATGTATGCTCTTTGAGGTCAGGAACTTTTTGTGTCTTTATATCCATGGAGGCTAGGGCAGACCCTGGCACATAGAACATGCTTAATAAATGTTTGCTTATTTGAGCAATATATTTACTTGCTTCAAGTATTTAAAAGTCTGTTATGTAGCAGAGAGATTAGGTCTGATTTGCTTAAGACAAGAGTAAACTGTAGAAATCCCAATGAGAAGTAGATTTAGACTTTCTATGTGGAAAATTGTCCTATTTTGTAAAGACTTGAACAGTTCAAAAGTGGAATGTATTGCTTTAGGAGGGAGTGGATCCTCCTTCTTTGGAGGTATTCAGAAAACAGATAGATATTGAAGAAGAAATTTTGTCTTTTAGTATAGATTGGACCTTTAGGTCCTTTCCAAGACTGAAATTTTGTAAGTCAAAGAATATTTCTTAAACTGTAACTGAAGTTGGTTTAGTTCAGTTATAAGTTTGCTTCCCTTACATTGTATAATTCATTAATTCATTCCATTAAGTACCATCTTTCAAATAGCCTTAACACTCTCAACTCTAAAGGTTTCCTACCCATAGACCTCATTCCTACACAGTATTTAAAAGATGTCAAATTGTCTTCTGAATACAATACCAGATCCATGAAGTTCTCTGGGAAATTAGATCTCTGGATTTTTCTTCTTTGGTTTCATTAGGGAATAGTGTTGGCTGGGAAGTATGATGAACTTAATTTGTATCTTTGCACAATATCCTCCAGAAAATGGGCACATAAAAGAATCAACTGAAGCAAAAAAGGGTGAGTGACATATCCAGATATCCAGCTGACACCCTATTACTGATTATAGGTTGTCATAGGCAAGCCCCTTGACCCTTTTGGCATAAATAGTCTGGTAAAATAAAAAACAGCATAGATTCATTAAATTAATGCTTTTAAAAATAAACTTTAAAAAAAACCCTTCTCCCACTACTTATTGGATTCTTGAGAAGCAAAGTGAATATTTAGGGAGGGACTTCTAAGTCTAAAAAGTTGCTAGGGGAAGAATAGAGCTAGGCTCAGCAGCTTCTTAGTTTTGAGTCTCCTCAGCAGGGTTTAGCATTATCTGAATGCCACTAGGATCACTGACAGATCTTAACCAAAGGCAAGGCAGACAGAAAAAGAGAAGAGAAGAGAGAGAGAGAGACAGAGAGAGACACACACACAGAGAGACACAGAGAGACACAGAGAGACACAGAGAGAGACACAAAGAGAGAGAGACACAGAGAGAGACACAAAGAGAGAGAGACACAGAGAGAGAGACGGAGAGAAAGACAGAGAGAGACACAGAGAGGAAGAGACAGAGAGACAGAGAAATGGACACAGAGAGGCAAAGAGACAGAGAAAAGGCGGGAGGTAGAGGAGGAGGAAGGAAGGGAAGGACAAAGATATAGAGATAGAGAGAGACAAAGAGACAGACAGCTCAACAGATACACCGAGAGAAACACACACACACACACACACACACACACACACACACACACACACACACAAAGACAGAGACACAGAGAGTGAGGAAGACTCATTTTCCTGAATTTAAATTTTGTCTCAGGTATTAACTCAATGTATGACCCTGGGTGAGTCCTTTAACCCTTCCTGTTTCAGTTTTCTTATTTGTGAAATGAGCTGAAGAAAAAAATAACAAACAGTTCCAGCATCTCATCCAAAAAAAAAAACTTCATATGGTTTCAAGAAGAGTTGGACATGACTTTAAATATCTGAACAACTCTATCTTGAGCTCAAGTACAAACTAGAACAAAGTGGATACTTAAGAGATATTGATTAATTACAGAAGCAGAAAAATTAGAGATCACATTGTCTAATAGAGAAGTACATGGTCTTTTTTTTAATCCTCTTAAATTGTAAAGGGAAAAAAGTTGAGCTGGATGATCTTTAAAGTCAATTCTGTTTTTTATTCCATTATGGTAAGCTCTCTTGAGCTAAACAGTAGTCATTACTTGTACACATGATGATTTATGTTCTAGCCAAATTATTTTACTTGCTATTTACTAATTTCATAATCCTTTTGATCAGTTGTTTCTATAGCACTTCCAATGTAATTATTCTTTCTCTCCAAATTTCAGGTTGGGTCTTCATGGACGAAACTACTCCAAGTTGAAATGTGTACATTAGTAAGATTAGAACTCATAACCATCTCCCCACCCTGGACTGATGGGTTTAACTTTAATAATTGGTCACTCAACATAATTAGCTCAAAGCCAGGGCATTTACTGAAGTAATCCAAGCCTCGGTATTTATTTAGAATTGTATTAGAATACAAGATTTTACAAGGGTAAATCTATTCATGATTGTTTAGATCTGTACTCTATAAATAACAGCATAGTTGTGTTTTATTTAATGTATCACGACTATTTAGCCATTCTCTAATGGATAGATGCCTTTTTTTGTTTCTAGTTCTTTGTTTCTACAATAGTGATAGCATAAATATTTTGATGTGTATGTACCATCCTCTCTAGACTATCTCCTTTAATGCACTTTTACTCAAAGATTTGTAGTTGGATCTCCAGAGAGATGATTACTCTTAGTTTCTATGGTTTGGTATTCTGTGGGTATACCTTCATAAAGCTGTTGTTCCCAAGTACCCACTAATATGCTTCTCTTTAACAATCAGCCAGCAGATTCAATTAGCTCTTAGCAAAGGCATTATTAGTTAAATGAAATAGCAAGAACTGTAGTTACAAAATACTCCCCCCTCAAGATACACTCTCCAAATTACATACAGCATTCTTTAGAACAGTGTCATCATACTCAACATACAGTGATGGTGAGGTACAATTTTAAGATATATGTGTGTCCAAGGCAATTCACAATTCCTGATTCTAGAAGGTCTGGAAGTTTGAATTCTCTTTTTAGAGTCTTCATATAGGTCCTCTTCATAGTCTAACTATCTTCTCTTCTACCAAGGGTCACACTCCTTGAAGCTACTTCTTTCTTCTGGTAATTCTGTTTTTGTATTTGTATTTGCCATGTCTACTTGCTCCCTAATGTATGTAGAGTCTAATATGGAATCTGCATGGCTACTGTTGGTGAATGAGGAGAGCTTCTTTCAATTTTTCTAACCTCTCCAAATCGCTGCTAAAATTTATCCAAAGACTGATATTTAAAGCTCTTAGAGGCTTGATTAATTTGTTTGCTCCTTTTCTTCCTTCCTCCCTCCTCTTTTCCTTCCCTTGATTCACTTTTTTACTCCCTTCCTCCCTCTGTCCCCTCCCTCTATCTTTCATTCTTTTTTCTTTCTTTTTTCTCCTCCTTCCTTCCTTCTCTTTTCCCCTCCTTCCATTCCTTCCTTTCCGTTCCTTCCTTTCCTTCCTTCCCTCTCTCTCCCTCTCTTCTTTCCTTCCTTTCTTCCTTCTTTCTTTCTTCCTTCCTTCCTTCCCTTTCTCTCCCTCTCTTCCTTCCTTCCTTCCTTCCTTCCTTCCTTCCTTCCTTCCTTCCTTCCTTCCTTCCTTCCTTCCTTCCTTCCTTCCTTCCTTCCTTCCTTCCTTCCTTCCTCTTTTCTTTCTTTCTTTTAATCATTGACCTCAGCATTTAGGCCAACAATTAAATTTCTGGATGAAAGTATATGAATATTTTAGTAAATTAATTAGCATAAATCCAAATCATTTCTCACAATTATTGTTATCAGTTTATAGCTTCACCAATAATATATTGTTATGCTGGTATTTCATAAGGCATTGATTAACCTCTTGTATTTAACAATTTGTTGGATGTGAGATCAAATCTCAGAGTTGTTTTAATATGTATTTCTCTTATCATTAATGATTTGGAATTGTCTTATGGTTTTTAATAGTTTATCCTTCCTCATATTCCTTTCAATTAATACTTCTTATTCTTTGCAGAATGACTTTTGATTTTATATTTCTGAATTGATTCCCTATATATTTTGTGTATTAAACCCATAGCAGAAATAGTTAATGCCATTTCCCCTAATACAATCCTTCCTTTCTTATGCTATTTGTATTAATTTTGTTTATACAAAAGTTTTTCATTTTTACTTGCAATCTTGGCTGAAAAGGACAATTGATGTAGGACTATCTTCACTGGCAGAGATCGATCACTCACTGCTTCTGTTGTATAAAGGACCCAGTTAGTTAAACTTTGAGATTAGAGAGATCTTACTTTTCTAGTTTCCAGCTTCAAGTAAGAGAATACAAACCATTCTCTACCATCTTCAGGTCCATGGAAACAAAATTAAGATTTAGAAAAAGCTAACATGTAGAGGAATTAATCCCTATTCATACTTTACTTCACCAGAGACTCTGGAGAATTTCCCTTTGAGATCTGACTACTATTCTCTTCATTGAGCTATGCTATCTTGCTTCCAACAGGATAACTCACTTACTCTGTATATTGTGTGCTATATATTCTTCTACTTTACCTTGATATACGTTTTCTGATTTCTGTTTTGCTGTAATCTTGCATAAATGGTTTTATTTACTATTTTATTTTGTGTTAATTGTGGAATTAGCATTTGGTAGGGAATTTAAACCTTGAATTTATAACTTGGTATCATTCTTTTCCATTAAAGGATAGCAATTAGGAGTGCAGCTTGAACCTAAAAATTGTCTCCTGTACAGTAATAATATTTAAGGGAATAGATAAAATTCTAGTCTGACCTTCTCTCTGAGGAGAAGTAGATAGATTTTAAACTCAAACTTCTGCTTTTCTTCCTAGAAGGAATCAAAATTTCTCTTTTAAGAAGGTGGTAGGGAGAAGATTCTTGAAATATCAATTTTTTGCTTTCCTGTGAGAGCCAATTCTAAACCAACCCATGTGGACACACATACCTTACACAGACACAACATATTTACACCCAAATCCTACATAAGTCATAAATGATCTATTTTATATTTTGTGATCACATCAGTCTCCTGCTTAGTTAAGAATCACTCCATAGCCATAGCTATCTCGTCTAGTTCTCTTCTATTTTTTTTTTAAATTGCTGTGGCAGTTGGGGTTACTTGACTTGCCCAAGGTCACACAGTTAGGAAGTGTTAAGTATATGAGACCAGATTTGAACTCAGGTCCTCCTGACTTCAGGACTGGTGCTCTATCTACTGTGCCACCTAATTGTCCCTCCCTTTTAATTTTTTTTTTTTTTTTTTTTTTTTTTAGTGATACTACCTTTAATATTCAAGTGGCATATCCATTTTGAGTTTCTTGAGGTATGTTAAGATATCAACCTAATCCTAGTTTTGGCCAAGCTGTTTTCAAGTTTCCTCACAAATTCTTATAAAATGTCACTGTTTAGTTGTGTCTGACTCTTTGTGAGCCCTTTTTTTTTTTTTTTTTTTTTTTTTGGAGGGGAAAGACTAGAGTGGCACCTTCTCTAGCGCATTTTACAGATGAGGAACTAAAGCAAAAAAAAAAAAAAAAAAAAAAGGGTTGGGCAATTTAATTTGCCTTGGATCACACAGTAGTAAATGTCTGAGGTTGGATTTGAGTTAAGGAAGAAGAATCTTTTTGATTCCAAATCCAGTACTCTATCCAATGCTACCTTGCTGTTTCTCAGTAAATAGGAACTTCTTACTCAAGTAATGTATTTACTTTTGTACTAACAGAACAGACACAGAATCAGTCGGGAAACTAGAAGACCCATGTTCAAATTTTACCTCTGACATAAAGTGGCTGGTTGGTGTGGACAAGTCACTTGACTTGCAGGTTCTTGGTAAATCTTTAAATCTATAAGTGATAGAGAAGGAGGTCTTTCCCAAACCTCCATGTAAGAAGGATATCCCATCTAGCCAACTCTTCACTATCTACTCAACTACACTGGACTATGTGGCCCTGAGCTAGATAACATTTACCCTGTTCCTTCATTTTAGCTTTCTTTTGTGTGTTGTTTTTTTCCTTTGAATTGTAAACTCTTTCAGATCAAGGATTAGCTTTTTTTTTTTTTTTCATATTTGTATCTGTAGGTTTAACACAATGCCTGGCACATAGAAGAAGCTTAAATATTTATTGTATGATAGAAATGTTTATTGGCTGACTTTCATTAGCACAAAGATTTTCTCACAGAGATTTCCTTATTCAAAAGAAATTGTGGTCTGAACCCTTTCTTTATCCATAGATCATTCAAATTGTATTTGGATTTGTATAGCACAGAAAACAATTAAGGCTATGTCACCATTTTGGTCATATTGTTGGTGTGAGAACAATATGACAACAGTTTTGTAATTATATTTATAAGGATATTGAGTGTGTCTTCCTAGCTTATTTCCCAGATTTTTAATGTATGTTGTAGTTATTTTGAACAGCTTCTTTTTCTATCCTTTGGTCCTGGATTTTGTTATTGCTAAATTGAAATGCTGTTGATTTTGTGGATTTTTTTTGTTATTATATTGAAATTATTATCTCAATTGGTTCCTTTACTGATTCTGTCAGGTCTTTTGAGTAAACAATTATGTTGCCAAAATTTTCTTTTTTTTTTAAGGAATTTATTTTTAATATACATTGCTTTATGAATCATATTCAGAGAGAAAAATCAGAGCAAAAAAGTGAAAAATCATAGAAGGGGAAAAATGGAAAAAAGTGAATATAGCATATGTTGATTTACATTAAATCTCCATAGTTCTTTTTCTGGATGCAGATGGTATTACCTGTCCAAAGTCTATTGGGATTGCATTGTATCACTGAATTCTGGAGAAGAACCAAGCCTTTCATTGTTGAACATTGCACATTTTTGCTGTTATTGTGTACAATGTATTCCTGGTTCTGCTTGTTTTGCTCAACATCATTTTGTGTAAATCTTTCCAGGCCTTTCCAAAATCAGCTTGTTTATCATTTTTGATGAAAAAATAATATTCCATTATCTTCATATACAACAACTTATCAGCCATTCCCCAATTGATAGGTATCTACTAATTTTCCAGTTCTTTGCTATCACAAAAAGAGCTGCCACAAACATTTTTGCACAGGTGGATCTTTCCCCTCCCTTTATAATTTCTTTGGGATACACACCAAGTAGTGGCACTTCTGGGTCAAAAGGTATGTACAGTTTGATAGCTATTTGGACATAGTTCCAGATTGTTTTCCAGAGCTGGTTTGATCATTTCACAATTCCACCAAAAAGCATTTTTGCAGGGTCAAATAAAGGTTATCTCTTATTCACTAACTATATTGTACATGTAAAGTTTGTGAAGGATATAAGGACCTTGCCATCCACATTTGGCATACTATAGTCTCAAACTATAACTAAGTGTTGTTTCAGAGTTTTTCCTGGATTAAATCCAGATGAAGATAATGTCATCTAAAGAAAAAGAAATTGACTCTTTGGGATCAAGCACCCTGTTTCAGATAGCACCCTATTTCAGATAGAGCTGTGTGAACTCATCCTTTGTGGGGCTCTTGAAACAAATTATTGAATATTGAAAAATGCATAGCTACAATTTATTTTTACATCATTGTCCAATTTGGGTCAATAGAGTAGTTTTAAAAATAGTTTATCCAGTAAAATAGATTGGTATTCAAAAATATTATGTGTATACATTTAGTTTTAAAGGGCATTTCATTAAAATTATTTGCTGACTAATATGGAAATATTTTACATGATTTCATATGTATAATCTATGTTAGATTGCTTAATACAGCACTCACAGAGAAAGGAAGAAAAGAAGAGAGCAAAATAAGCAGTTGTTGTAGAAATGAAACCAGTAAGTAGAAGTGAGGGAGCATTGAATTTTTTTCCTGAAAAGCATCTCAAAGACATTTGCTCATTGGATCTTTTTTTTTTTTTTTTTGTACTGGGCCACTATTGGGCTGGCCTTCTATTTAGTGATGGTTTAGACCTGAAAGATTATGAAATTATCAAAGAAAGTCTAAGAGAACAACATTTTGATAGTGCTGCAGACATTGTGTCAGGAAAGGCCAGAGCTCAATTCTGGCCTCAGACACTTATTAGCAGTGTATATAAGTGGGTATTCTATTTAGCCTGTATTGGCCTTTGTTTCCTCAATCATAAAATGGGGATAATGATAACATCTACCTTTAGGTTGATGATGAGGATCAAATGAAATAATATTTGTAAAGTGTTTTGCATAATGCTGGGCACATATTAGAAGGTTAATAACGGCATGTACCTTTCCTTCTTCCCCTCCTTCCCTGGAAAAACACACATAAATAAATACCATGGGCAACTGAGTCCTAGAGTGTGTGGAATTGAGTTATCTTTGGAAGTATCTGGGATGAAACAAAAATGGTAGAGGATCTGGATTTCAGTAGGCATGAATGGCCAAGGGAGCTACTATAATTGTCCCAGTAAATAAACATTTATTAAATATCTATAATGTGCTAGATTCTAAGCTAGATATTGGGATTACAAAGAAAGTTAAAAGAAATCCTGGAGCAGCTAGGTGTCACAGTGGATAGAGTACTAGCCCTGAAGTCTGGAGGACCTGAGTTCAAATCTTGTCTCAGACATTTAACACTTCCTAGCTGTGTGACCCTAGGTAAGTCACTTAACAACAACAACCACCAACAACAACTACCACCACCACCAACAACAACCAACTCCTAATCTCTAGAAGTTTACAATCCATTGGGAGAGATATTAAGGAAAGAAATATGTACAAAGAAGCTATATATAGTGTAAAGAGTCAATAATTAAAAGAATGAAGTAATTAGAATTAAGAGGAAGTAGAAAAGACTTCTTGTAGAATTTAGCTGGTACTTGAAGAAAGTCAATATAGCCAGGAGATGGAGATAAAGAGGGAGAACATTCTTGAAATGATCGAGCTAGCTTTCTGGAGGTCCTCTAGAAGGGCCTTGGTCTCAGCAGGAGAGTCACCATGTGGCTGGGCAAGAATAGAGTCCAAAGTCTTTAATGTCTCCTTCACAGTCTGTCTGTCATAGTCTGACCCAGTCTCAGTCTGACCCAGTCTCCTCCACAAGTCTACCAGTCTTACAGCCTCAATCAGTCTCTGTATAACTTTCTCCCCATTTTAAATACCATAATACAATTACATCCTTACAGTATAATGAATATGTGTGAACTAGAGAACCATAACATCACCATGCTAATACTAAGCATATATGTGAACTAGATAACAATCATCTCTTCAATTCCACTGAATTAACACCTTGTTTTAAGCATACTTCTCCAGAGTTCCAACTCTCTATACATTCTAGACATGGGGATTGCCAGTGAAAATTCAGAAGGCATTAAGTAGATAGGATGTATCATATAAGAGACAGTGAGGAAGTCAGAATTACTAGATTGAAGAATACTTGGAGGAGTGGTGAAAGGTGTAAGAAGAATTGGGCATATTTAAGCTTTATCACATTGCTTACTCTCTTGGGGAGAGGTAAAGTAGGGGAGAGGGAGAGAAAAACATGGGACACAGTCTTACAAAAGTGAATTGAAAACAATTTTGAGAAATAGGTGGGGAATATAAATGGGCCTGGCATGCTGTGGTCACAATGACTTAACAATAACGATATAATTGGTTATATGATGTGCTCTGTCTTCATTCAGTGTAATGCCATCTCTCCGAATGATGCTTATAATTATTTATTTTCCCAAGGGCAGTAGCACTCTAAGCTTTGATACCATATAACAGTGTAAAGTAAATTGTAACAACATATTGGTCTAAGCATGACATTGTAAACTATGCCTTCCCCCCCCCAGGTTGGTATTTAAAAAAATTAATCTTTGCCCTTTTTCAAAGTAGCATTTAAAAGGGAGAAAGGAAAACAGAAAGAAGGAAAGATAGAAAGGCAAGAAGAAAAAAAAGAAGAAAGGAAAGAAAGAAAATAAGAAATTTCCTTTCTCCACAAAAAAGGAAAACTTCTACAATTGTTTGATTAGGGAGGTGGTCTTACAAAGTTCTTGGCAGCAGAAAGCTTGGTAATGATTGTGCAGTTTTGCATTTTATATTTGGAGAAGATTTATTAAAAATTTTAGTAATTGTTATTTAGGAAACATTTTCTAAAGTAGTGAACCATGGAACAATTTAGTGACCCTCATTTTTCATGAAAATCAAAATGTTTTCCAGATGGCATTAAATACATAGAGGAGGATCTGTTTACTAGCCTAACCAGATGTCCCAAATGATTGATTCAGATATTCACAATTGAATACCTCCATGGCTGCCTAATATTAGCTTGAGAGAATGTAGAAGGGATAGTCATAGGACATGTGCAACATATAATCTCTAAGAACACTTAATTCCAGTTACTCTGATATTAACAAAACCCAGATTAAGTGGACCACCAATGTAAAAGAAAAGCTGGTTTTAAGTATGACTTAAACAGCTCCACAATAATGACTTAAAATAGAGAGTAGACAGTAGGATCAAGAACAAAGAGCAGGCAACAATTAGTTTCAGAAATGGTAAAAAGCTCAATAAACCATCAGTATTTTTATATAGTTACAAAAGTATATAAAATTAGAAGTTGGTTTTATGAAAAAACAACAAATAAAAATTGGTTAATTTGATTTAAAAAGGGAGAAGAAAATCAAAATAATATTAAAAATGAAAATTGTGACTATATCACCAAAAAGGTGAAATTAGAGCAATTGTAAGGACTTATTTTGCCCAATTATATGGCAATAAAATTAACAATTTAATTAACAATATATTTTACAAATGGAAGATTATTTACAAAAATATAAATTCCATGATTTAGGAGAAGAGGAAATAGAATATCTAAATAGATTCATTTAAGAAAAAGAAATTAAACAGACAGTCCATAAATAACTTTCCTAATATAAAAATACAAGATTAGATGGATTTTCAAGTGAATTCTAATAAACATTTAAAGATCAACTAATCCCAATATTACATAAATTGTTTGGAATAACTGGTAAAGAAGAGATTCTAACACTCTTTTTATGAAATAAATATAATACTGATATCTAAGCCAGAAAGAGTAAAAGCAGAAAAAAATTATAGATCAATTTCATTAATAAATATGGATACAAAAATCCTAAAGCAGATATTAGCTAAAAGATTACAGCAATATATTTCTAAGATTACAAATTATGCCGTGGGATTTATACCAAGAATACAGGAATGGTTTAACTTAAGAAAAACTATTAAAATAGTTGACTACATTAATAATGAAAGTTAAAATATTATAATATGGTTATTTTAATAGATTAAAAAAAGATTTGAAAAAAGTTAGTCATTTCTGTTTAAAAAAACAATTGAAAGTATTGAATCTTTCAATATATATTGAATGTAATAGTATACATGTACTTTTCCCTACATTGATAAAAAGCATCCATTTAAAACCGTTGGCAAGCACTATTTATAATGGGGATAAAATTAGAGGCCTTCCCAGAAAGAAGAATGCCAGTCATCACCCATATTTTTCAACATTATATTGAAAATTCTAGCAACAGCAATGACAGAAGAAAAATAAATTGAAGAAATCAGAATAAGGAATGACAAAAACTAACTCTTTTTACATGATATGATGATATTATTGGAAAATTCCAAAGATTCAATTAACATGTTAGTTGAAACAATAATTTTAGTACAGGATACAAACTAAATTCACATAAATTATCAACATTCCTATATGTCATAAACAAAATTCTTTAAAAAGATAATGAAACATACCCTTTTCAAATAACTTTAGATGATATATGGGAATACACCTGTCAAAACAAACCCAGAAACTAAATAAAGAAAATTACAAAAAAAAACTTTATAATACAAATAAAACCAGATTTAAATGATTGAAAAGATATTAATTTTTTATGCATAGATGAAGCCCAATATAACAAAAATGATGATTTTACTCAAATTAATATGTCTTCATCTAATTCATCATGCTGGTTTATGCCAATTCAATGCTATTCCAATTAAATTCTCAAATTCTTTTTTTTTCTGAATTAAAAAAATATTTGGAAAAATAAAAATTAAGGATATCAAAAAAATAGTGAAAAACATAAAGGAAGAGGTTTAGCAGTATCAGATATTAAACTGTATTAAATCAGTAATTATCAAAACTATCTGCTAGTAGCTGGGAAATAGAAATGTAAATTAAGGTAACAGAGTAGATATATAATCCACAGTAGCAAATAAACATAATACACTTATATTTGATAAGTATAAAGAGTTAAAATTTTATTACTTGGTAAATATATTTAGAAAAGATGTAAAGCAGTATGGGACAAACTGGATCAAACTGGATCAATATCTCACATAATTAACCAAGATAAGATCAAAATAGATACATAACTAGATATAAAAGATTTTATAAGAAAATTAGAAGAACATGGAACATAATACTTATCACATGTTTAGATAGACAAAGAATTGATGAAGAAATAAGAGAACAAAATTAGTTGTAAAATAAATAATTTTTATTACATTAAATTTAAAAAGCTTTGTACAAATAAAATAAACGTAGTAAAAATTATACAGAAAGAAAATTGGGAAAAAGTTACATAGTTTATTAGATAAAGGTCTCATATCTATTTGTATCCCTATCCTTATATGTATATGTGTGTATTATGTATTTATGCATGTATATGAATGCTTGTGTGTGTATATCTAATGAAAATCATCTTTAGGGCAGGGATGTGGAAAAGAATAAAAAATATTTTCTCAAGAATTTTATTTTACATTTAAAACAAATAGTAAATTGTGTATATACAATCATCTTTTTTTTGTTGTACTATTATTAAAATATTAGTTAATTCTTATCAATTAAAAATTTTAAAGCAACACATCTAGTTTTAGAACAGAACCAGATGACTAGATTTCAAAATTTTGAAATTTTGGGAGTTTGCTCACCTCCAGTTCCCTATGCCAAAGAAATCACAAAAAGAGTGAATGGATAATGATAATTTGTTCCAATGGCCATGAAGGTGGATGTAGCAGAGTTTGGTCAAACTAAGACATCAATTTTTGGACATGGCCAATATTGTAATCCATTTTACTAAACTATGTGTCATTAAAATTGTTAAATAATTAAAAAAAGAATTGTTGGGTTTATTGAAATTATAGTTATATCATTTTACTTAGTGTGTAGCACATATATGTATAATGAAGTCTTTAGATCAGGACTTTAGTGGAGAGCTATTATAATGTGTTTCCACAGAGAGCAAGCCTGTTTTGTTTTCAGGGTATGTGTCTTCAACCACAAATATATTATCCTCTGAGTATTATATATTGTATAGACATTTTTTTCCTTCTAATTACCATCAACCTGACATTTATTGAAATGGTTTTCCTGAGGTATGGGCAGAAATTTAACAAAGCGGCAAATAATTCTCTGAGGGAGATTGTTTTGTTTTGTTTTGTTTTTGTTTTTGTTTTTGTTTTTGTTTTGGCTGTAGCAGGAGCCATGTGGCCTGGTAATAAAGGAGACTTATAGTTAACCTACACTTTGGGGAATAGTGTTGAAGTCCAGAGAGTCAAAAGCACAGCCTTCCCCCACAAAGGAGATACTTAGAGGAATTCACCTTTGGAAGGATATTCTACTATTAGGAGGCTATGTAACACCCAGTTCAAAATGCCAAACAGAAAGTTTATAGCATAAGAGAAATACTAGTTGTGGTAGAAAGCAGGCTTCAGAATTAAGAAGACTTGGGTTCAAGACTTACTTCTGTCAAATTCTATTAGACTGCAAGCTCCTTGAGGCTAGGAACTGTCCTTTGTCTCTTTCTGTTTCCCTAGTATGTAGTATAGTGCCTCAAACAAAAATGGTATTTAAATTATATCAATTGGAAAAGACTGGTTTGTAATTCTGGGCAAGTCACATAATCTCTTAGTACTCAGTAAATTTATAAGATTATATCTTACATGCACCATATCCCCTTGTTTTGGTATAGAGAATTTTCTTACCTAGGGTTTCCTGAATGAAGGAAATTGCTAGTTCAAAGGCTATCCCCATTCCTATCACTATATACATAAGGATGATCATTGATCCCAGTGCAGGTAAATGAGGTTATATGAGGATAGAGGAAAAACAAATACAGAAAGAACTCTCAACTAATGGAGGAAATATGGATAGTCATCCAACAAAAATAAAACATTATCTTACATAGATTCAAATTGTTTTTAAGGAAAAATATTTCTAATATTAAGAATATTTCAGAAAACTTTGAAATCATCCTTTCAACTCAAAATGTTAAAATGTATCTACTTCTTTAAATTTTACAGAGATTTAAATATAAATATATATATATATAAAGTCATATTTAAAATTTATATACATACATCTATACAAAGATGCAGATATACATATACACATACATGTACATATACACAATATTTTTACATGCAGTATATTATTATTATGGCATCATATATATAAATTATAATGCATATATGCACAATACATGTACATGCATGTGTGTGCATATACAAACAATTTATATATATGCAAGCATATATGATAAGTAGATATATGTATACATGAATACACACACACATATATATTCTGTTAGTGCTTTGTGTATGTGAGGATTTTTGGATTAGATGAGGAAGCTGACTTTCAATAGTAAAAAAGTTGGAGGAGAGCTATGAAAAATTAATAAATAAGAAAACAATAAGACTTCCATAACAGTGGAACCTGAAGGATGATGTTCCAGGGTAGTTTTACTATTTGGTAGTCAGATTTGTAGGAAGACTTAGAAGGCATGGGAATAATAGTCCCTTCCAGATGGAAGTGAGATTTTCCCTTGTCCCCAGGTGTCAGTGCCCTGGCCAAAGTACCTATAGTACCATGCTAGATTAATTTAAAATATCTTAAAAAATCAGAATATATCAAACATTAGGAAAAATCATAGCATTTTGACTGGAAAGGCAGATTATTTAGTTCTGAGGTACAAAGAGACAGTTACTTGTTTAAGGTCATGTAGGTGAGCACATAGCAAATAGCATTTTCATCCTGTGCCTATGATTTCTAAACCCATACTATTTCCACTATTCCAAATTGCCCTCAGTATTCACAATACAGAATTTATTTGCTTCCAAGAATCTTTTGTTTCCTTCAAAATTCTGCTTCTGTGATATCTTCTAGATAAAACACCTTTTGTTACACCCAGATACCAGTGCCCTCCCCCACTATAATTTCATCTTTTATTTCTAATGCCCTTACTAAGTTTACTTTGTTTTACAGATTGCCATGGCTAAATGAATTTCAATAGGTAGTCAATCTAAAAGTAACATGACATGGACAAAAGAAATGACATCAACAAGGATTATAATAATTGCATCCAGAAGCTGAGCAGATGTAAATAAATTTCTATAACAAAGAGACCAATAGAATCAGAAAACACCTTGGTCAGAAACATTTGACTTAATTTTCAGAGATAGCTGCCAAAGTCAGTGCTGAGTTAGATTATAAATTCATATGTAAAATCTTAACAATGATAGAAGTTAGAATGAGCAGTATTATATTCTAAGGAGAGGGTAAAAAATGTTCATGAAAAACTTAGGTATATGATTTAACAAATTCATCAAAAGGGTATTCAAGAATGAAAATACAAAGAGGATCATAAATATAAGAAATATGTAAAAGATTTGCAAAAATAGTATATTATAACAAACTTTTTTCCTCTAGGTATTAGGAGCCAACCATTTGTAGCCTAATATCACTATCTTGGAAGTGTTTACAGGAGAGTCATAAATACTAATAAAGAGAACAAAGATTGGAGAAAAAGCTGCATTGGACAGAGTGTATGCAAAGTGATTCATGCTGAAGGGTATGAAAGTACAAATATAAGGAATATTTGAGAAAGGAGACTATGCCAAAATTGTAGAAAAATATTGAATTAATTTGACAAAGAGAACCAACAACCTACATGACTATCCTACCATCTTTACAAAAACCTTATGAGAATCATCTATATGTGAATTGAGTGCCTCATCAATGCTTTCAAAGTAACATTCAACAGCGTACCATGTCAATGCTGCTTTTGAATTGACTAAAAGATACAGTGAATATTATATTCTATCATATTTCCTATTGTTTTATTCAATTTTATTCAATAGAACAAAACATTACCTTAAAAGACATTTTACCACAAAGTATCTTCCATCCATATACCAAGATCATTCAATATTCTTTGGAAGATGTAACAACAGAAATAATCCTGTTCCATTATATCAGGCGAGTAAACATGTAAATAGATACTCATGAAAAAAAAAAAAGTCATTATGATCACCAAAAATATCAATTGCTTCAGCAAAAAAAGAAAAAGAAAAAAAAAGTCATTGTGATAAAGGAAATCCAGTGAAGAATACAAGATAGGGAGGGTTTCTTCAGATAATCCTGTTGAGTATGATAATGATATTATGGAATCAAGTCTCAAGATGACATAGAGTCTTCTAGAACATATGTTTACTTATTCAAATGAATTTAACCTGTCTAGTTATACTAGAAAGGCTAAATGGATTAAAAATATCTATTATGTAGATTTTAGCATATTTATTAAGGAAATTAATAAAGTGTTTGCAATAGTATGCATAGCTGGATCAGGCTATACAAATAGACATAGCTGGGAGATAAAATTAAAATGGTGAAATAGCAAGGGGTAATTTTTATCTCACATCAAGAAGTTAGCTTGCTGTGAATACATTTTATTTTTATTATATTATTATATGTTATCATATTATATATTATGAGTATATTCATTTTTAACAAAGATAATTTATATATCCCAATGATTAATATTGCCTTGTTAACTATACTTATTTCAATGAATAAAAATAAATATAAATTTCCCTATTACCTTAAGTATCAATCTTAAAAATTCTCTTATATTTAAATCTCTTCATGAGAGCTTTGGTGACACAATGAAATGGTGCAAATATTTTTGAAAGCAGTGCAAATAAAGTGACTAGACTTCCCATGCTCTTTGAACCAGAGTTTCTATTACTGAGTTATTCTCCAAGTAAGCCATCAAGAAGAAAGGTCTTATATTTGTGATAACTCAGAATTGGAAACAATGATATGCTCTTTAATTGGGGAATGGCTAAGCAAATTGTTTAAATATAAAGGAATAGATTTTGCTATAAAATGATATATAATGAATTACCAGAAGAATTCAAAGATCTATTTGAATTGATGGACACTGAATTAAACAAGGGCAAAAAAACATTGAAAGAACAACAATACAAATGGAAAGAATGACACACCAAAAATTTTAAAGTGAATGTAACCAAATTATAAAGATCATGTAGAATTCAAAAGAAGAGATATGAGAAGGCACCTCCCCTCAACTTATCCTTCCATAGAGCAGGAGATTCATAGAAATTACACACTTCATATATTTTGGGGTCTTATCATTTAATCAATCAATTATACTATTTTTTTCCAAAAAATACTATTTACATATTGGATGACTTTTGTGCTACAGGAGGGGAAGGATATTATATGGTGATATAAGAAACAGAAAAAAAAATCCATAAAAAGTGGTTTTTATTTATTTTTAATACACATTGATTTGTGAATCATGTTGGAAAAGAAAAATAAGAGTAAAAGGGAAAAAACAAGGGAGAAATTTTTAAAAATAGAAAAAGGAAGTGAACATAGCATGTGTTGATTTTCATTCAATTTCCTTATTTTCTTTTCTGGATGCAGAAGGTATTTTCTGTCCAAAGTCTATTGGGATTGCTTTAGATCACTGAACCACTGAGAAGAACCACGTCTTTCACAGTTGATAATCAAACATTCTTGCTGTAATTGTGTACAATGTATTCCTGGTTCTTCTTGTTTGGTTAGCATCAGTCCATGGGAATCTTTCAAGTCCTTTCTAAAATCAGCTTGTTCATCATTTTTTATAGAATAATAATATTTCATTACTTTCATATACTATAACAACATGTTCAGCCATTCCCCAAATGATAGGCATCTACTAATTTTCTAATTCTTTACTATTACAAAAAGAGCTGCTACAAACATTTTTGCACATGTAGGTCCTTTTTCCTCCTTTATGATTTCCTTGTCATACAGACTTACTGTATGACATTGTTAGGTCAAAAATTATGAACAGTTTTATTGTCCTTTGGCCATAGTTCCAGATTACTCTCCAGAATGGCTATATCATATCACTATTCCACCAACAACATATTAGTATCTCAATTTTCCCATATCCCCTCCAATATTTATCATTATCTTTTGGTGTCTTCTTAGCCAATCTGAGAAGTGTGAGATGGTACCTCAGAGTTGTTTTAATTTGCATTTCTCTAATCACATAATGGATTTAGAACATTTTTACATATAACTATAGATGACTTTAAGTTCATTTGAAAATTGTCTTTTCTTATCAAACCATTCTCCAATTGATAAATGGTCAAAGGATATGAACAGACAATTCTCAGATGATGATACTGAAATTATATCCACTCATATGAAAGAGTGTTCCAAATCACTACTGATCAGAGAAATGCAAATTAAGACAACTCTGAGATACCACTACACACCTGTCAGATTGGCTAAGATGACAGGAACAAATAATGATGAATGTTGGAGGGGATGTGGGAAAACTGGGACACTAACACATTGTTGGTGGAGTTGTGAAAGAATCCAACCATTCTGGAGAGCAATTTGGAACTATGCCCAAAAAGTTATCAAACTGTGCATACCCTTTGATCTAGCATTGCTGCTATTGGGCTTATATCCCAAAGAAATACTGAGGAGGGGAAAGGGATCTGTATGTGCCAAAATGTTTGTGGCAGTTCTTTTTGTAGTGGCTAGAAACTGGAAGATGAATGGATGTCCATCAATTGGAGAATGGTTGGGTAAATTATGGTATATGAAGGTTATGGAATATTATTGCTTTGTAAGAAATGACCAGCAAGAGAAATACAGAGAGGCTTGGAGAGACATCAACTGATGCTGTGTGAAATGAATAGAACCAGAAGATCGCTGTACACTTCAATGTTGTATGAAGATACATTCTGATGGAAGTGGATATCTTCAACATAAAGAAGATCTAACTCACTTCCAGTTGATCAATGATGGACAGAAACAACTACACCCAGAGAAGGAACACTGGGAAGTGAATGTAAATTGTTAGAACTACTATCTACCCAGATTACTTATACCTTTGGAATCTAATACTTAATGTGCAACAAGAAAATGGTATTTACACACATATATTGTATCTAGGTTATATTGTAACACATGTAAAATATATGGGATTGCCTGTCATCAAGGGGAGGAAGTAGAGGGAGAGAAAGGATAATTTGGAAAAATAAATACAAGGGATAATGCTATAAAAATTACTCATGAAAATTGTCTTTTCTTATACTTTGACCATTTATAAATTGAGAAAAGACTTGTATTTAATGCATTTTACACAGTTCTTTATATATTTTAGAAAGGAGATTTTAAAAAGTTATTTTAAAATTTCTTCATGATGTGGGCTTTCATCATTTTTTAAAAAGTAGAATTATGTATTATTCTTCTTATACTATGAATATATGTATATATATACATGCACATATATTTATAACATATGCATGTGGTAAATACAGATAAACATTTGCACACATATGTGCCTACACACATGCACACACATATGTATGTATATATATCCATACATTGCTTACTTTATTCCAATTGCTGTATTAAATGTTTTCAATTATTATCTCATTTGATTCTCCCTACACATTATTATTGTACTATTATTACGCATGCTATACATATTATATTATTAGACATATTATTATACTATATTATACATATATTCCTGAGAGGAAGGTACTATTATTATCCTTATTTTGCAGTTGAGGAAACTGAGACAAACAATAGTTAAATGACTTGTCAAGCCACTAACTCAGTTAGCTAGTTTTTGAGTTTGGACTTGAGCTCAGATTTTCCTGATTCCCAGATTAGTGTTTTATCCACTGTACCACTTAGGCACACACAATAACCATGTCTAAGACTTTGCACTGACTTTCCTGATTGATACTTGGAATGTCATTTTTTCTTACCCCTGCTTCTTAGAATCTTTGGTTCCTTCAAGAAGTAAGTCATAAATCTCTGTTACTTTCCCCATATTAATCTCTAAGCAACTAAAATAGCACCCCAAAATAAATCTTGGAATGGCAGAAGCAACAAAAAGATGGGATGAAACAATCTTTGAGACTAAGATTGAGACTTTGAGACTAAGCAGGAAAGTTCTGTAAGACAGAACTTTCTGTAAGACAGGTAAGACATGGATAAAAGGGGAGTACAATCCAAAACAGGAAGTGTCCCAGCAAGCAAGGAGCAAGATAGATTCAGACACACTTCAGCTCTGAGAATCAGTACTTCCTTCAGCATAATCCCAGGGAAACAGGCAACCTTCACATAGTCCCAGGCAAACCAGACAAACATAGGCCAGACCTCTATGTGCTTTGATATATCTTTGCACAAACTAGTAGAAACCAACCTTACAGGTACCTAAGCAAATACGTAGCAAGCAGCACAAGGGCCCCATAATGTGCTTGGATGTGTCCTTGAGCAAATAGACTGTTAGCAGCCAGACTACCACATGCATCATTTCCTTGGGGAAATTCAGGAACACCCCATTGGCCTCAGCACACACTGGATGCCAGCACTGGGATTCCAGTTCAGCACTGGAGTAACTCCTACATCCCTACAGTGTCTAACAGTACCAGCCAAACACAACCCCAGTCCCTTAGTAGAGTCCCAGACACAAGGGTTCTTCATGGGCTTCAGAGTAACATAAGTGCAGCACCTGGTAAACAGGTAAAGCCCAAAGTCTGGCACAAGAAGTCTGAGACAGTGCCCCTTCACCCCAGGGGCAGAGCTCATCTTTAAAAGAACGGAAAAAAGCAAAGCAAAACAAAACAAAACAAAACAGCACCAAAAATAATCTAATCATAGGGGAAAAATAATTTTAAGCCCAGAAAAACTCATGGAAAAGCTCAAAAAGGAACTTAGAAGTCATATAAGAGAAGTAGAAGAAAAATTGGAGAAAGGAATGAGAAGAATTCTCTTGGTGCAAGAGAATTATGAAAAAAGTTAACAACTCAGAAAAAGAAAACAACTATTTATAAACTAGAATTGATTGAATGGAAAAGGAGTTTTAAAAATACAAGGGGAACAACTACTTTAAAAAAACAATTGGTCAAGTGGAAAAGGAAGTACAAAGGCTAAGGAAAACAATTTCTTAAAAATTAGAATTGAGCAAACGGAAGCTAATGACTGCATGTAATTAAGAATCAATCAAATCAATTTTCAAAAGAATGAAAAATAGAAGACTATGTAAAGAACTTCCTTGAAAAAGCAAGTGAACTGGAAAAATAAGTTCAGGAGAGATAACATCAGAATCATTGGACTACTTGGAAATCATACTCAAAAGGAGGAGCTAAACAGCATCTTTCAAGAAATTATCAAGGAAAACAGCCCTGATATCCTGGAATTAAAGGGCAAAATAGACATTTAAAAATCATTTCAGGAAAGAGATCTTTTTTATCATTCCCAAATTCTTTTTTTTTAATTATAGCTTTTTATTTACAAGATATGCACATGGGCAATTTTTCAACATTGACAATTGCAAAACCTTTTATTCCAACTTTTCCCCTCCTTCCCCCCCCCTTTCCCCCAGATGGCAGGTTGACCAATACATGTTAATATGTTGAAGTATAAGTTAAATACAATATATGTATACATGTCCATACAGTTATTTTGCTGTACAAAAAGAATCAGACTTTGAAACAGTGTACAATTAGCCTGTGAAGGAAATAAAAAAAAAATGCAAGCAGACAAAAATAAAGGGATTGGGAATTCTACGTAGTGGTTCATAATAATCTCCCAGAGTTCTTTTGCTGGGTGTAGCTGGTTCAATTCATTATTGCTCTATTGAAGCTGATTTGGTTCATCTCATTGTTGAAGAGGTCCACATCCATCAGAATTGATCATCATATAGTATTGTTGAAGTATATAATGATCGCCTGGTCCTGCTCATTTCACTCAGCATCAATTCATGTAAGTATCTCTAGGCCTTTCTGAAATTATCCTGCTGGTCATTTCTTACAGAACAATACTATTCCATAATATTCACATACCACAATTTATTCAGCCATTCTCCCATTGATGGGCATCCACTGAGTTTCCAGTTTCTGGCCACTATAAAGAAGGCTGCCATAAATGTTCTTGCACATACAGGTCCCTTTCCCTTCTTTAAAATCTCTTTGTGATATAAGCCCAGTAGTAATATTGCTAGATCAAAAGATATGCACAGTTTGATAACTTTTTGAGCATAGTTCCAAATCATTCTCCAGAATGGCTGGATGTATTCACAATTCCACCAATAATGTATCTATGTCCCAGTTTTCCCACATCCCCTCCAACATTCCACATTATCTTTCCCTGTCATTCTAGCCAATCTGACAGGTGTGTAGTGGTATTTCAGAGTTGTCTTAATTTGCATGTCTCTGATTAATAATGACTTGGAGCATCTTTTCATATGGCTCGAAATAGTTTCAATTTCTTCATCTGAGAATTGTTTGTTCATATCCTTTGACAATTTATCAATTGGAGAATGGCTTGATTTCTTATAAATTAGAGTCAATTCTCTACATATTTTGGAAATGAGGCCTTTATCAGAACGTTTGACTGTAAAAATGTTTTCCCAGTTTATTGCTTCCCTCCTAATCTTGTCTGCATTAGTTTTCTTTGTACAAAAACTTTTCAATTTGATATAATCAAAAATTTCTATTTTGTGATCAGTATCTCTAGTTCTTCTTTGGTTATAAAGTCCTTCCTCTTTCAGAGGTCTGAGAGGTAAACTATCCTATGTTCTTCTAATTTATTTATAATCTCATTCTTTATGCCAAGATAAGGTCAAAATAAGTTCATGACTTTTTGGTCAAAGAATATGAATAGGAAGTTTTCAGATGACAAAATAAGAAGTGCTCTAAATCACTTTTGATTTAAAAAAAAAACTCTGAGGCACCACATCATACCTTTCAGACTGGTAAAAATGACATAAAAGGAAAATGATAAATGTTTAAGAGGACTTGGAATAACTGGGAAACTGATGCACTGTTTGTGGAGTTGTGAAATGATCCAGCCACTCTGTAGAGCTATTTGGAACTATGCCAAAAAGGAAAACAAATTTTGCATACTGTTTGATCCAACAATACCTAGCAATAGTAGCAATACTGGATCTCTATCCTAGAAAGATCACAAATAAGGAAAAGTCCTTACATATGCAAAATATTCATAGCAGATTTTTTGGGGGGAAATTTGGAAATTTTGGGGAAATTTTGGGGATGGTCATCAATTTTGGAATGGTTGAACAAGGCATAATATTTGAATATAATGCAATTCTATTGCACTATAAGAAGTCATGAATAAAGAGATTTCAGAAAAACCTAGAAAGACTTGTATGAACTGATGCAAAATGAAATGAGCACAACCAGGAAAGCATCATACACAACATTAGGAAATCTGTGTGATGATCAACTCTGAATGACTCAACTCTTTTCCACAATAGGATAATCCAAAATAAGTACAAAATACTTATGAAAAAAAATGCTATCCACATCCAACTAAAGAATTGATGAACTCTGAATGAAAGTCAAAACATATTTTTTCACTTACTTTATATTTTTCCTGTTGATATGCTTCTTTTCATAACTGTGACTAATATGTAAATATTTTTTACATGCTGACACATGTACAACCTATATAAAATTGCCTTCTATTTTTGGAAGAGGGGAGAGGAAGAAGGGAGAACAGAGAAAAATTTGGAACTCAAAATCTTGTAAGATTAATGTTAAATATTATCTTGACATTTAATTGCAGAACAATAAAATGCTATTAATAAAAAAAATAAAATAAATATTGGCTCAAGTGTCACCTTCTACAGGAAGTCTTTCTTAGTCCTTTAAGCTGCTTAATATTTTCTTTTCCAAAGTTTGCACTCATTACATACACATTTTGCATATATATGTTTGTTCATGAAAATAAGCATCTTGAGGACAGGGACTATTTACTTTTCTTTTGCATCTTCAGTGCTTAGCATTTTGTTCAATAGCATTTTATTTTTCCAGCACATTGTGTGGTAAATGTAATATTTACAAAATGAACAAAACTTGCTTATTACACATATTTACTGAACTCCAAATGTATCAGACCTTGAATTCCCAAAGAACTACACAAAAATAGCTGTTCTTATTGAAAGGAAATTGTGTATGTCCAAATCTTCTGGGTCTCCTGTAGTTTTTGCTAATTTCAATGTTCTATGTGCTGTGATTCTTTACAGGAAAGAACACTGAACCATGAGGGAAAAAAATTAAGAACCACTGGACTAAATGATCTCCAAAGTTTCTTCTAAATCAAAGTCCTGGAATACTGTAATCCCCTGACAGAGATGGTCACCTAAGGTCACCTAACTTGTGTTAGAGCACTTCTAGTAAGAAGCTAACTATCTTATAAGTATGAAATCTTCCATATCATAGTCCTTTTCAGATACTTAAAGACAGTTTTCTGTTCTTTGAAATCCTGGCCTGTTGCACAGTGTTAGGCACAATTTAATAACTTCTTTTTGAAATTTAGCTTCTTGTTATTCATTACTGCATGTTTATAATCTATATCAAATTGCTTACCTTCTCAAGAAGGAGGAGGGGGAGAAAATTTGGAATTCAAAATAAAAAGAATATTAAAGTTTCTTCAGTGTGTAATGGAGAAAAAAAATAAAAAAAAATATTAAAAGACTTTATCTTCTAAAACTTACGCCATGTAATCATTGTCACTGGTTTTGTAGAAGATTTTTGTAGATTTCACAAGAAGATATGGATTGGACTAGATGGCTTCTCAATCAATCAGTTAATCAATTAATAAGAATTTATCAAGTGATTATCCTGTTCCAAGAACTCTTTTAAGCACTGGAGATACAAGAAAGACAAGAATATGGTCCTTTCATTCAAGTACCTCACATTCAAATGGGGAAGAAATCATGAAAACAACTCTGCACATTCAAGATATATACAGTATCCATGATATTTAAATCTGAGAGAAAATTAGCAGTACAGGCAGAAAAAAAGGATGATCAGGAACAGCCTCTTGCAGAATGTAAGATTTGAGCTGATTCTTGAAGGAGGACAGGGAATCCATAAGTTACAGGTGAAGAAGGAGAATATTCTAATTACAGAGAGCATGAAGTACAAAGGAATCAAGTCAGAATAAGGAATATAATGAGTGCTGAATAGTAAAAAGATCAGTGCAATTGGATTATAAAGTGTTCAAAAGGGAACAAAGGGGGAAGATAGGAAGGGACTAGATTTAGAAGGGATTTAAAATCCAAATGAGCTTATGTTTGATCTTGGTCAGAGTACCACTAGAATTTATTGAATAAATGGTGAGATATTCAGACCTTCAGTTTAGAAAAATTATTGAAGAAAGATCAATCCTAAACAGAAGTTATACCTAGAGAATTTCATGGGGAGTTAATGAAGGACAAGATTTGAGAAGTGCTTCTTAGCCACACATGTATCATTCCTATTGTATTTTAAATTTGAACCCATTTCCCCCAGGGATGTTGTATATTCAGGGGGAAGCATATGTTCTCAAGATGTGGTAATTAACATGCTTTGTAACTAATACATCTTGCTGTATCCTCTTAGTAAATAGCTTTTAAGTAGCCATTTTAAAAACTAATATAATTTAACTGATATTGGGAGGGAGCATGCATGAACTTGTGAGCCACAGCATTTATAATACACAATTCCACAGGGTTACCATAGAGCATTGAGGAAAGTAATCTTTGTTCTCTCAGAACATAACTTACCATAATTTTAATTATATTAAATTAAAATTGTTTTTATAAAAAAAATTAAAAAGTTTTTGTACAAACAAAACTAATGCAGACAAGGTCAGCAGGGAAGCAATAAATTGGGAAATCTTTTTTAAATTTAAGACTTCTGATAAAGGCCTCATTTCTAAAATATATAGAGAATTGATTCAAATTTATAAGAATTCAAGCCATTCTCCAACTGATATATGGTTAAAGGATATAAATAGACAATTTTCAGATGAAGAAATTAAAACCATTTCTAGACATATGAAAAGGTGCTCTAAATCACTATTGACCAGAAAAACGAAAATTAAGACAATGCTGAGATACCACTACACCCCTCTCAGATTGGCTAAGATGACAGGAAAAGATAATGAGGAATATTGGAGGGAATATGGGAAAACTGGGACACTAATACATTGTTGGTGGAACTGTGAATGGATCCAGCCATTCTGGAGAACAATTTGGAACTATGTTCAAAAAGTTATCAAACTGTGCATACCCTTAAATCCAGTAATGTTTCTATTGGGTCCTATATCCCAAAATGATCTTAAAGGAAGAAAAGGGACCCACATGTGCAAAAGTGTTTGTGGCAGTCCTTCTTATAGTGGAGCCTGAGTGGATGTCCATCAGTTGGAGAATGGCTGAATAAGTTATGGCATATGAATGTTATGGAATATTATTGTTCTATAAGAAATGATCGGGAGGGTGATTTTCAAGAGGCCTGGAGAGACTTCCATTAACTGCTTGTGAAGTGAAATGACCAGAAACAGGAGATCATTGTATGTAGAGGGCTGGAACTCTGAAAAGGTATACTTAAATCTAGATCAGCAAGGTACTTAGTACTTAGTATGGTGATGTAATGCTTGAACATGCTGTGTGTTAAGAGATGTAATCATACTGAGGTATTTAAGGGAGCCAGGCACAGAAAACTCTCTCTCAGCCACAGCTCTCAGCTACAGACAAAAGAAAAGATGCAAGATTCCAGAATCCATCTTTGACCAGCCATGTGGCTCCCCTGCCTCCTTCATTCCTTTACTAAGACCAAGGATTTGGTTAATCCTGAGGTCCTCCCGAGATCAAGTCTGGTCATTACAATTGTACATGGCAACAACAATACTAAATGACAATCAGTTCTGATAAACGTGACTCTTTCCAACAATGAGTTGACTAATGCCAGTTCCAATGATCTCGTGATGAAGAAAACCATCTACACCTAGAGAGAGGATTATGGGAACTGAATATGGATCAAAACATAACATTCTCGCTTTTTTGTTGCTGTTCGATTGCATTTTGTTTTCTAACTCATTTACTTTCCTTTTTTTATCTGATTTTTCTTGTGCAGCAAGAGAATTATATAAATAAATATGTTTACATGTATTGGATTTAACATATTGGATTGCTTGCCATCTAGGGGAAAGAATGGGGGAAGGAGGGGAAAATCTGAAACACAAGGCTATAAATTATCCATGCATATGTTTTGAAAATAAAAAGTTTAAAAAATAAAAAAGAACCTAACCTACTAATGCAATATGAATTAGACTATTGGCTCCAGTGAAGATAACACATCAGGAATATACATTTATTGATTTATATTTGTACCTTGAACTGTGTTGGTAATTTCCCCATTTAATTTAATTTCCATTAGATTTATATGTTCTTTGATAGTAAGGACTGTCTTTTTCTGCTTTTTATATGCTCAACTCTTGTATCCTGACAGGAGATTATGAAATATTTATTGACTGATTGTTGACAGAAAAGGCAGCTGAAGTTTTGATAATTCAAAAATTTTTAATTGAAAAGATGTTTTCCAATGTCACTCAATGATGCAATAGGAACTAAAAACAATAGGCACTGCAGATAGCATCTTTCTTCATATGTCCTTCATTATTAATTTGGGTATTTATTATAATCAAAATAATTTATTCAGTCATTCTTAAAATAATATTGCTGTTACTGCATACATTGTTTTTTTTGGATCTGCTCATTTTACTTTTCGTTATTTTGTTCAAGCTTTTCCATGTTTTTCTAAGATTATTGACTCACCATTCTTTATAGCACTTCATAGTATTACATTAAGATTCATTTTATACATCATCTTATCCTTACTTCATAATTGTACAATTAGGTAGCTTCTACAAGTATCATTATCTCCATTTAAAGAAACTGATACTCCAATAACTTCAGGAACTTGATTAGGTTGTCACAGCTGTTATGCTAGAGATGGGATTTGAACCTAAAATTTCATGAGTCCAAGTTCCATCACTATCTTCTAAGTGCTTATCCCTGTGATTTAAGAACTTGCAAAAATAATGCACATAAATAGATTAGTAAAAGGTAAGTTAAATACAATAAACAAGAGGTTGATGGAGAAGGATGAACAATTTGAAAGGGAGGGATTCCAACCTGCTAGGAAGAATTTCATGGAGCAGATGGTACCTAAATGAAGTCTTGAATGAAGAGAAGAATTTCAATATGTAGAGATACAATTGTATTTCATTTCTGGCTTGGGAGGTAGCCAGGTAAATACACAGAAGTAGAAGAGGACAGTGTTAACTTGAAGGAAGCGTCAATAAATAATCTAGTTTGGACTTGGGAATGGGAACTTTGCAAAATAAGTGTGAAAAAGTGGTTTAGAGCTAGGTTTTGGAAAACCTTTGATAGTAGGATAAGATATTCATTTTTGTGTAAAATGGGGACTCTATTGGAGATCTTTATTGAGAAGGGTGTTATGATTAAATCTACAAGTTTAATCATTATTTATGGTAGCTGTATAAAGGATAAGTTGGAAAAAGAGTAGTAGAGGTAAGGAGAGTATTCAGAATCAATATTTATTAAATACTCTACTTTGTGCCAGACACCATGCTAAACATTAGGTAGACAAAAAGTGGCAAAAAACAGTTTTTTCCAAAAAAAATTACAATCTAAGGAAGATTATTGTACTACTCCAGAGAAGTATAGTAATTTGTACCCCCATTAAGATGATAGCAGAGGTAGTATATGGGATATTTGATATTGACAAGACTTGGTGAGTGATTGGATTTTATTTTAAAATCCTCCATTTTTAAACAGAATCCAGAGAAAATGAAATAGAAAACTAATACAGATCCAGTAAAATTTTTGTTTGCTCAGCTGAAATTTCATAGTTATCAACTAGATATGAATGGGAAAAAATTTCAGTCATTAGTTTTATCTCCTCACTAGTGCAGTGCAAATTCCCAAGGTAGAAAAGGCATCTTCTTGTTGTGATGTTATTCTGCATGAGCCAGAAAACTAATTAGTGGTCTTTGACTGCTTTGTTTAGGTGTTTCCACTTCTATCTTAAAAAATTCCCAAATCAAATTTGAATCAAATTATTTTGAACATTATCCAGACAAGTAATGAGAAACTCAGAAAAGGCCAATACATCTGTTGCAGAAAGATGACCTTGATTGCTTAATTTGAAGAGAGAAAGTGTCCTACTCCCTGACCCTTGGCTGAAACTTGTTATCAACATAAATATTTAGACTTTCATCTCAGCAGAGCTCAATAAAACATTTTAAAAAATAAGACAGTGGAGCTAATATAGTATTTTGATTAGCATGGCACTTAGTGAGCAAATCATGTGACCATAAATCTGGGGACTTGAGATCTAACTGTAGTTCTGTCATTAATTATTCATATGATTTTAATGCAAATTTTTCCTTCCCCTGATGCTCAGTTTCCACATCTGTAAAACAGATGTATGTGTAAGTATATGTGTGTGTGTGTGTGTGTGTGTAAGGAAGTGCAGAAGTCAGACTAGATCAAGGAATTAATGAATACATATTTTTAATCATCTACTAGGCATCTAGCACTGTTCTTTGCTCAGGAAGGATAAAAAAAAAAATTAGTTAAAACATTGATCCTTACCCTCATCGGAGTTTAGAGCCTGATTGAGGAAGAAGATACAAATAGAGGCAACTGACAACTAGATCTATGTCCTAAAGAGGACAAAGAAAAAGAAAAATGATCAAATTTGTACAGAGATATTTATGGTAGTTTTTTTTGTGTGGTGGCGAACTGGCAATTGACAAGATGCCAATCAATTGAGGAATGGCTTAACATATTGTGATATATGATTGTGATCTAATACTATTGTGCTGTAAGAAATGATGAGTAGTATTGTTTATAAAAACATTCAAAGACTTTTATCAGATGATGCAAAGTGAAGTGAGTAGAACCAGGAGAACACTGTACATAGTAAAAGCTATAATATAAGAATGATCAATTATGAAAGACTTAACTACTTTGACTAAGACAGTAATACAAAACAATTCCACAAGACTCATGATGAAATATACTATCAACATCTAAAGAGAGAACTGATGAACTCTGAGTACACATTAAATGTGCTTTTAAAAACTTTATCTTCCCCTCTTTCCCCACCCCCCAGTCTCTCTGTGTGAGTGTGTGTGTATTTTCTTTTATAACCTGGCAAATTGAGCATCTCAAATTGCTTGCATTTTTAAGAGGAATGGAGAAACAAGAAGGAAGGAGAAAATTTGGAATTAAATTTTTTATTAAATGTTATTTTATTAAAAATTAAAAGTTTAAATGCGATGAGGAAATATTTAACAAAAAATATATACCTATTAAAAACAAAAGTAACTGTAAACTCACAGAGGTATGCTGGGAAACGTTTAACAATTGTTGTTGAGTTGTTTTTTAGTTATGTCTGACTCTTTGTGAACCTATTTGGGATTTTCTTGGCAAAAATACTGATGTGTTTTGTCATTTAGCTTGCTATTTTGCCGATGAGGAAACTAAGGACAACAGGCTTAAGTGACTTGTTGAGGGTCACAAAGCTCTAGATGCCCAAGGCTAGATTTGAACTCAGGAAAAACAATTTTTTTCTGATTTCAGGCCTAGCATGTTATCCACTGCACCTTTTAGCTGCCCTGTTTAGATCTGGCTCTCCTAAAAAAATCTATGTATGAAATATTTAAAAGTTTAATTTGCATCATTAACATTTTATCTATTGCTTTTTAAAGTCTAAAATGAGCCCTACTCTGTAGTGTTTGCCATTTGCTAATTTCTCAGGTATAAATGCTCACAATGAAAATTTAACAGTTGGGCTTCAGTGCTTTACACATGCAGTGGGAGCTGATTCCAATATTTCCTTAAGTGAAGGTAATATACAATAAGTATATTAGAGAAGTTAAAAACACTTTGAAAGTTCTGAAGGAAAAAGTCATCCCTGGGTTGGCCTTTGAATGATAGCTAGGAACTGAGGGAATAAAATCCAGGAGGAAGGATATTTCTCCCTCCCTGTCCCCCCTATAATAATGTAAGTAAAGGCAATCATATAAGAAAGCAGAGCACAGTGTGTTCAGAGACCAAACCAGTTCTTTGGCTGGGACATATATTATCTCTATGTTTCTTTCCAGTTCTAAACAACCACTTTATCTCTGATTACTTTGAAAAATACTCCAGAGAGGGAGAATTGTGTTGATTATCATGGTTTGTTTTGAGTCCCTTTATGATATTTTCTGCATTTCCTCATGGATTCCTGTGAGTCTTCTGCATTTTCATTATCTGTCTGGTGAAACTGTGTGCCAAAACATATAAATGCATTTATATACTTATACAGTAACCGGGGACTACTTTATCCACATTAGTGTCAGTCAATTGACAAGCATTTATTTATTAAGCAGTTACTATGTTTCAAACATTTTGATGAGCAGTAGGATAAAAATAAAAAGGGGAAATGGTTTTTGTTTTCAAAGAGCTGCAGTCTGGGAAGAGAGGCAACTTTCAAGTAACTATGTAGCTATGAGATACCTATGCAAGATAATGAAAGATAAAGTCAGAGAAAAGGCACTTATGGATGGGTGGCAAAGGCCTCCCACAAAAAAGTTTTTGTTGAATTGTCTCCAGGGAGGAAGTCAGGAGGGAGAAGTGAGGAGGAAGAATATTCTAGATGTAGGAATAGCAAATAAAAAAATGTAGTTGAGGTAATGGAATCTCACAGATGATCAACAGCAAGTAAGACAGTATAGCTGGATCATGAAGTGAATAGAGAGGATGAGATTGCAAAATTAGGAAGGGGTAAGATAATGGAGAGTGCTAAAATTCAAACAGGATTTTGTATTTGATTCTGGAGACAGTAAGAAGGTAAGAAGTGACTGGATTTGAATGGATGATGTGAGGGGTGTGTGTGTGTGTGTGTGTGTGTGTGTGTGTGTGTGTGTGTGTGTGTGAAATGAGAAGAGAGAGAAAGATACACACAGAGAGAAGAGGGAGACAGAGAGAAAGAGAGAAAAAAGAAAGAGAGAGAGATAGAAAAACAGAGCCAGACAGACAAAAGACAGAGAGAAAGACAGAGACAGAGAAAGAGAGAGAGAGAGACAGAGAGAGAGGAGAGAGAGACAGAGATAGAGAGAGAGAGTGAGAGAGAAGGAGGGAGAGAGGGAGAAAGGGAGGGAAGGAGGATGCATTAATGTGTAGAAACATGAAGCAGGGAGATCAAATAGATTATTGCAATAGATTGTCAGGTAATGTGGTAATGAAGCTCCATACCACAATGGTGGCATATAAATAGAAAGAAGAAGATTATGTATATCTATACATGATCTATTATGAGTATAGAAAAAAGCAAGATGAATTATTAAGGATGGTACAGAAATTGTAAGCCTGAATGAGTGGGAGAATAGTGATATCTTTAATACAAATAAGGGAGCTGTGAAGAAGAGGAAAATATGTTGAGTTTGAGATAACTATGGGACAAGGAAGTTAGTGAGATGGGATAGGAAATCAGCATAGACACTGGGGCTGAATATATAAATATCAATAGGGCTAAATATGAGCTATGAAGAATTTCTACAGTAAACTTTTGGTATAGACCAAATTGAGAGTGGTGTTTTAAATATTTTTTGAGAGTTCCAGAGATTCAACTTAGCTCACTTAAGTCTAGAATTGAAAGGAGTGGAGAGGATGTACCGAACCTCATATTACATTTATTGTATTTACTTATCTGCATACATGTTCTGTTCCCCACCCTCCCATTCCCCAACTCCAATTTCAGAAGAGAGAATATGAACTATTACATTTTGGACTTTTTAAACCCAAAGCCTTGCATAAGGTTTCACCCAGAACTTAACATATTTAACATAAATTTAACATAATCATTAACATATTAATGATTTTTTAAAAATAGAATTAGGATGAGACATATATAGTAAAACCTCCTAAAATTATCTGCCTTTAAAAAGCAGGAGGTGCGAAGGACAGACAGAGAAAAACACAGGGAGGTAGAGACAGAGAGACAGAGACAAAGAAAAGAAATCTATTAATTTAAAAAGAACTTATTGTCAAGCTAGCACTGTGCTAAGCACTAGGAATATAACAACAAAATTCTCCCCACTCTTAAGGAGTTTATACCTAATGGGGAAGAAGGCTCCTAAAAGGATTTAGAAAGCAGCCATGAGTAGAACTTGAATTTATTATGGGCAACCTTAAATATGCACCAATTAGAAGAGACAGCCATAGGGACAGACCTATCTCCAGGGTGAGAAGGTTGATGTTAAGGAGGAAGAAAACATCAGAATTGGAGCCAGAAGGGGTCTTCTATATCTTTGTACACTAAGATTAATCAGAATAATTTATTACCTGTAACTAGGCTTATTATTATTCATTTGTTGGTAAAGATTTATGCCCTTGGGTTCTTGACCTCAGATGTTCCTACTTTACTCTGTCTACTCTGATCTACTCTGATCTACTACTACTCTGAACACAAAATCAAAGATTTAGAGCTGAAGAGGCTTTAAGGTCTGTAATTTTATAGAACTGAGACTCAAAAATGTTGGATGACTTTTTCACAGTTATACAAATAATAAGAAGCAGAACTGGGATTAGAACCCATTATCTCCAACTTGGAAACCATAGGTGTATTGTTGATGATAGGGTTGAAGCTAAGATGAAAAAGTATGAGATTAGTATGCTGGATGGTGAGCTTTGGCAAGAGAAACAGATGGGGAAGCACTGAATAAGCAACAAAAGCTTAGGTCAAGAAAAGTTCCAGATTGCTCTCATATAGTGACTTACTATGCAAAATAGATTTTATTTTAGAAATAATTTACATTTTCCTTCATATTTCTAAAATATTTTCTCATTTTTATTCTCACAATATTTTTGTGGGATAGTTAGCACAAGCATTATTAACTCCATTTGGTACAGAGGAAAAGTGAAATGACTTATCTAGTGTAGAATCATTCATTTCCATTTGTTTAATTCTAATTTTAACTGAATTATTTTCTTCAGTTAGTTTTTTAAACTTCTTTTGCATTTGGCCAATTGAACTTTTAAATGAGGCATTTTGTTCATTGCATTTTTTCCATTTCATAAATTGGTTTCTTTTTCATATCTATTTTTGAGGAGTTATATACTTTTTCCATTTCATCAAATCTATTTTTAAAGAGTTTTCTTCAGATAAATTTTATTTTAATTTTTCCAAACTGTCTTAAAAAGTTCTCATTTCCTTTCTACATTTTTCTTCTAATTCCCTTTTCAGATCCTTTTTTGAATTCTTCCAAGAGAGCTTTAAAAAATGGGGAATAGCTCATATCACCCTTTGGGGCTTTATCTGGAGATGATTTGCCTTTATGATCCTTAGGGTTTTCAGTCTGTTCTTTTCTTTCTCCATAAAAGCTACCTATGGTCAGAGTTCTTTTTGCTTTTTTGCTCATTTTTTAAAAGGTTGAGGTCTGCTCTCAGGGCAAAGGGGTGACAGCAGCTTTAGATTGTCCTAGGGCCAGTGCTGCTAACTCACTTCTGGTGCTGGGTAGATATGACGAAGTGACGTGTTTTTCTGGGCTTCAGAAGCTCAGTATTTTCCTTTTGTATTCACTTTGTATGTCTCATCTCTAATCTGCTGATACACTAGCTTGTAATTAGGATAGAGTAGTGGAGGAACTTCCCAGTAGATTCCATTGTGAGCAGTTGCTGTAAGATCCTGGCTCCCTGCACATGCTACATCTGTGCTCAGCTGGTTTCCCCCCTCCCCCACCCTACTCTGCACATTTGAAACAGATCTTTTTTGGAGTTCTTCCAAAGTATCTTTGCTGAAAATTTGTTAGACTCCAAATATTTATGGGTTCTGTCACTCTAAAATTAGTTCAGAGGCTTGATGTGATATTGATCTGTTTACTCTCCTTCATCTTTGCTCCATCTGTCAGATTCTGTGTTTTTATAATGGTATTGACAAGAAGGCATTATCCTCAGTCCAGAGTGTTCATGATAGCACACAAATGAATCTGAAGGAGGGAGGCAAAATGGCAAAAATAATTTTTTTTCATCTACTTGCTACTGATGTGTCTTGTTTTCAATAAATCAGCTCTCCTGAAAATCCAACTTTTGAAAATGAATGTATCTTTGAATCAGTCTTTGAGTCATTATAGTAAGAGATTCAAAACACCATGGACATTACTAGTTCTGGTTCTGCCACTAATTAGTTGCATAACTTGGGTAAATCATTGGCACTCTAATATACACTATTACTCTATTATACTGTGATCATTTTTTGTATAATTCTCTATACTTATGTGTTCTGACTTTCCTCTCATGGAAACCAATGACTTCTTATATTTTAACAGTAAGCTTAACATCAACATTCCCTCATCTGTAACACAAAAACAATGGATTAGTTGCCCCTAAAATTTCTTCCACCTATCATTTTATGACCTCTAACTTCCTCAAGACTATTTATAAACATGCCAGAACCAGAATTAAAACCTAGATCACTCGACTTCAAGTCCAAAATGTTTATCAGTATGCGATGATGCCTTCTTACCACTTGAAAATTGTTTGAGATGGGGAGGGAAGAAAAGAAAAATGGAGAGTAGCTATTTAAACTGACCAAACCAGATGAGCTAATAAGAGAAATCTACTGATTATACAAACTGAAAGCCAGAAAATCCAACCTTAAGTCACCAAAAGATTAAAAACATACTAAATTTTTCAGCAAGTGTGAGGTGATCACTTTGAATGTTAAGTGGTTCTATGCCCTAACTTGGCAAAATGGTGATGGATCTGAATGAATGAATGAAGATACATCAATTTATAAGATCTTATGAGAATTATGGTACAGCAGAAAGGGCATTATGCATATATGATAACCCTTCAATGCTGTGATATGATTACTATGCCTATACCACAAGAAGATCAATGAAAGAGCAAAAGCATCAAAATGTAAAATTTTAATAGCATCTCTTTTTGTTGTAGTAAAGAACTAAGGTGGTGCCTATCTATTAGGAATGACTGTACAAATTATGGTATATTAAAGAAATAGAATATTATACATAAGAAGTGATAAAATGTATGGTTCTAAAGATATCTGGGAAGATTTGTATATACCAAAAGTTTGTAAAGGGATAGGGATTAGGAAAATAATTTATATAATAGTGACATTAAAAAGAAAAAAATTGTTAGACTTAAGAATGCTGGTCAATGAAATTGCCAGCTATAACACTAGAGAATTGATGTTGAAACCTACTACCCATTTTTGATGAAAGAGGGGATGGACTCAAGTTACAGAATAAGAAGTCTATTTTTGGACACAAACAATGTGGGAATTTATTTTTCTTTACTTCATGTTTGTTATAAGTTTTGGCTTTTCTTTTTTTTTTTTTCAAATTTGAGAGGAGAAGAAAGAAAAGGGGAGATTGAAAGGCAAGAGGAGATAGGAATAAGATGGCAAAAAATAAAAGAAAAGAAAGAAAACAAGAGAAGAACATGGAAATATCTTTTTAAAAATACAAAGTAGACATTAGGAAAGAAAGAAATATTTAAATAAAATATCAGCAAAAAATTAAAGAGACTTATCATCAGGGTAATACAGTATGACCATATAGAATTTATACCAGGGATGTGGGGCTGGTTCAATAGCAGGAAAATCATCATCATAATTGACCATATAAATAGACAAATTTACAGAAATCATATGATTATCTCAATAGGTGCAGAAAAAGAATATGACAAAATACAACACCCATTCCTACTTAAAACACAATAAAACATAGGAATAGATGAAGTTTTCCTTAAAATGATCAGTAACATCTATCTAAAATCATCATCAAGTATTATATGTAATGGGGATGAACTAGAAGCATTCCCAAAAATATCCACGGTGAAACAAACTTACCCATTATCACCACTAGTTTTCAGTACTATACCAGAAAGATTAGCTTAATAATAAAAGAAAAAAAAAGAAATTGAAAGAATTAATTGAAGTAATGAGGAAACAAATCTATCACTCTTTGCAGATGATATGATGGTATATTTAGAGAATTCTAGAGAATCAACTTAAAAAACTACTAGAAATGATTAACAATTTTAGCAAAGTTGCAAGATATAAAATAAACCCACATAAATTATTGGTGTTTCTATATATTACCAACAAAGTACAGCAGCAAGAGATAGAAAGAGAAATCCCATTTAAAATAACAGTAAAAAATATAAAAACATCTGGGAGTCTACATGCCAAGCAAAATCAAGGAACTATATGAACACAGTTACCAAACACTTTCCACAGAAATAAAGTTAGATCTAAACATTCAGAAGACTATCAAGTGCTCATTGGTAGGCTGAGTTTATATAATAAAAGTTACAATTCTACCTCAATTAATTTATTTAGTCAATGCCATATTAATCAAACTATCATGAAATTACTTTATTCAGTTAGAAAAAGAAAAAAAATAATATTCCTCTGGAAGAAAAAAGGTCAAGAATTTCAAGGGAATTAATGAAAAAGAAAATGCAAAGGAAGGTGGCCTTGCTGTACCATCCCTACTATTTTAAAAAGTGGCAGTCATGAAAACCATGTGTTATTGACTAATAAAGTGTAGTGGATCAGTGGAATGGGCTAAGTTCATAATACACAATATTCAATGAGTATAGTAATCTACTACTTGATAACCCCCAAGACTCCAGCTTCTGAGATAAGAACTACTCTTTGACAAAAATTGCTAGGAAAACTGGGAAATAGTATGGCAGAAAGTAGGCATTGAGCAATATCCTTTACCAAGATTAGGTCATCATGAGTTCAGGATTTAGACATAAAAAGTGACATTATAAGCAAACTAGGAGAATAAAGGATAGTCTCTCTCTCTCTCTCTCTCTCTCTCTCTCTCTCTCTCTCTCTCTCTCTCTCTCTCTCTTTCTCTCTCTCTCTCTCTCTCCCTCCCTCCCTCCCTCTCTCCCTCCCTCAGATCTGTAGAGAAGGGAGGACTTTATGGCAAAAAAAGAACTGAAAAACATTATGAAATGCAAAATGGTTAGTTTTGTTAGCATTAATTTAAAAAGGTTTTGCACAAAAATAATGCAACCAAATTTAGAAGGGAAACAGCTATCAAAACATTTTTATAGCCAGTATTTTTGGTAAAGGCTTCATTTTAAAAAATATATAGAGACTTAACTAAAATTTATAAGAATACAAGCCATTCCTCAATTGATAAATAGTCAAAGGATTTCAGAAGAAATTAAAGTCATTTCTAGTTATATGAAAAAAAAATCTAAATTACTATTGATTAGAGAAGTGCAAATTAAGACAATTCTGAGGTACTCCTTCACACTTCTCAGATTGGCTAAAATAACAGGAAAAGATAATGATAAATGTTGAAAGGGATGGGAGAACTGGGACACTAATTCATTGTTGGTAGAGTGATGAAATGATCCAACCATTCTGGAAAGCAATTTGGAACTATGCCAAAAGGACTATAAACTGTGCTATGCTTTGATCCAGCAGTCTTCCTACTGGGTCTGTATCCCAAAGGGATTATAAAAGAGGGGAAAGGACCCACATGTGTAAAAATATTTGTAGCAGTCTTTTTTGTAGTGGCAAAGAATTGGGAATTGAGTTGGGTGTCCATCAGTTGGGGAATGGCAGAACAAGCCATGGGGTATGAATGTAATAGAATATTATTGCTCTATAAGAAATGATGAACAGGGTGATTTCAGAAAAGGCTGGAAAGACTTACATGAATTGATGTTAAGTGAAGTGAGCAGGACCAAGAGAACATT
Organism: Sminthopsis crassicaudata; assembly: GCF_048593235.1. Taxonomy (NCBI): domain Eukaryota; kingdom Metazoa; phylum Chordata; class Mammalia; order Dasyuromorphia; family Dasyuridae; genus Sminthopsis; species Sminthopsis crassicaudata. The sequence goes on along the minus strand of NC_133617.1, from coordinate 113,403,014 downwards.
GTACACAGTAATAACAAGATTATTTGATGATCAACTGTGACAGACTTTGATCTTTTCAACAATGTGATGATTCAATATACTTGTGATAGAAAGTGTTATCCAAATTATTTTTCTTGCATTTTTGTGTCTTTTTTTCAGAACTAGTATATATGACAGCATGATAAAGCAACACATCCTAATATGATGTTTGTAGTATGTATAGATATGATATAAGATAATATATTTTACAAACAGAACTTGACTTTTTGAAAAATTTTATCTTCTAGAAAAACTTTCCTCAATATTCTACAGCAGGATTGCAGATCCTATTTCCTGAGACCTTGTGGATATTGGTGCATTTTTTTAAATAAATAAAAAGGTTAGTTTTGTCTGAAGGGATAAAGACCTGTTGAAATACAACAATTATGAGGTGCCATGAATGAATAAAACAGGGAAATACATATACTAGATCATTAATAAAAGTGAAAGATGGAAGGATTGAGTGCATTTCCTGAAACATACTCATTGGGATTCCATTGTTATTCACAGAGTGGGCTGTGTTACTCCTTTTACACAGTTGGAAATGGCAGACTTCTTTATATAAGATTTGCTTGTTTGTAAAGACAACTGACATGCATGTTTGATTCATCCCCAGAGCATAGACATGGCTTAAGATGTTATTTGAATTGTCATATGTTAATGATATAAAATCACTATTTTAATGTTGAGAGACTTACTCCATGCACCCCTGGCCCAGTTCCAATCTCTGGCTCCATGTACATTTGCTGCAGCAGATGATTTTGCTTTACGTTTTTTATTTATACTTTTCCAAGAAAAGCTCTAGAGACTAATCCCATTTTGGCCAAGTACAAGGTGATCTAGCCAACTTCTTTTATTTCTCACGGTCATAATGCTTAATAACAAAATAAAGAATCACTGTATATTAAATGGAAAAAATAACCTTTAAAGTATAAATTCATATATTTTGCTTTTACATCACATATACATATATATACATATATGTATGCATATATGTATAAACACACACACATAAAATTCTTCCTCTTTTTCTTCCCAAAGAGAAATGCCTCATAACAAATTTTTAGGAAAGATATCAGGACTAGACCTATGATTTCATTAGTTTAGAAAGCTCCCAGATAACCAAATAAGGAAACTCCTTCTGCTAAAGCAAGTTGGCATATTGTCTGCAAGTTACAATCTGAAAGAGGTTTTCACAGCACTAAGAAGCTAAATGACTTGTCTAAGGTCTGACATCCGGCATATGCCAGAGATAGAACTGATAGATTATCCTGCTTCAAAGATTGGTTTTCTAGCCACTGTGCAACACTGTCATATCAAGGGGAAAAAAATGAAAAAACACCAATCAAACAAACAAACAAATCAAGGGAGTGTGACATGTATTATTGCAAAGAACAAGAGAAAGTATAAGTTTTCATATATTTTCTTTGGGTTGAAATTTGATTGTTACTATTTTGCAATATTCTATTTTGTTTTATTCAAGAAAAACCCTTTTAGCTTTATCAATAGTGAACTTAATCATTTGCTATGGTAAAAATAATAATAATAATAATTTATTGTAGAGGGTATGACCAGGAGGAAGCAAGAAGCTTAGCACCTTTTTTGTTCTAGCACTAAAGTTTTCCCTAACAAGATATAAACAGCTTCACTGATATCACAAAGTAAGAAGGATTGATTGCATCATGATATTTAAGCAGAACCAAGTCAAAGCTAGCATACTCCTAAGCCTGGTTTCTCTTTCCAGCCTTTGTACTTCACTCATACACTCAGACATATTTTTATCATGATGGGAGAGTTGGGATACTTTTTGGTATCCACTACCACTTTCAGATTCTTTCTCCACCCTCATTAACCATTTTTCAATTTTATATCCATACAATCCATATTTATTACCCAATCAAGATTTTGGTGTCTGTTTTTTTATGGCCCTTCAAGACACTCTCCTTCCTTTCTCAATAAGTTCAGTACTTGGCTCACAATCTTTTGTTCTTCCACAATTCCTGCCATCATACTTCAACATACATATCAATAATTCCTCTGATAACCTTATTTCTTCATTTCCTCAATTTCCTATTACTTACTCTAAATTACCTCTATTATACGTAGAGATGGCCTTACCTTTAATTGAACTTGCCCTCATACACAAATGTACTACTCTCATATTCATGAAGTCTATCTATCTATCTATCCACAATTTGTTGTCATTCCAATATTCCATCTTCCTTGCAACCAACCCCTCAACTCATTATTTATTCTCACTCTTATCTCTAATCCATCTATCCCTTCAGTTCTGTATTTGCTATCACTTATTCTCCTCCCTTCTTTACTTTTACCTCTTGGTGCAAAAATCAAGGTCACTCACTGAGAGCTCCCTCTTCACCCTTTTTTCATGCAAAGAAGTAGCCTTTCTCTTTGCCAAGATTAATCCTTTACATGCATAAATGTTTTTTTTATCCCGTTTTATCCCATCTACTCTTATAGATTTTCCTTTTAACATTCCCATTCTCTTACTAACCTTCAATTTTTTACTGTCCATTGGATGCTTCTCTACTACTTACAAACCTAGCTATGTTTCCTTTGTCCTCAAAAATCTCTCACTTGATTTGATTGCTCCATCACTGTTATCATCCCACATATTTTCTGCCATTTTGACTAAATGCCTTGAGAAAGCTATCTACAATAGATGCTTTTATTTCATTTTCTCTCCTTTATGTCTTAATGCTCTGCACTCTGGTTTTTGGCCTCATCACTCAAATGAAAGTACTCTCTCCAAAGTTACCAGTGATTTCTTAAATGCCAGATCTAATGGTCTTTTCAATCCTTACCCTTTTTGGTTTCTCTGCAGACTTCAATATTGTTGATAATCTTCCTGACCTTGATATTCTTTAGATTTCTGCAGTTTTTCTTCCTATTACTATTCTTCTCATTCTCTTTTGCTGGATTTTCACTGAGGTCACATCCTTGGAGGTTTCCCAAGACTCTGTCCTGGCCTTTTTCTTTTCTTCTTCTATACTAGTTTTAATTAATGACCTTATCAAGTCCCAGAGATTTAACAATTCCTTTTATAAAATGATTTTCAGTCATAACACCCTTGTTGACTTCTAATATCCCATATCCAACAGTCCATTGGACATTCTGAACTGGATGTTTCAGAGACATAATAAACATAGCATGTCTGACCTTATTTTGTTTTCTTCTAAAGTTATCCTCTTTTTATCTATGTAGGACAGTGTTTGGCACATGGCAGTCATTTAATAAATCTTTATTGATTGACTTATACAGGGTTTAAAGATTTGCAAAACTTTTTTTTCTAACATCCCATTTGACATTGGTTAATGCATGAACAAATCAGCAAATATATAAGTGCTTACATAGCTATATGTTAAGGGGACAATTGGGGACAATTTTTTAAAATCTTTTTTATTAAAGCCTTTTATTTACAAAATATATGCATGGGTAATTTTTCAACATTGACCCTTGCAAAGACTTCTGTTTCAAATTATTCCTTCCTTTCCCCCATCCCCTCCCCTAGATGGCAGGTAACCCAATACCTGTTAAATGTATTAAAATATATGTTAAATACAATCTATTTATACATATTTATACAGTTATCTTGCTGCACAAGAAAAATCAGATCAAGAAGGAATAAAAAAATTGGGAAAAAATCAAAATGCAAGCAAACAACAATAGAAAGAGTGACAATGCTATGTTGAAGGGAATAATTCTTTATCTAGCAAGGAATAAAGGTGAACACAAAAAACAGAATAGTTTCAATTGTGTGAAATTAAAAAGCTTTTTAATGAACAAACAATGTCACTAGGATAAGAAAGAAGCAATTCTTGTCAATATATCTTTGCAATGATCAGCTATCAAGATATAGAGAACTTATAAGGTGGCTGTGTTGTACAGTTGATAGAGCTCTGGCTCTGGAGTCAGGAGGACCTGAATTCAAATATGGTTTCAGATACTTGACACTTAGCAGCTGCGATCCTGAGCAAGTCATTTAATTCTTATTGCTTCACCAAACAAATAAATATAGGGAACTTAAGAATAGTTGATAGATTAAGGTACTTGCTGCTTGATATACTTTGAATGCCTTAAAAATAACTTGAAAATTTTGTGCCTATCCCCTTGATTAGATATGGCTTCCCAGAAAAAAGCATTTATCCATAGGAAGGGGGATGCCCAATAAAAACTGAGTGTCAAATACTTAAAGGAGTGACTTTGTAATATAGATCAATAGGTCTTCCAAGCTCAGGCTAAATAAGGTACAAGTGGACCATTACCTAAATTAGCTTGCAAAAGTTTCCTGATGGTGCTGAAAAGGAGGAAAATTGTCACTTCAAAAATTGGCTCTAAGATCAGCTATTCAACTTCTCACAGTTAATGATTAGAGTATGTGTAATATACTTTGTAATCCTATCTTTTATTCCTCTAACAAGAAACGAGGGTCATTGTGAGGGGGTAGTGCTTTGAATCAGTTACACTGGTAGAAAGTGACTTCTCATTCTAATTCTTTCTGAGATGTTGCGCTGCCTCATGATTTTGGCTAAGTTACTTGGAATCTGTCCATTTTGTTCTGCAAAGAGAATAGAATAAAGAACTTTAAAGTGCAGAGACTGTAGCATGTACTAATCAAGACTGTAAAAATTGAGTAGAAAATTAAGAAGATGAAATGAAAAACATTTATTAATACATGAAAAATGTTGTGTTGGATCCTGGGCAAACAAAATTGAAAATCAAAAAGTCAATTATTTCAGTGCTTCAAAACTCTGTGCTATTATTTCTGCAGAATGAATCCCTCTATAACTCAGAAATAATCCTTGGAAGTGACTGGGGCTGAAAAAGTCATTTGACTTGAAGATGAGCTAGACCTCCCTTAAATGATACTCATATGATTCAGCATCAGACCATATGCATCAGTAAATCATCCAATTAAATAAGCATTTCTTAAATATATCCTAATAGGTTCTAGGTAGATAAAAACAAAGATGAAAAGAATTTCTGCCTTCAAAAAACTTATATTATGCTGAACAAAAACAATTCATACACAAATAAGTAAATATGAGGGACAGAGAAAGAGAGGGGGGAGAGAGAGAAGGGGGGAGGGACAGACAGAGGGGGGAGAAAAAGAGGGGGGAGGGAGAGAGGGGGGAGAGAGAGGGGAAGAGAGAGAAGAGAGAGAAGAGAGAGAGAGAGAGAGAGAGAGAGAGAGAGAGAGAGAGAGAGAGAGAGAGAGAGAGAGAGAGAGAGAGAGAGAGAGAGAGTCAGAGCCAGGGAGAGACAAATAGAGAGAGACACACAAACACAAATACACAGATAGATGGAGACAGACAGAGACAGAGACAGAGATGAAGGCGGGGGGGGGGAGAGTAAGATCTGTATCTGTGATTTTATGAATAAGGGAACTCTTAGGTAAGGAAAAATTTCTGCCAGTATTAGTACATACAATCAATTGTCTTAGAAAGCAGATTAGAACAATGAGAGATTAGAACAATGACTTGCCCAGGGTCACATAGCCAGTATATATGTCAAATATGTGTGATCTGAAGCCAGATCTCTGGCTTTGAGACCCGTTCTCCATATACTTTGCAACTCTGTGTTTCAAATAAATACAAAATATATGTGATATAACTACACATTAAAAGGGAATGGGGAGGCCTCATGTAGAACAATGTACTTGAGCTGAGCCTAGGACTAAAAAAACAGGTTGGAAAGGATTCCATACATGGGGTATAGACTATGCAGAGGCGTGTAACTGAGAGATGGCATAACATGTATGAAGGCTAACAAATAGGTCAGTTTAACTGAAACATAGACCACTTTCTTAACTTACCATTCTTTTTTTTTCCCCCTGAGGCAGTTGGGGTTAAGTGACTTGCCCAGGGTCACACAGCTAGGAAGTGTTAAGTGTCTAAGGGCAAATTTGAACTCAGGTCCTCCTGACTTCAGGACTGGTGCTCTATCTACTGCACCACCTAGCTGCCCCTTAACTTACCATTTTTAACTTGTGCTCTCCTAGCATAGCTTTTAAGAACCCAGTGTTATTTCCTTACTATTATGAGATATCAGAGTAGGATGTTAGAGGTGGTTTAGTGAATACATTGAAATGTTTCTTCACCAGTTTTCTAAAGTTAACAACTGCAAATTTTCTGTATAGTTTTTTTATTCAATTACCAATTTTTTTTTCTTTCCATCCCTCTCAGAAAAAGGGAGTGAGTACAAAGCCCTTGTAACAAATAATCAATGAAAAAATTTTCTTATTGGCCATATTAAAAATACACAATTTATTTATTATTTCTTTTTACTTTTCTGTTAGGGTAGAGACAACATTCTTCACCAGTAGCCCTCTAGATTGATGGTTATTGCATTGAGCAAAATTCTTAAATTAAAAATAATTTTTCACGATATTTTTATTGTTCTCCTTGTGGTTGCACTCCTCCTCCTCTTCCTTTTCCAATATTGATGTCATAATATTTATTGTTCCATTTATTTTATTCCTTTCACTCTTCATCATTTATATACAATTCTTCCCATTTTTATATACAATTCTTCTTATGTTTAAAACTATCTTTAAAATACAATAGCATTACATAATAATCATATGCAATAATTTGTTTAGCCATTACCAAGTTACAACCTTAATTTCCAAGTCTTTGATGCTACAAAAAGAACTGCAAATAGGATAACAGCCATGTACATATGATAATATACTATGTATATAGGAAATTGAGAAATAGTTGTGAGGCAATAGTCCTTTATTAAAAAATTTATGGTGGATTTCAGATCTTCCTTATGATCTGAGATATCCCTTTCCTCCAGGCCCTTAGTTTCATATTTCTTAACCCAATGATACAGAAGAGACACAGTAAAATACAGAACCTCATAGGCCAATAGATCTTGACTTCTATCCTCCAGAAGGGTGTACACAAAATAAGAGATTTCATTGCTTAATAAATGAACTAATGAACAGATGTTGACCTCTCTTGACCTCTCAAGAAGTCTTACCAAGTCAATGAACAGACCTATTGATGGACAAATGAGCATCTACACAAACCGATGGATCAGAAGACAGACAGGCTACATGCTGGAAAACTGTGTCACTTATTGGCCAACTGCTCCTAGCCATCTCTCCATACTGGGCAATAAAGGGATGACAAGGGATGGAGACAGGCTTTTCATGTCATAGAGTCACCTCTACTGTACTGGGCTTGATCACCATAATGAAGCTAAAACTAAGCAGAATTGCTCTAATTAGCTTCCTATAGTTGAGTAAGTGAAGGGATTATCTGCAGTTCACAGCTCTGGGCTTACTATACAGACCTTATAATTATTACACCTATTGAATCATATAAAACTGAATAATACTAATTGGAATAAAATAGGGGTCCAAATAATTATCTATGATGTCATTCTTTTCTTACCAATAGTGTACTCTTATCCCCAAAGCTTAAGTATTTACATTTGTTAAACACAAGGTTGCTATTTACTACTGTATATTGTATGTCCACTCTATTCCACAGATCCACTTTTCTATTTCTCAGATAGATAATTTTAATCTTATAGTATAGTTTAATATCTGGTACACTAAATCTCTTTCCTTCATGTTTTTCTTCACACTGACCTTTCTACATACCTTTCAATAGCTACAGAGGAGCTAATAATATAGGTTGGAAAAACATGGAATTTTAATTTACCCCCTTAATAATCATGTTTCCAATTAAAATCATATTTACATGAACATCCTCTCCCTTGGCCATACCAATGCTGGGATTTATTTTCCTTAGAAAATTTTTTTTTCAAGATAAATATTCCTTTTCAGGTAATGGGGACTAAAAAGCAATATTCTTGCCTCCAAGAAAGTCTAAGGAAACAAGATTGGGATTTTACATTCATAGGAGATTCTTGGCTACATGATGACTGAGAAAAGCCTATCCTAAATGCTGATAATAACAATAACATGAGGAGGATATAGAGATATAACAATAAGCTTGCCATAGATATGCCTATAATTCCTATGCTTCAGAATCAAGCTACAAATTTTGGAATCTGAGTCAAATATAAGGAACACACATGGGTGGGATATTCTCCTTAAAATTAACTAAAATGCTCATGATGTAAAAACAATAACAAATAATTAAGAGAAATAGAGAAATATGTGTAACTATCATGACATCTCTGCTAATGAATAGTGAAAATGTTGACATTTTTCCCATCTAATTTTGGTGATCTGTAAAAAGCCTCAATTTTCCTACTTATTTGCTGTTCCACCTGTTTATGCACAAAAAACACAAGCTGTCTGAATGTATTTTTGCTTCTATTCAGAAGAAATTTTAAAAATTCAAAATAAATAAAAAATAGGAATAACCTTACTTCAGAGTAGACTAATTTAGAGAGTAGACTAATTTAGATTAAAGATTATTGGAATAAGGACTTTTAAAAAGGAGAATCTTTATGAGAAGGCTTTATGAATAAAAGAGATTAAGAGTACTTTGAGATATAAAATGGATAATTTTGATTTAATAAATGAAAAAAAGTTTTGTACAAATAAAAGCAATATAGTCAACATTAGAAAGAAATTAAAAATTGGCAGAAAATGATGGACAGTTTCTCAGATAAACATCTTATATCTAAAATATAGGAAGAACTTTGTCAAATAACTATGAATCATTTCCCAATTCATAAATGATTAAAGGATATGAACAGGCAGGTTTTCAATAGAGAAATCAAAACTATATAGTAACATGAAAAAATGCTCTAAATAATTAAATTAGAGAAATGCAACTTAAACCAAATTTGAATAATCATTTCTCACTTATCAGATTGTTTAAAATAATAGAAAAGGAAAATTACAAATGTTGGAGGGAATGTGGAAAATGAATATACTGGTATTGGAACTGTGAACTGATCCAACCCTTTTTGGAGGACAATCTGGAATTGTGCTCAAAGAGTTATAAAATTGTGACCAAGAAATACCATTATTAGGTTTCTCAAGATGATCAGGATAAAAGGAAAAGAAAGTATAGGTTCTAAAATATTTACATCAGATCTCTTTATTTTATTATTTATTATATTTATTTTATTTACATCAGAACTGGAAATTAAAAGAATCCTCATCAATTAGAGAATGGCTAAAACAAGTTGCGATATGTTATTGTGATTGTATGTGAATGTACTGTAAGAGATGGTAAGCTGGTTGACTTTAGAAAGACATGAAAAGACTTTCATGAAATAATGAAAAGTGAAATGAGCAGAGTCAAGAGAATATTTTATGTGGTAATAACAATAGTGTTGTTACCATATACAATGAATAACTGAATAATCAAGTTATTCTGAATACCATAAGTACTCAAAATAATTATGGAAGGTCTGTGAAGGACACTATCTACCTCCAGAGAAAAATATAAGTATGTTCAGCAAGTTTTTTTTACATATATTTATAAATCTGTGTTAAATAGTGTACTTTCCTAATGTGGAGTCAGAGGGAGGACAAGAAATTATTTCAAAACTTAAAATGTAACAAAAAATAAATTGAATTTGAGAAACTTAAGAAAGAAGAAAAGTTAATGGATGATGAAATTCTAATGGAGAAAAATTGGTGACATTTATTCCTGGTTGAAATTTATAGGTGTCCTAGAGAATTATTTATTATAAGTACAAAACAAAATTCTCCACCAAAACCATAGATACACTCCTAATTACTTCCATGTTTGTTTGCCAATAATCATTTGCATAACTAAGGTTGATTGATTTGATCAGAGTATCAGAAGGTAACAGCAAGTATATGTTTGAAATGATAAGGCAAAAAGTGTACATTTTTAAAGCATTATGGCATAATCACATTGATTTTTAAATTTGACATTGTCAAAAAGCTTATGATGCAATAGATTTACCACAATTATGAGGTCACCTCAACATGATTTTTAGTTACTCTTTAAAATAAAAATTCATTCCTCTTATCTTCTCCATTTAAGGTATATTTGCTTAATATTTGTCAATTTATCCATGTGCAAAAGGTCACTACATTTGAAAGAATGAGAATGGGCCTATGAAAAGATTGTCAAAAGAATAGCAGGACCATTTTAAAATAGCATGCCTCAAAGTCCTGCATGCCTTCCTATAATTTGGCACTGGGGATCTACAGCAAAATCACACTTCAAGCAAGATGATCAAACTGAAATTAGACATTAACGATTCATCAAGACTTGAAAAGTCAGGCAATTGGACTCACTCTTGTTTCTTGGAATGTGTGAAGTGTTACAAATGCCGCCTAATTCTTTTTGGAGCTCAAGGCAAAGACAGAGCTTGGGGAACATGCTGGAATGATTTGAGGGATTGTAGCAGAAAATGACTTGGATTTACTCATCTGGCTTCAAGTTCAGAAGAATGACCAACAAACTGACTTGTGTTCTCAGCAGTATAGACTCTAAAAGACTGGAGCAGATGTTGTGGGCCCACTGCAGGCAAATACACGAGGTTTTGTGGTTTCTCTTAAGTGTTGGCTAATATCTACCATATTGCAAAGTCAATGTCCTTTTTCAACTGGACTGACTGTTCCTAATGCAACACAGATGATTTCATCTCTGGTTGTTCCTTTTTTTCCCTTTTTTCTTTTATTACTAGGATGAACTAAAGTCTGCAGGAATCAGACTTGTATAATAACATCCATGTTTCTTCAAAAGGAAATATATGTGTATATGCATAAGTATATATGTGTGTATATGTGTATGCATGTGCATATATATGTATCTAAGCACATGTATATATGTACAAGCATATGAATCACACACATATATATAACACATATTTAAATTTATTTATATATATATATATACACACACATATAAAGGTTAGACTTATGTTTGATTCTTAAAAGCCATAATCTTCTTTCTAATTATTCATATTTGAGATTATCTATAAGTAGATAACTGCATTTGGAGTCTTATAAGCATGACCTTATGGATATTTTTCTTATTTCATGAAAGTATAATCACATTTTGCTAGAAATTGAAATACCTGAAGAAAATTTTTCCGAAAAAGATATCAGTACCTTTATTTACTTGCAAAATAAAATTTTCCAGGTTCTAGCAAAGGTTATCTTGACAATATTTATAACTGCAGATATATCAATATTGAAAACATTTGTTAATTTATGAATGAATATACTTCCTCCATCAATGTAGGTGAGATTTCAGCCTATGAGTTTCAGTGACATAGACAGTTCCTATCCTATTGGCTTCTTAGACAAAAAGGCCCACTTAAAGTCAGGAAGTTTTGGATTGAATTTCTACCTCTGTACTTTATTAGCTGTATATACTCTATGGGCCTCAGTTTCTTTATTTGTTAAACCAAGATGATAATTTCATAATATTAACAGATTGGTTTTGAGTTTCAAATGAGATAATTGGTTTGCAAATCTTACAGAATCCTATATATATCAGCAGAAAGAAACCATCCTCTCAGATTTCACTTTTATCAACCACATATTTTTATTGATTAAAAAAAACATTTATAGTGTTATATAAGATAACAAAATTTCTTATAACATTTTCTGTAGTCAATTCTAGAAACCTGCAAGGTGGGCAATTAATAAGCAGTTCAGCATGGAAAATCCAAAGTATAAGAAAGAGGAAACTTAAGTCAGTATAAGGAAGACTGTCTTTGGTAGGAGCCTTTTCTCTCTCAGTATCTGTAGGGTTTCTATTCTTAATCAAAGTAAAAATGTGACCTTACCATCAGGAAAGCAAGACAAAACTTAGACTAGCTCTAAAGACTATAACCCAGCTGTGTGAATTATGTATCTTTGACTCAAAGGTCACCTAGCATAGCTAATTTCAGTGACATTGCCAAGATGCCAGGGTCATAGCACTTCTCCAGGACGAGTTGCCAGTTTTTAGAGTTAGACTTGATAGCCTCTGAGGTTAGTTACAACTCAATATTCTGTGATTCTTTGATCCCATGCCTTATAATTACTTTCTTCTGGAATTTTTTCCTTTCTCCCCTCTCTCTCTTTAACAATCATAGACATTTTTTCAGTGTTCTGCTCATGTTGCACCTCCTTTATGAAATCTTCCCAGGCTATTCAAGTTCTTATTGTTTTCCTTCTCCCATAAATTCCTACATAATTTGTTGTCTATGCAGTGTACTTTACCTGCTTAAATAATACTATTTTATATTATTTTTTCAGTAATTTAATGTGGGTTAATGTTTCTTTGGATATAATGTAAGTCACTTAAGGAAAGAATTATGTTCTAAATATTTTTGTATGCCCATTGTACTCAACAGAGGGTTGAACACAAATTAAGGGTTCATTGAATACCTGGTTAATAATTAACAATCCTTGCAGCTGGTAAAAGTCTAAGACATAAAATAGCAACAACAGCTAGAATGTATATATACATATATATATATATATATATTTGTGAAACACATCATATTGTCATTCAAAACTTATAGAAACCCCATTGGGTAAGGCCTATTATTGTCCCAACTTTTTAGAGAGATTGAATGAGTTACATGTAGCTACATAATGTATTGCAAATGTAATTTTTGACTCCAGGTAAATTGCACTACCTCCAACTTCACCATCTAACTGATTCATATTGTTAAAGTTATTTAAAATGATTTCCTAACTCGGGGGCAGCTAGGTGGCACAGTAGAGCACCAGCCCTGAATTCAGGAGGACCAGAGTTCAAATCCAAATCTGGTCTCAGACACTTAACACCTCCTAGCTGTGTGACCCTGGGCAAGTCACTTAACCCCAGCCTCAGGAAAAAAAAAAAATTTCCTAACTCTCTGATGGTAAGAACAATTATTAGAGCCATAACAAATGATATAAATGGCCAATAGGCAGAGTAAACTCCCCTGGGATGGTATTACTTTGGCAACAAAGCATCCACTGGAACAACCTGAGTTTTCTAAGCTCCTAAAAGGTCAGGAAACACTCCTGCCAAGAGACTACTGCTATCAATGGCATAGTAGATAGGGATTTTAGTGTACTATGGGTGATGTTTTAAATTCCTCCCTTTGGAGAAAAGATCCAGTAATCCTTTTATAATTATAGTTTTATGCATAAGAAAATTATAATACCAGGATCTCTATTATTGAACCACATTCACAGCTTTTTTATATGACATTTAGTACAGGAGAGTTAAGTATATTTGAAATATTTTTATAAGTAATATTATTGTATATCATATTAGAATACAGTATTATATATGTAGACTATTAGTATGTAGTATATGTTAGCATATTGTATTATTGTCACTTTAAGTAAGGCTTTGCTATATTCAAAATATTTTTAAAATATATACTACAATATTTTTGATTTTGATTTTGTCAAATAGGTCCCAGGAAAAGAGAATTCACTAATAGAAATTCACTATTAAACCACTTTTGTTGGACCTAATAATTGCAGGATTCTTGGAACACACGGAGAGCTGTTGGATTACATGAGAGCCACCTGACAGTGGCTGCTGGAGATCCAACCCAGAATGGATCTCCTCTTGTGAGAGGATGAGACAAGGAGACTGAGAGGCAGTTGCTGTTCTCTGACCTCTTTGACTGAGAGGTAGTTGTGTTGTTTGACCTCTTTCCTCTTCCCTCTGCCTCCAATTTATTTTAACACTTGTGTCAGCAAAGGCTGCCTTGAAACTCCTTCAGATGTTATGATCCATAACTGTGGAGGCTTTTGGAGAATTGACCTGTTCCTTAGCACAGGATAGAAGCAATTTATGAAAACTGATGCATCATCATCATTGAGATTGCCTATCATGATTATAGGAAAAGGCTGTCCTTTAGTAATTTATTTCAATGTAATTCAATACAATAAGAATTTTTTGGCAACTAATATGGACCAGATTCTGTGTACAGGATTGACTGCTCTGCCTCAGCCCCTGGACAGTTCCTGCTCAATGATCCCTAATATGCCTGACAGCTCTCAGATCATCTGAGAGAGGCTATGATTCTCTCATCTGTCCATCAAGGTCTGCATCTTTCTTACACATTTCTCTCCTCAAACAGACTAATTAAATGGATGTAGGAGGATCTCTCAAAAGCCTGGGAAAAGAGACTATTTAAAGGAGAGGAAGTAGTCAAATAGGATCAGCTACTACATGGGATTTAGTTATGTTAAAGGAATCTATGTCATGCTGAGTATTTTATTGCTTGTTTACTATCAGGCTTAAAAGTTAGAATTTCAAGGGTCTTCTAATTTAACTCCCTCATTTTACTGATGCAGAAATGGAGTCCAGTGATTTGCCCATGTTTGTGCAGGCGGTAAATGACAGGGACAGCTTTTGAATTTTGACTTTTCTGCTGCTGAAGGAGGAAATACACTCTGGAAAGAGGCAGCCAGGAGCTTCTGAAGTATATCCTGGTGGTACTTTTCGCACTCCATAAAGCCTCTCCAATCTCCAGTCCTCTAAATACAAAGCCAGAGTTCTTTTGAAACCCACTGTTTCCTCCTATGGATATTTACTGTATACCATGATAACATAAGTGGGAGTCCTGCTATGATTCCTCACCCAGGAACATTTAAATCAAATTTAAATCTGGATTTCATTTCTGACCATTTTTCACTAAGTAGATTTAATTTTAGATTAGTGTGTGTGTGTGTGTGTGTGTGTGTGTGTGTGTGTGTGTATGTATGTATGTATGTATGTATAAGTGTGTGTATTTAAGGATTTTTTTTTGGAAGAATAGATTGTGTCCCAGTCCTCACCCTACCAAAAGGTGAAGTATACTTATTTTTTTCTACCTGATTTTGTTTCTTCCCTTCCTTACCCTCCTTATCATCTATACACAGGCATTGCATGTATGCATGTGCACAGATACACACATACAGAGTCAGTTTGGCTAATAACAAATAGATTTATTCCCTGGATCTAGTGAACTTTTAAAAATACATGAATAATTCTTGACAAGGACTTCTTTTGTGCTCTGACTTTGAAAGGGAAGCTCATTCTGAGTGACTGTCTTATTCTAAACTGTGTTATAAACTGGGAATAGCAGAAGCTGATAGCAACCAGCTTTACATAAGTTCATTTATCTTCCTATTGCCCCCAAAACTTTATTACCTTTTCATCCAGAGTTTAGCCTCTTACCTACAAATGGGAAATCTCCCATTTAAATTTGGAATGGGGATGGGGAGGAGGAAACAGAGTAATGAGTTGTGTTCAGGTCTTAAGATTTCTATTTTTTATCATTATACATATAATGAGTTTAGCACATACTATGGGTATCTAAAGTAGTGTAAGCCATATGGAAGTCACGGGGAACAGAATCCTGAAAGACAAGAGATTTAGAGGCATAGAAATTCTACAGTGGCATATCACATGGTTGGCTGGGTTCAACCTCTTTCTATTAGGCACATAATCAAAATCCATTGTCTTTAACATAATGACTAAGTATAATCTACCTCTTTTTCCCTTCATTTTTGTCTGGGAAATTAAAGACTCCTTCACTCACAATCAATAACACAGTCTCCTCAGTCAATCAATCAACATTTATTAACTGCCTATTGTGTACTAGGCTCTATGGGTGACACAATTTAGAGTTATCTGGCCATAGATATAGATCTCATTATATACAGCAGATGATCCCAGAGTAATTTACTGACATGTGAATAAAAAGAGAATAAGGGCAGTTTTAAAAACATTAACAGTTCCAGCTATACAGACAACAGAAACAAACAAACAAAAAAAAAAACTTCTCATAATGGTGTAGTAGACTAATACATAATGTCTAAGAATTCTTAGTTTTGTCTCCCAAGAGCAGGTTTTTATCATCTCTTAGGTGGATGATGCTATTT
Organism: Sminthopsis crassicaudata; assembly: GCF_048593235.1. Lineage (NCBI taxonomy): Eukaryota > Metazoa > Chordata > Mammalia > Dasyuromorphia > Dasyuridae > Sminthopsis > Sminthopsis crassicaudata. Next base: position 113,387,185 of record NC_133617.1, on the reverse strand, counting down.
TAAGAGGTTTAGTCATTTGTTAAATATTATTATATAGAAAAATAATGGGACAGTCTAGAGCAGAGCTTCTTAAACTTTTTCCACTTGTAAACTCCTTTCCCCAGAGAAATTTTTACATGACAATGAGTATATAGGTATATTTAAAAAGTATACAAATCAAACATTTCCTGATAATAAATCATAATTTCACATTCGGTTGCATAATCACATGTGAGGTCATAACCCACAATTTAAGAAGTCTAGAAGAATGGAAGGCCAGAATTGATATTCGCAAGATTTGAATTCCTGACTTTGAGATATAGTAGCAATGTGACTATGTACTAATCTTGCAACTTCTCAATGCTCCTAGGAAACTCTTAAACTGGGATCTAAATATCTATCTATCTATACATAAAACATTGATAATTATGTTTAAACAAAATTATTTTCCATGGTAATCCTTTTATTTTATTGATTTTTTTTTCTGAGAAGTGTGCAGCCTTTATCAGAAAGGCAAAGGGGTTCATTATGCAAAATTGATTAAGAACCCCTTGCTCCAAGATTATAAATTAGAAACAGTTGTTAGCTTACATTTTTGGGAGACATTTTTACACCAGAATGAAATCATAGGTTAAGATCCAAACTAAACAAACACAAAATGTAAGAGTTGAAATTAAATCCTCCCTAAAGAAAAAGCAAACACCTGGTTTCAACAAGTAGAATTCAACAAAAATGTATTAAGTATTGACTATATGTAGTGCCTTATGAAATTGATAAAATGAGACATAATTTCTGCCCTTCTGAATGAAGAGGTGAGATATGAAATGTGCACAAATAACTATGATAAAATTCTGACTATGAGAAGTAGATGGAAGTGACATTAGCTTCTCAAAAGCAATGCCAAAAGCAATTCTAACCTACTCTGATTACTGGAAACTAGAAAGACTTTTTTCTTGTCTTGATGCCAGGTGACTTGCCAAGGATAGGCTAAGCTAAGTGTGGGAAGTTAATCACCAAGTTGACCAGAAGGTGATGGATTTTTGGGCCATGACAATTCTCAAAGAGAGTCTAATCAGGCAAGGGAAGTTTGGGAGACATGTTGATGGACACAGCATTCGCAGAGATGAAATTAGGGTCATAAATTGTAATTAAAATGGAACTTTCCCTTCTAGAAATGAGGAAACTGAATCTTAAGAATATGCACTCCTTTGCCCAAATTCATGTGGGTAGGAAGAGAACTGAGATTTGAACCTAAGTGGTCTTGACTCCAAATCTAGAGATCACCACCCCACCTTGCCACCCAATACTGTAGGTCTTTAAAGTATCAAAGTATAATTTTAAAATAAAATTCCCTCCCCCCAAAAAAACCCCCACAAACATTCTGAGTGATTCCAGAACAATCAGCTTCAAGAAAAACTATCTGAGATCAGATTTAAATGAAATAATGGATTAGAGAGCAAAGGGGGTGAGGGTGGGGGTGACCATTTTAGGTTTAGCATACCAGCATACCTAAAGGCAGTGAGATTGGAAGTATCAAGGCAAGAATGCTGGACAAAGAGCAATGCACTTTTTTTATATGAAAGGGAATAGTATGAGATAAGACTGACAGTCACATTATGGGTGGTCTTGGAAGCTAGGAAAAAAGATGATCTTTCCATTTGATGTTTACACTAAAAAGTGTGCAGATCAAAAGTTATCCATAAGAAGAAATAATTCCTAAGATTATCCATGGCTAACTGCTAATCATTTTCAAAACAGAAATGAATTCAAAGTAATATTGGTAAATTAAAAAAAGAAAAGAAAAGAAAAGAAAAGAAAAGAAAAGAAAAGAAAAGAAAAGAAAAGAAAAGAAAAGAAAAGAAAAGAAAAGAAAAAAAGTGATGCCCAGAGAGAGTAAATAAGAGTAGGGAAAAGCACAAAACCTTTCATAGAGATTAAACCTGGGTAACATTTTTGGCTCCAAATTATATTTATTGCATGATTTCCATTATCCTTCTTGTTTGTTTTTATGCTCTGTTTCAAAGTACTTACTGATTCAGTTTGAATGACCCTGTCAAACTCTTTTTGGAAGTTCTCTACTTCACCCTTTGCAAAGCATCCAATTGCAATTGCAATCCTAACCTTTTAAAAAAAAAATGTAGTCCCTTCACTTATCTCCACTTTGAAGTTCTGGAACTAAGGTGGCTAAATAATATTTCCTGTTGCCTTGGGCTTATGATAGAATCAACTTTGCCAATTGTAGTTGGCAACTGTAGTTGTCTCTCCGGGTGGGGGAGGCTTTCAGCTGCTCTTCCTTTTAATTTCACTATATTTCAATGCAATTCAACAACTATTTAAAAGTGTTTATGATGTGTGAGCCATTGTGTTTTATATCACAATGATAGAAATAAAAGCCTCTGCCTTCAAGAAATTTTCCTGTTAGGGTCAGCATAGGGGTCAACTATGGAAGCCTTTCAAAATCCATTCAGTTATAAGTGCTCTCTTTCCTTCTCGATTAGTTTATATTTGCTTTTCTCTGTATACATATGTAATTTATCCCCTTTTTCAATTGGTCCAATATTTGAAGGGTAAACCTATTAAAAAGGAAAGTCAAAGAGTTAGCTGCTGTGCTTTTAAGAGATAGAGACAGAGAGAGACAGAAACACACACACACACACAGATTATTTTATTCATGCTGAGCTTTTAATATGTTTGCCAAATTCATTTGTTTCTTTTTTCTATCTTTAATATGCTCTAATAACTTTGTTTCTATCTCTCCCTTATTTGACCTTTACACAAAAAGCACTATCATTCATTCTTTCCATTTCTGATCCCTGGATATTCTTTTTTTTAATATACCACCTTAATTTACAATGCTACCATTTCTGCTCCTATACCTATCTTGTTTATTCTGGTTAAGTATGCACTTAAGTATGCATCTATTTAAGATATCAAGTTTACCTACTTCTAATTCCTACAAACTTTGAATTTTGTATCTTTATACTTCAGATACAAATGGAGATTTTTGACACTTTTCTAATTTATAATATTTATCATCTTTTTAAATAGAATAATAATGCTCCATTATATTTACATACCCCAATTTGTTTAGCCATTTCCCAAATGATAAAAAATTTAAATCACTTTTAATTATATTTAAAAGACACCTGGCAATAAATTCTTAGCATCCTTTGTTAAATGTCACTTTTTTTTCTGTCCAGGGATCTGTCAGCCCTATATTGTAAATTATGATCCAGAAATCCAGATTCCATTCTCAAATTCTGCATTGTTAACCTGATTTTCGCTTCCTATATTATCTTCTTTTGAATCCTTTGCCTTTAATAGAAGAAGCAGGAGAACCTTTATGCTTTTAGTTTCTTAAGTAACACTTTATAATTGTTGACAGTGCTGTTATATTCCTAAAAAGTGCCATTTGGAACTACAATAATCACTTGAAATGAGAAGTTGTCATATGTTTTGATAAATCCTGAAAATAAGTTCCAGGAAAGGTATAGACTCCTCTCTTGTGATTATCAGGGCAACAAATATTTGTCTCTGTATCCCTGAGAAGGGAATCACTAATTACCACTGACTTTTTTTCTCTTTCCTTTACTGGATGTTACCTGATAGCTTCTATGGCTCTATTTTGATTCTTGGAATAAGAAGATGATTCATCCTCCTTAGACTATTCATGTCTCTTCTTTAGGAATAGTATCAAATGAGTTTTTAAATTCTAATTGTATAATTGTCCTTTCCCTTTGCTTTCTCTTTTGTGTAATCCTTTAATTTCTATTTTTATCCATTGAATACTTGCCTCTATTTCCTTTAAAAACCCATAATCTTTTTAACAACCTAAGGTGAAGAGACACATATCTTGAGTTTTTTTCACTTTCTCCTAGAAAGAGCTCAGTGTACATTTTTAACACACATGATAATTATTTGATTGTAACAGAAATGCTAACTTTGTAAACTTAATACTGCACATTTCTTTTACTCTCACATTGTTTGAACTTTCTGTCCTATTTTATCAGTAGTAAAGAATATTTATACATCATGCAGGTTTCTGGCCAACCTGCTTGAAAACTTTATATAATCTATTGTTAGTTTTTTTAAAAATAAAAAAAGAAAGCCTTTAAAACTATGTTTGCTTTCCCAAAAGTGCACTCTATCAATTTACTTAAAACTTTATTTGTTCCATTTGTCCTATTTTGTCTCATTTTCTTATTTACCTTTCATTTCGCAATTTATGATTTTCTTTGACTCTTGAGTTTACTTCTAGAGATATACCCATTCATTCTTTATTTCCTTTACTCTTCCTTAATCTTTTCATCTTCTTTAATGGTCCTTGATCTTGGTTGTTTTTTTTTTTTTTTTTTTTTTTTTTTTTTTAATGTATTTAGGAAATAGAAGTGTTTCTGCCTGGAGATTGTACCTCTTCAAATTTATCTTAATTTCTAACCAATTTTGTTGATTTTTTTTTCCCATTAAATTCTACCTATTCTGCTTTTCCTGTTCAAATAAAATCCCTTCAAGTTGCCCACATGATCTCTCTCTCTTTCTCTCTTTCTTATTTTTTTCTCTCTCTTTCTTTCTCTTTCTCTCTCCTTACCTTTCTTTTGTGCTTCTCTTATTGACTTTTTCAAGGAAGTTGAAAGGTAGAAGTGTATTTGTGTTTGTAGTATATATTCAGATAATAAATAGTATTCAAAAATTTATATTGCATATTGTAAAATGTGCACATTTACATATATAGCTTTATTTTGGGTACACAGTTTTTGATGTGCAATAAAAAAGTCAGGAGATCACTGTTTTTAAGCACTGAATTAACATCAGCTTATTCATGAGCATTTTGTATGGACAATAGATTTCTGGATGGCCACTGTCTCTGCAATTTTAATGAGGATAGTAGAACTGCAGGAGGTAATCATGGCAGCTGCAAAAATAATGATCAGTTATTGACCCAAGCATTTGAACATGGCATCACTCAGCAAAGAATGAGTTTTTTTTCACTTTTTTATGACTTTGGAAGATCTTGTATTAACTCCTGATTATAATATGGATATTAACCAATGTCCTTCTCCTTGTGAATAAATTAAAAATCTTCTGGCAACAAAATAATCATCCAAAAGTATCAGGTTTGAAATTGCTTCCAGTGTGTGATTAAGTACTCAAGGTTTAGGCAGAGGAGGATAAGAAATCATCTGCTTTCAGTCACTGATAACTCTGAAACTTCTGAACAGTCACTTCTCTTTCCCCCCCTTCCTTTTTAGAGTCCCATTCTTTTATTTCTTGTCTGCATATATTCTTAAAATATTTGTTAGCTAGAAAATAACTTTATCCTAATGTGTGTGCTTTCATGATTCTTAATACATGTTGCTTTATGAATCATGTTGGGAGAGAAAAATCAGAGCAAAAGGGAAAAACCATGGAAGAGATTTAAAAAAAAAACAGAAAAAAATGAGCATAACATGTATTGATTTATCTTCAGTGTCCTTAGTTCTTTTTCAGGATGCAGATGGCATTTTTTGTCCAGAGTCTATTGGGATGGCTTTGGATCATTGAACCACTGAGAAAAACAAAGTTTTTTTAGTTGATCATTGCACATTTTTGTTTTTATTATGTACAATGTATTGTTGGTTCTGGTTGTTTCGCTTAGCATCAGTTCATGCAAATTTTTCCAGGCCTTTCTAAAATCAGCTTGTCCATCATTTCTTAGAGAACAATAGTATTCCATCATCTCCATATACCATAACCTGTTCAGCCATTTCCTAATTGATGGACATCTTCTCATTTTCCAATTATTTGTTAACACAAAAAGAGCTGTTACAAACATTGTTGTACATCTGAGTCCTTTTCCCTCCTTTATGATATCCTTGGGATTCAGAGCCAGTAATGGCTGGGTCAAAAAGTATGGTTCTAATAATAAAGGCTTCATTTCTAAAATATATAGAGAACTGATTCAACTCTATAAGAATTCAAGTGATTCTCCAGTTGATAAATGGTCAAAGAAAATGAACGGACAATTTTCAGATGAAGAAATTAAAAACATTTCTAGTCTCTTGAAACAAAAGAAAAGACCCAAGAAACATCAGATGGTTTCATCTCTGACTACATGTGCCACTAAAAAAGCATGGCTATTAACCCTTGTGCATGGCAAGAAACTAGAAACTGAGTGGATCCTTGTAATGTTTGGGCTAGCTTTTTGGAGATCCTTTGGACGGGTAGGTGGAGAAGTGATGAAGGCAGGACAGCCACCACGGGGCTAGTAAAAGATAGAATGTCTATCTTCTATCCCTTTTTATCCCTTATGTTCCTTATTGTAATTACATCATTATAGCATACTGATTATGTGTGAATCATTACATCATCATACTAAATACTAAGTATATATGTAAACTAGAGAACCATTATCTTATCAATTCCACTGAGTTAACACCTTGCTTCAAGTATACTTCTCCAGAGTTCCAGCCCTCTACACTAGTTATATTGAAAAGGTGTTCTAATCAGAAAGGTGTGCTGATCAGAGAAATGCAAATTAAGACAACTCTGAGGTACTACTGCACACCTCTCAAATTGGTGGATGACATTAAAAGATAATGATGAATGTTGGAGGGGACAGATTGCTTATTATTTTGATGAGGATCCTGGGAGGGAGAAAAAGGAGAAAAAATGAAAACTAAAATGTTATAAAAGTAAATGTTGAAAATTATCTTCACATATAATTGGAAAAAATACTACTAGGTGGAGAAAAATCAGAAGCACTAAAAATAGAATGAGACTAACAATTTTACAGAATGAGTGGAATAAAGAACACGTTATAGAAACAATAAATATTTTTAAAGAGACAAAAATCAAAACCTATGGTATGCAACAAAAGCCACAATCAAAGGAAATTTTAGAAGTCTAATTGTTTACACTAATGAAGTACCAAAAGAACAGATCAATGTATTTTATATGCAATTAAAAAAGCAAAAAGATCCAATTTTTAAAAATTGAAAATCCTAAAAATTTAAAAATGAAGTTAATAAAGTGAAACCATTGCATTAAAACTAAAAAGTGACTTCATTAAAAATATCAGAGAGATAAATCATTGGTTAATATTATTTTAAAAAGGGAGAAGAGAATAAAATCACTAGAATCAAAAATGAAATGAGTGAATATGTCACTAAAAAGATGAAATAAATTATTAATGGTTTTTTTAAAGCTATTTTGCTAATTACATGACAATAAATTTAACAACTTAAGTTAATGACTAACTAAACATGTAAATGGCCCACATTAAATAAAAGAAATAAAATTTCTAAATTAGCCTTTAAAAAAAAAGAAGTTGAACAGGTCATAAATGAGTTTATTAAATAAAAAGCTTCATTACAGATGAATTCACAAGTGAATTCTACCAAATATTTAAAATCAACTAATTTCAATATGAAATAAATTAATTTGAATAATAAGTAAAAGAGTCCTACTGAATTCTTTTTATGAAACAAATATGGTGCAATACCCAAACTAAGATGAGCATAAATAGATAAAATTACATATCAAATTCAGTAATGAATATGGATGTAAGAACCCTAATTAAAATACTAGATGGTGGGGCAGCTATATGGTCCAGTGACTAGAACACCAGTCCTGTACTAATCTGGCCTCAGACACTTAACACTTACTAGTTGTGTGATCCTGTGTAATTGACTTCAATTATCTTTCAAAAAATATTAGATGGGGGGAGGGCAGCTAAGTGGCACAGTAGATAGAGCACCAGCCCTGAATTCAGGAGGACCTGAGTTCAAATCAGGTCTCAGACACTTAACACTTCCTAGCTGGGTGACCCTGGGTAAATCATTTAATCCCAATTTCCTCAAGGGAAAAAATAGATGGGAGACTATAACAATATATCACAAAAACTATACATTATGATTAAATAGGATTTACATCAGGAAGGCAGGGACAGATAACTATTAAAACAATTGATCATGTCCATAACAAAAGTAACAAAAATATTATATGATTACATCAATAGGTACAGAAAAGCTGTTGGAAAAAATACAATACCCATTCTATTTAAAAACACTTGAAAACATAGATACACACGGATTTTATCTTAAAATAAAAAAAATATAAAATCATAAAATAAAACCCCTTAGCAATCATTATTATGAAAACAAGCTAAAAGCCTTCTTACTAATATTAGAGTGAAATAAGGATGCCCATTATCATCAATATTCTTCAACATTGTATTTTTAATATTAATAAGAAAAAAAATTGAAAGAATCAAAATAGAAATGAGACAATAAAACCATCTATTTTTACAGATAATATACAATGATATATTTGGAAAATCTTAGAGATTCAATTACAAAAATAGTTGAAACAATTAATGAGTGATTTTAACCAAGTATCAGGATATAAGATAAATCCACAAAAATGGATTTCCTATATATTACCAATCAAACTCTGTAAGAAGAAATAGTAAGAGATACCTCTTAAAAATGATCATAGTTATAAAATGAAAATTATACCTAACAAGACATGACCAACTACATGAACATAATTTATAAAAGAATTTTGTAAAAATAGATTTAAATTACTAGAGAAATAATTTTTCATGGGTGGCAGAACCAATATAATAAAAAAGACAATTCTACTTTAATCAATCTACATATTCAATGCCCTTTCAAGTTACAAAAAAAATTGAGGTAGAAAAATTATAAGAAAATTCATTTGGAAGAACAGAGGGTCAAGAATATCAGATAAATTAATAAGAAAAATATAAAGGAAGTTTAGCAGTACTAGATCTTAACTGTATTATAAGACAATAATTTCAAATATCTGCTAAAAGATAGAAAGGTGAAGCAATGCAACAGAATAGACACACAATACTTTGATTATAGTGATCTTGCATTAAACATATGTAAAGATTTAACATGTGAGATAAGAATTCACTATTTGGTATAAATTATTGAGCAAACTGAAAGCAGTCTTGCAGATATTGAATATAGATCAGTATTTTACATTTTTATCAGATAAGATCAAAATGGATATATGACATATATAAAAAAAGATTTTCATTACCTATCAGATTTACGAATAGGAGAAGGATTTATGAATAAACAAATATAGATATGAAATGGATAATTTTAATTACATTAAATTAGAAAGGTTTTGTACAAATAAAACCAATCCAGAAAGATTAGAAATAAAGCAGAAAATTGGCAAAAACTTTCCAGGTTCTTGGGTAAAGTTCTCATATCTCCAATATATAGAGAACTTCATCAAATTTATAAGATATGATTCATTCTTCAATTATTAAATTATAGAAGGATATGAATACATAGTTTTTGATGTAGAAATCAAATGTATATAATCATGTGAAAAATGGTCTAAATTATTATTGATTAGAGAAATGCAAATTAAAACAATTTTGAAGTATTTCACATATCAGATTGGTTAGAATGATAGAAGAAAATGACAATGTTTGAAGGAATATGGAAAAAAATAAAAAAAAATAACGCTTTGTTGATGGAACTGAGAACTAATCCAACTGTTTTTGGAGAGCAATCTGAAATTATGACCAAGTATTTACAAAACTGCATATGCTCTTTGACTCCAATACCAGTATTAGATCAATTTTTCAAAGTGATCAGGGAAAAAAAGGAGGGGAAGCACTTATATGTTCTAAAATATTTATTACAACTTTTTTTGTGATAGCAAAGAACTGGAAATTGAGACATGTCCATCAAGTGGGGGATGACAAAAAAAATTGTGATATATGAGAGTGATGGTAAACTGCTGTGCTTTAAGAAATTGAGTATGTTTATTTTAGAAAAAAATGGAAAGATTGGCACAAAATAATGAAAAGTCAGTAGAACTGAGAGAACATTGTATATTATAGCAGCAGTAACATTGAAAAAATACCTGCGAACAGCTAAGTTATTGTGAATATAGGAGTACTCTAATCAACTAGAAAGGACTTATAAAGAAAATGCTATCCATCTCCAGAGAAAGAACTAACAAATAGAAGTTTACATACTATAATTTTACATATGCATATATGTGCATACATATTTATATGTACATGTGTATTCATGTATATTTCTGTGCATACACATATACATACCATGGCCTTCTCTAATGTGGGTTGGGGAGAAAGGCACTTTTTTTTTTTTTTTTTGGCTGAGACAATTGGGGTTAAGTGACTTGCCCAGGGTCATACAGCTAGGAAGTCTTAAGTGTCTGAGGCTAGATTTGAACTCAGGTCCTCTTGATTTCAGGGTTGGTGCTCTATGCACTGCACCACTTAGGTGCCCCTAAAGACACTTTTTTATTTTTGGTCTGGGAGTGGAGAGAAAGGGAGGGAGATAGTCCAAAACTTAAAATATAACAAAAAATGAATAAAATTAAGTTAAAAACAAAGAAAGCCCAAATTCCTGCGTTTTCTATCATGCTCCCTAAAGATTTAAGAAAGTTAAATTATAAAACTTTCACCACAATATTCCAAGCTATCTGGAACTGGGAAGGATTAGAAGTCTTCTAAAGGAATCTCTTTTCTCAAAAACAAAAACAAAAACAAAAACAAAACATGGTCATGTGGTTTTCTGTGATGTGAATACTCAGATCTAGAAACCAAAGGAAAAGTTTATAACTCTATCCTTATTCATTTATAAATTCTGGAGGGCATACATTTTATGAATCTACTAGAGAGGGTAATTATGTAATGACATTTCATATTCACTTCTTGGGATATAACTAATTGTGAATCACTGATAACATGATAACATTCTTATTTGTGTGTGTGTGTGTGTGTGTGTGTCTGTTTCTTGGTCAGTAATTAATTCATGACAAATTATTCATCCTAATGAGTAATAGACTAATAGGGGTTTCATCTTTATCTCTTACATTCCTCTTCCTACTATTTACATACAAAAACTCTGAACAATCTGATTGACATTTATAGATCATGTCCCATATAGTAATTAGCCACATTATGAGATAATATTTTCGACCCAAGTTAGTTGAAAGCCAAAGACTTTCACAAACCAGAAAGATCAGATATGAAACTTTCCGCTATTGTGATGAACAGAATGTGGAAAATCTAAAATAAGATTTGAAGATTAGAACTTCTACTATGGTGCACTTGAAGCTGTAAATTGTTAATAGAGAATAGGTGACTAGACAATACTAAATAAATTCCTATATGCCATGAAAAGAAGAATATCTGGCATTAGAAATATGAGTTTATTTTTTTTAAATATTCTAAAAACTGTCCTTCAAGTGGCTATTTGTAACACCTAAAACTTTTACAATCATAGATTTAGACCTGGAAAGAATCTACAGGTAACTTAGTCTCAGTAAAATTTACTAATTTTTTTGAGCAGATTGAGGCTCAGACTTATCAAAGATTACAAAGCATAAAATGGAAGAAACAGGATTTGAATTATGACTTCAAATCTGTCACTATTAAAAAAATAACAAAATTATATCATAACTATTTCAATCCTTATTTAGTTGATAAATAAGTAATGATGTTTAGGATCAAGCAACATCTAAAAGCCATAAGAACTATGATCAGTGAAATAACCAGCCATGATTCCAAGGGAGAGAGGTGATGGACTCAAGTGGTATAATGAGACACACACACACATACGTATGTATTTGTATACACACATATGTATTTAACATGGAAATGTGTTTTGCTAACTTTGAATATGTTACAAAATTTTCTTCTTTTTCTCATTGTTGGGATTAATAGGAGGCTGAGAAAATCTATTTTTTGCTCATTGCAATGAATGCATTGCAGGGCATTAAGGTGATACTAAACACTTTAATATTAGAAAATTTTTGGGACAAACACCAACTTATCCCATTATAGGAGTAAAATTCACTTTTAAAGGTAAATCAGTTTTTTAGAAACTTAGTGAGCTTATCTAAACATTAGACAGCAACAGAATGGTTGATTATAGTTTGCCTTCTATGTTTTGCCATGATATCAGATAAGATCCATGCCATCTCTTACTCTCTTCCACATATATCCCAGAGTACTTAAGAATGTCAATACACCAGCCCTGAAGTCAGGAAGACCTGAGTTCAAATGTGAGCTCAGATACTTTAACACTTCTTTAACTGTGTCACTCTGAGCAAATCACTTAACTCCAATTGCCTCAGGGAAAAAAAAAAAAAAAAAAGTCAAGGGCTGCTTCCCCACCTGGTCTTGTATATAAAAAGATGGCACTTCCTCTTTTAATTGGTGTCTGAACTTTTCTCTTTACAGGTCTTGAAAGATTTCATGAGCCTCTACGGGGGTGGCCACATGTGACTTTTTCCTGGCAAGAAAACCAGTCCCTGCAGAATGAAATCCTGGAGTTTGCAGACCTCTGATTCTTATATTCCCCTTTATTATAGGGTCAGAGATTTAGAGTTATGAGACTAGCTAGGACATTTGCTTCAATCCCTAATTTTTTTTTTCTTTTTAGAGATGAGGAAACAGATTTTTTTTTAAAATGTGAATCACTCAGGTCCATATTTTGACTAGAAATCTCCAATCCTTTCTACAACACTTTATTCATGGCATGTAGTGCTTATTCCTATTTCATGCTTAACATGTTTCTTTACTGAATGGAATCATATATTTACAACTGGAAAAGAAGGATCTTAGATGTCATCTGGTCTAATCCTCTCATGGACAAAGGAGTAGATGAAGAACATTAGGAAAGTAAGTCTGCTGAATGGTCTGCTGAATGTTGTATATAAGGGATATAATTAGAAATTTAAGTCTGCTGTGAAATAATTCTACTGTTGTTCATCCTTCACTTTTTTCAAAGATGACCATGACCAATGATATCATGCTATATGATGAGTGATGTTTTGACTTGCATGTAAACTGGATTAAGTGAGGCAGCTTTCAAAACTAAAGGACTAAAGGATCTTCCAAAAGGTTTCTCAGAGGTGTTATCATCTGAGATTACCTTGAAAAACTATAAGAGTTTTTTCTACTGCATAACCTCTTTTGTAAACTCATGAAATGTTTTTTAAAAAATTTACTTAAGCAACATTATGATTTTGAAAAACATTAAAATGCATAATCATTATAAAGTGGTTCAGGAAAATGGTAAATTCTCTTATAGCTGAGAAAATACAAGGAGGGAGGGCATGCTAGTCTTTTTTTTTTTTTTTTTTTTTTTTTTTTTTTTTTTAGAGAAGAAACAATTACATTTTGTTTAAAATAGCCAAAATTTATTAGCAAACATAACAACCTTACCATAAAAAGAAAAAAAATCAAAAAGAATAACATTCAGTTTACTTTTAAATCCTGGAAAGCTAAATATATTTGAAAAATATAAATTTAGAGACATTCCATTTACAGATGCAATTTTAGAATTAAAAATCAAAATGACAGACTACTGCTAATCCTGTTTAGGAAGAAATAAATTGTTAATCATGCTTCAGGCAATGCTGTTTAATACTCAGTTTAATTAAAAAAAAAAAAAAAAGAAAAACGTATTTAAAGGAGGAAGAGAGTTGGTATCTGGAATTTGAGAGCTGGATATCCCCATCACCATCTTTATGCCCTCAGGATTCATGATAGCTTCTAAAAGTATTTGAAGACTTGTCATGTGATAGATTTTTTCCTACTTGGCTCTGAAGAGCAGAACTAAGAGCAAAAACAAACAAAACAAAGCAAAAACAAAACAAAAACAAAAAAGGATGTTGTAAAGAAGCCTATTTAGTATAAGCCTCAAGAAATACTTCCAACCAATTATAGATAACTAAAAATTCATCAAGTTATCCAGAGAGGTGGTGGTTTTCCCCTTTTCAAGGTCACCAAATATCAACTGGACTGTATATTAAGTATGTTAGTGTGTGTCTGTGTCTGTGTGTATTGGGGTAGGAGGAAGAGTCCACTGATATAAGAATCAAACAAAATGGCCACCAAAGTTCTTTCTACATGTTCTGTGATTTTGTACCAGTTCTTTCTTACATTTATTTATATACCCTTTATGTAATAATGAGGTAGCAAAATAGTTCAGTGGATGGAGCACTGGTTCTGGAGTCAGGAAGTCCTGAGTTTTAATTTAGCTTCAAAGTTTGGAAAATCACTTAATCTCTGCCTAAGAAGTAGGTAGGTGGCTCAGTAGGTAGATCACTGAGCCTGAAGTTAGGAAGATATGAATTCAAATCTGCCCTTAGATACTTATTAAATGAATGACTCTGGGCAAATTGCTTACCCGTTTGCATCAATTTCCTTATTTTTAAAATGTTTTCTTTTACTAAGAAAACTCCAAATAGAGTCAAAAAGATTCAGATACAACTAAAAATGACTGAATGATGACAACAAATTGTATTAGGTAAAAGATTCATCCTGAATTGTGCCCTTCAAGTGTGAGAAATTTTGGATATGGTAAATGTATTCAGGTACAGTTTGGATTGGATGACCTCTGAGTTCCTCTCCAACTTTAAAATCTGGTAATTGTGTTTTAATGTTAATGTTAAAATGATTTTAATAGACATTTTATTTGAGCCTTATGATAAGTCCTGTGATGTAGGTTGAGAAACTATCCCTGTTTATAAATAAGAAAACTATATAGCTCAAGGAGATAAGAGGACTTGTTCCAGGTCACAGAGCTAGCTTGCAGACCTTGGGATCAAACAGAAGCCTATTGAGAGCCATAAACATTGCAGATAAATGAATTCTGGTTATTCTCAATAACATCTTGTCCCATCTTGAAGTGGATAGAGAACAATAACAAAAGCACATTCATCTTATCACTTTCCCATTACTTTTTCTCAGAATTACTAATAGTGATTAAAAAAAAAAAAGATTTTAAAAATTTCATCACATATTTCTCAATTACATGTAAAGTTTTTAAATAATTTAATCAGATACAGAACCAAGATGGCCAAGGCACCCAGCCTCTCCCCCAAACTGCTACAAATTTTTTTAAATGATGATTCTAAACAAATTTTAGAGCATCAGAACACCCCAAAAGACTGAGTAGAACATTTCCTGGCTGAAGGCCACTTAGAGGTTCAGCATAAAAGGTCTGTGAAACCTAGGTGGGAGCCCAGGGCCCAGTTTTAGTGTGGAACACAGTCCCAACCCTGGGCCCAGACACAGTTCCAGCCTTAGCCCTAACCTCAGCCAAGTCCCAGCATCAGCGAGGTGAAACCTCTGTACTGCTGGAGGTTTCTGGACCTCTTGGCCCAGGGACAGTGGGGAGGACTTGGAAGGTCGGTAGAGAAGATCTGTGGCACCAGTCCCAGCATAGGCCATGCCAGTTGAGTCCCGGGCCCCATATCAGCAAACCAGGACTCTGTCGCTTTAACATACTAGATTATATACCCACAGTAGGGCAGGAATACTCTTAACACTTCCAGGGCAGAAAACAGAGTTAAAAGCTAAGTAATAGAGGGGTGCCAACCAAGATAATGGGGAGTAGACAGGTCTTTATCTGAGTTTGTCCTAACATCCCTCATATCAACACCAGATCAAGCCTCTGAACTGGTTTTGGAGTTAGAATCCACAAATATTTAGAGTGTAATAAATTTTTAGCAGAAGATTTTTTTTTTTTATTGAAGCTTTATATTTTCAAACATATATAAGAATATTTTTTCAACATTAACCATTGCAAAACCTTGTGTTCCAATTTCCCCCCTTTCCCTCCACCCTCTTCCCTACATGGCAAGTAATCAATTATATGTTAAATATGGGGAAAATATATGTAAACTGAATATAGGCATACATATTTATACAATTATCATGTTGCACAAGAAAAATCTGATCAAAAAGGAAGAATAATGAGAAAGAAAATAAAATTCAAGTAAACAACAAGAAAAGAAGTAAAAATGCCACAAAAATGTCCCACAGATCTCTCTCTGGGTGAGATGACTCTCATCATCACAAGATCATTGGAACTGGCCTGAGTCATCTCATTGTTGAAGAGAGCTACTTCCATCAGAACTGATCATCATATAATCTTGCTGTTGCCGGGTACAACAATCTCTTGGTTCTTCTCAGTTCACTTAGCATTAGTTCATGTAAGTCTCCCCAGGTCTCTCTGAAATTATCCTGCTTATTGTTTCTTATAGAACATTCAGCCATTCTCCAACTGATGGGCATCCACTCAGTTTCCAGTTTCTTGCCACTATAAAAATGGCTGCTACAAACATTTTTTACAAAGATTCAATTCTCTATATATTTTAGAAATGAGGCCTTTATCAGAATCTTTGAATGTAAAAATGTTTTCTCAATTTATTGCTTCCCTTCTAATCTGTTTTGTATTAGCTTTATTTGTACAAAAACATTTTAACCTAATAAAATCAAAATTGTCTATTTTGTGTTCAATAATGAATTCCAGTTCTTCTTTGGTCAAAAATTCCTTTCTTCTCCACAGATCTGAGAGGTAAACTATCCTATGTTCTTTTAATTTGCTTATAGTTTCACTCTTTATGTCTAAACTGTAAACCCATTTTGACCTTATCTTGGTATGTAGTGTTAGGTGTGGGTCAATGCCTAATTTCTGCCATACAGGTTTCCAATTTTCGCAGCAGTTTTTGTCAAATAATGAATTCTTATCCCCAAATGGGGGATCTTTGGGTTTCTCAAACAGTAGATTTTTATTATTTTGTCCTGTGACCCTAACCTATTCCATTGATCAACTATTCAATTTCTTAGCCAGTACCAAATGTTTTTGATGACTGTTGCTTCATAATATAGCTTTAGATCTGGCACAGTTAGGCCACCTTTACAGGCATTTTTTTATTAATTCCCTTGAAATTCTTGACCTTTCCCTATTCCAGATGAACTTTGTTATTATTTTTCTAGATTTGTAAAATAATTTCTTGGAAATTTGATTGGTATGACACTAAATAAGTAGAATAATTTAGGTAGTATTGTCATTTTTATTATAGTTGCTTGGCTTACCCATGAACACTTGTTATTTTTCCAATGGCTTAGATCTGACTTTATTTGTATGGAAAGTGTTTTTGTATTTGTGTTCATATAGTTCCTGACTTTGCCTGGGCAAGCAGACTCCCTTTTAATTTTCAGAATTTCAAATTATATATTTAATTGGGGCATTTTAATTTGTTCTTTTTTATAGCTTTTTTAGTTGCAAGCCCAATTCATTGATATTCTCTTACTCTATCTCAAGCAAGTAAGCATCAAGAGATATAAAATTTCCCCTAATAACTGCTTTGGTTGCATTCCAGAAATTTTGGTATGTTATCTCATTGTTGTCATTCTCTTGGATGAAGTTATTGATTATATTGTGATTTGTTGTTTCACCCATTGTTTCTTTAGGATTATATTATTTAGTTTCCAATTAATTTTTTTTGTCTATTTTCCCCTAGCTTTTTATTGCATGTAATTTTTATTGCATCAATATCTGAAAAAATAGTATTTACTGTTTCTGCCTTTCTGCATTTGATTTTGAGGTCTCTATATCCTAATATATGGTCAATATTTTTTATAGATTCTCTGAATTACCAAGAAAATGTGTACTTATTTCTGTCTCCATTCAATTTTCTCCAAAGATCTATCATACCTAAATTTTCTAAGATTCTATATATCTCCTTAACTTCTTTCTTATATACTTTATGGTCCAATTTGTCTAGTTCTGAGAGAACAAGTTTGAGATCCCCCACTGGTATAGTTTTGCTATTTCTTCTTGCAGTTCTCTTAACCTCTCCTCTAGAACTTGGATGCTCTACCACTTGGCACATATATATTTAATATTGATATTGCTTCATTATCTATGGTACCCTTTAGCAAGATATAGTTTCCTTCTTTATTTCTTTTATTTAGATCCATTTTTCCTTTTGCTTGATCTAAGATCAGGATTGCTGCTATTTTTGCCTCAGCTGAAGCATAATAGTTTCTGCTCCAGCCTTTTATCTTTACTCTAAATGCATCATTCTGCTTTAAATGTATTTCTTGTAAACAACATATTGTCAGCCTGGCTTTTAATCTAGTCCAACAGATCTTTTAGAAGAACTTATTACAATTTAAAAGACTTATTACAATTGAGAGGAAAAAGGGAGGGGGATGTACATTGTAGGATGTACAATCTTATTCTCATCAGATTTAGCTCATAGAGAGAATATCAGACATATTTAACTTTACAGAGAAACTTGTCTCACCCTAAAAGAAATAGGAGGGAAAGGGGAAAGGAAAGGAAGAGGGAGAAGGGAGAACAGAAGTAGAAGGAGAAAGGTATAAGAAAGAGGAAGGATTTATAAGAGGAGAGGGCTGTTTGAGGGAAGTGATGCACAGAAGCAGAATCCTAGGGGAAGAAAGAAAAGGGGGAAAGTAAAGAGAAAAGTATAATTTGGTGAAAATAAGATGATGGGAAATACAGAGTTAGCTATTTTAACTGTGAATGTGAATGGAATGGACTCTCTCATAAAATGGAAACAGATAGCAGATTGGATTTAAAACCAGAATCTTACAATATGTTGTTTACAAGAAACTTATTTAAAGCAGAGTGATACATTTAGAGTAAATGTAAAAGGCTGAAGCCTAATGCATTATTATTCAGTTAAAGTGAAAAAAAGCAGGAGTAGCAATCCTGATCTCATATCAAGCAAAAGCAAAAATGGATCTAATTAAAAGAGATAAGAAAGAAACTATATCTTGATAAAGGGTAGCATAGATAATGAAGTAATATCAATACTAAACATATGTGCACCAAGTGGTAGAGAATCCAAATTCCTGGAGGAGAAGTTAAGAGATCTGCAAGAAGAGTTGGACAACAAAATTTACTACTGGTGGATCTCATCGTTGCTCTCTCAGAAGTAAATAAATTGAACAACAGAATAAATAAGAAAAAAAAGTTAAGTAGATAAATAGAATTTTAGAAAAATTAGGAAATTTGGAAAAAAGTGAATGGAGACAGAAAGGCAGTTCTTGAAACCTACACAAAAATTGACTATGTATTAGGGCACAACAGCCTCAAAATCAAATGAAGAAAGGCAGAAATAGTAAATATATCTTTTTCAAATCATGGTGCAATAAAAATTACATGAAATAAAGGGTGCAAGGAAAATAGATAAAAAAATTAATTGAAAATTAAATAATCTGATCCTAAAGAATGAGTGGGTCAAATAAAAAATCATGGACACAAACTTATTTTTCTTAGACAATTTGAATGTAGGAGTTTTAACTTTATTGTCTTCTAAGGGTATGCTTTGATCTTCTATGTCACTATAGTAAATCTCTATGGTCAGTTATTTTATTTGCTCATTTTCTGAGCCTGTTACTCAGTTTTAATTCTTTGTTAAAGTAGGGCTCTGTTTCCAGAGTGGAGAGTGCATTGTCTCAAGCTTCAGCTATTTTATATAGCTGTTTTCAGAATTACTTCTAGAGACCTGTATGTTTTCAGTTCTTCCAAAAGGGTATGATATAAAGAAAGATGTGTTTACTATTTTCCTAGCTCATTTTCAGGTATGTGTAACACACTTTTCTGCCCTGGAACAGGGAGCCCGACTCACTTTGATTATACGTTTTATTGTGCACCCTCAGACTGTGAGACAGGACTATGTCCAGATATAAGTGTGGGCAAAGCAACAGAATCCTGACTCAGTGCTAGCAAAAAGACCCCTGTAATCTTCTTCTGACTTCCTAGTATTAAATACTGTACTTGATATATGTTGTTTTTTAGTCATTTATAGTTGTGATCCCATTTCAGGTTTGCTTGGCAAAGATACTGGAATGGTTTTCCATTTTCTTCTCCAGACCTTTTTATAGATTAGAGAATGAAGTCAAACAAGGTTAAGTGACTTGCCCAGGGTCACAGCCTGTAAGATCAGATTTGAACTCAGGAAGATGAGTCTTCCTGGGCTCCAGGCTTGGCACTCTATTCACTATGCTATCCACTTGTTACATTAGTACATATTTAATAAATCAAATTGAATGAATGAATGAATGAATGAATGAATGAACTTCTATAGCCAAGGGCAGAAATGTTATGCTCACCTTTAGTATTATAGAATATTTTTACTCTATTTGCAGTAAAATGATTAAAATAACATACTAAAGGAAGGGAATTCTATTGGGAGACATCAGTGCTATATCTTAGTGGCTGTGAAACATTCTTTAGAAAAGATAAACAAAATGACCCACAACATTCTGGTCAAATTCAAATAAGATTTAATATAGCATAGGCAATCATGCACACTCACATTATGCCAAAAGAAAAGCATTTCCTCCAATTAGACCGAAACACATAGGGATTTACATTTGTTCTGGCTTAGTTTCACTTCAGTTTTTGTCCCATCTCAGTTTCATCTCTTTTGGGGGGGACACATTCTTCTACATTTTAACACCATTCTTTTTCCTCCAATCCCATCATCACCAAAGTTGATAGGAGACTTTGCTGATTGAGAAATGATGTAGATATTCTTGAGCTTCAGCAAACGTGAGGAGAGATAAAACAAAACAAAAGCTTCTCATGTAATATTTGTGGATAAGAGAGAGGGGGAGGGAAGGAGGGAGAAAAGATTTAATCATCAGTTCTGAAACTTTTTTAATCAGGATCCCTTTATATAATTAAAAATTATTGAGGACCCCCTCACTAAAAACTATTGTTTATTATGTGGATTATAGCTATCAATATTTACCATTTTAAAAATTAAACAAACTAAAAATTAATGTTATAGAAATACTTTTGACATTGTGAACCCCCTTATATAATCTCAGAGATTCACGGTGGATTTAGAACTGGTTTGAAAACCATCATCATAAGTGAGCAATGTCAAGTTGGAGGTATGTCTACAATGCATGAACAACCAATCAATGGACACTCTTTCAACTCTCTGATCAATGAGCTCAATAACCCTAGTCCTTTCTATAAAACTAGGCCTTGCTCCATTCCACTTCTGAGTACCAGAAGTAACACAGGGTATCTCACTTCTGTCCAGAATAATTCTTCTAACATGACAAAAAATTGCCCCAACAGCTATTCTTTACCAAATCTCACCTTGCCTAAACATAAATATTCTTATTACTTTCGCACTTCTATCTACCATCTTAGGAGGATGAGGAGGCCTAAACCAAACTCACATAGGAAAAATTTTAGCCTACTCCTCCATTGCTCACATGGGTTGAATAACAATCATTGTTCACATTAACCCAACCATAACAATCCTTAATCTTATCATCTATATCAAAGCCACACTAACTACATTTCTAACCCTCAACATTTCAAATACTACCAAAGCAAAATCCCTCCAAAATCTACATCAACAACTATCATTATCCTCTAGTTTAGTACAAGACAGGTCTTTATTTGGTCTTGTGAAGACCACTTGTGGAGCATAGACATTGTTGTTCAAATTTTCCTTAATTTCTCCCAAATTTCCTGTCTACTCCCTAAATTTTATCTTTGACCTTCTTCTCTAATGCAAACCCTTCTAAGTTGCCATTGATCTTCTTCTCTTTGATCCACTAAAGTTATTCTCCTGTTCTCTGTTCCTTTTTTCACAATCTTATCCCATACAATTTCTAAAGAGAGCATTGTATTTTTCAGACCTTGAGTATTAAATTCTCTTATGGACATAATGTTTTTTTTATTTTTTAAAATAATATATAGACAAACTGGAATGTGTCCAGAAGAAAATGACTTGTATAGTGAGAAGACTGAAGAACATGCCAGATGATGATTAATCAAAGCATGAAAGGCTGTTCACCCTGAACAAGAGAAAGTTTAGTAAATATTTTTATTAAGTATTTAAAGGACTTACCTATAGGTAGTATATTCCACATAACCACCTAGATTCAAACTGGATATGCCTCCAGAGGAATAGTATTTTCAATCACAATGCCAACTTTAATGCCAAGTCTTTCAACCAGACCAGCAGTCATGAATAATTTAACCATCAGAATGAGAGAATAGAAGGTGTCACATGGAAGTGGATTGCATCTTCATCAATTAACAGAGGAAAAAAAAGGGGCCCTAGTCTATGACTGTGGCTTATCAAGTAAGTAGATTCAAGAGAAAAATGAAAAGAAAGGAGCAGGAACTCTACAGGTATAGGTTGATGCAATGCAAAAGCTAAGAGAAGAGACTGAGTCTAAAGACAAAATCAGGATGAGGCAAAAAGTGAGTCAAAGGAGCCAACAAAGTTAAAACAAGACAGAAGCAAAGCCAAATTACAACAATAGTTATGAAGAGGAAGATGGTTTGTTCTTTTATGGTACACATCTGCTGTCTTAACCCCTTCTGTTTAAAAGGGAAATGCTGCCAAGATGTCATGATGCCCAAATATTGTTAGGTTCTTACTAAGTGCTAATGAGATAATGAGATATTAGGTTCTTACTAAGTGTTAAATCGGTACTTAACAATTCTCTAGTTCCGTCCTTTAAGGGGAGTTTTACCCCTTTGAACTTCTGGGGAGGAGCTTGCATGTTTAAGAGGAATGAGTTTGTTGAAGTATTTTTTCCCAGAAGCCCCTGAGTTATTCCATGCCCATTCTCTGGGAGCATAAAAGAAGCAACATTGAGCAAGGTTCTCTACTCTAGGTCAGAGTTGGCGGCCGAGAGATTGAGTTGAGATAGCAGATCTCCTCCCAGAGGGCAATGGGCAGTCTCTGGAGACAACAGAACATTACAATATGTCACAAATTTTTGCTGAAAATGGTTTCATAGAATATTTTCAATAACCACTATCAGAGAACATTTTTCTTGCTATTCAAAAAATTACAGGAATGTCAGTGCTAGAATTAGAAGTTTTAAAGGTAATATCAAATAATGATAGCAATATTTATCCAGTACCTGGAGAAGATTTTAAACGGTGCTTTTACATGTGCATTAACTAGCTGTACTACACAACTCATTGGGTTGGTTGTTTAGAAAGACTATCCCAATGACTGAACAAGTTGTGGAATATGAATATAATGAAATACTATTGTGCTATAAGAAATGACAAGCAGGCAGAATTCAGAAAAATTTGGAAAGATTTACTTGAACTAATACAAAGTAAAGATAGCATAATCAAGTGAAAACCATACACAATAACAGCAAAATTGTATGATTATCAATCATGAATGACTTTTTCCCAACAGTACAATGATCCAAAACAATTCCAAAATTTTGATGAGGAAAATTGCTAGTCATATCCAGAGAAAGATTGATGGAGACTGAATACAGATCAAAGAAATCTATTTTCATGTTATTTTTTGATGTCATTATATTAAATTGTTTACTATATTAAGAAGATAGGAAGTGAGGAAGGGCAGGAAAAATTTTGAAGTCAACAATTTTAAATGAATGTTAACATTTGTCTTTACATGTAAATAGAAAAAATGAAATAGTATTAAAAATAGAAAAGACTATCCCAGTTTGATGTTAATCTGTGAGTCTGCATCCTACTCAAAATCATAATCCAAAAATTTCCCACCGATGAGTTTGCCTTTAGCAGTCATAATAAACAATTAGTTTAAAACAAGGTTATGTAATTCAATCAACACTTATTAAATTATTAAATTAAGCCTCCTATTTAAAGAAATAATATAAATAAAAGTAGAAATAAATATATTTCCCCCATAAACTGGGGTATACGAATCTATATTGTATATTAACAAATTCATACACATTCAACGGGAAGAAGAAAACAAATGTAGAAAGACATATAGGTAAACATGCTGTTGTGAATATGTATGGAGGACACAAAGGTAGGAAACATGTATGATCAAGATGTGTAGCTTGGGGGGTTATTTATGCTTTTGATGTTTTAGATCTGTTGATGTCTTCTAATGATGTTACTATTATCAATTGTTTCTATTAGAGCTTCTCTCCACTGGTTTATAGTATTTTCTACCTGCTGAAAACTTCTCTTTAGATAGAGTACCAGGAACTTAGACATTGAGAGTTACTATAGTCATTTACTGAGCAAGTACTTCAAAAGGATTCAGTGGCAGATCTCAAATAATTCTAAGTATGTTTTTCCTTATACAATCTTTTCTTGAGGTATGATAGTAAATGTTTAACAAATGGATCTCTGGTGGGAAGGAGAGAAATATTCAAAATCTGTTTTAAGTTTCATTTATATACTAACAATTTCCATCACTTTCTTAAATGCAGACAATTGAAAAACAATAAATCAGTCCCTGATTTATAGCCGTGTCAGATTTCTGAGCTATAAAAGCTTACACTGGAAATTTTATAATAAGTTCTCTTGAATACTTTGTAGCTGGTGCCAGAACAGCACTGTCTCCAATGATGGATGGGAGTTTCTTGAATAAAAGATGATAGGATTATATATCCTTGAGGCTAGAGAGGCTCTGAACTCATTTTATATCTTCCATTTTACAGATGAGCAAACAGAGGAGTGCAATCCACATCCCAGTAGGGATCCAAACCCTGGATGTCTATGAACCCTACTCAGGACTCCTCGCATTATACTGTCCTGGCCCCTGTGATCTATGGAATGTTACTGAAAAGTAGACTAACAACAGTGGTTCAAGGTCACCTTGTTTGATATATTTGAATCAATAGCTCTGAGAAGAATAATTTGCTTTCAAAAACCAAGCCAGCAACTTAGAGGGATTCTGTTTTACAGAAAGGGCACACTGTGAACTTGGACATTCCCAAACTAATCTCCTTCACTATAGTTACTCCTATCAATAAAACAAATCTAGAATCATCTCCCCTTCCCCCACCCCCAGCTCTTCTAGCACTTAGGCTTATAGTTTTCTACAGCTGTTTCTAGTCATTTCCTTGTTTATGTGTCTGTCACACATGTTCTTGTATATTTTTCCTGGGTGGTATGGTGGAAAGAGTGGTAGACTAGGAGTCAGGAGATCTAGGTAGAAATCCTGTCTTTATTCTTATGTATTGTGTGAATAAAGGCTTTTTACTTCACCTCCTGCACCTCTCTTTTCTTATCCATAAAATATATTACTGCTTATGGTATCTATCTACCCAGACTTTAAGAAGAGGATTTAAGAATGCCATAGAAATGTGAGTTATTGGTTTCTGCAAGGTGAAGATTATACTTCCTTTTTCTTTGGTGTTTCCTCACTGTGCCCATTATATATAAGGTTCTGTCCACAGCAGGTTCTCAATTACCTCTATTTTACTGGGGTCTGCAGGAAGAAATTTAGGCTTAAATGGAGTTTTCTACATTTAGAAACAACTAATAGCAAGCAGCTCTTTTCATCTGGAAGGATCTCAAAGAAATGTGCAATCTGTGATCTTTCACGGAAACCATATTGTTTTGAAATCTGTGTTTTATTTATCCCAGGCTATTGCTTAAAATATATTCCCTTGGTGTAACACAAAGCTGAGAGGTGGGGTGGGAGTAAGGTCTTGTTTTTTTTTTCCTTTTTTCTTTTCAAATACTGCATTTGGCATCTGTGCATCTGGACCTTTGCTTCTAATTTTGGTCTGCATGGATGGTAGGACAGTTGGTTTTGTCTCAAGGATAGGTTAGCCACCTTCTTGGAGGGCACTGGTAGTGATAGTCATTTGGAAGGTACAATATGCACACTGAAAGGATTCATTGATGAAAAAGGGAAGGGGAGAAATAAATGAATAAGTCCAGATAAAAAATATTAGATTAAAAAGTTTGTTTGAAATATGGTGCATTGTAAGCACAATTGAAAAAAAAATCATACTTCACAAAGAAACAGCCTCTAATCTTTATTGGAAGAAGCTGTGCTTTTCTTTGACATTCAACATATTGCTCACTTGTTTTGATCACATTTTGACCATTCCTAATGAGTAATCTGGTTTTATAGGAAAAGGTTCACTGCTACTACAAAATGGAAAATATGGATGCAAGCCTTTTGCTCTGCCATATACTCAAATTGTAATTTTACCTGGTTGGACCTCAGTTTCCTCAGCAACAAAAGAATATTAATCATGATGAAGCAATGTGACAGAGATAGAAAAGATGTGCATCTGAATATTGATGATCTGAAATTGAATCCCAGCTTTGCTACTTAAAAGCTATATAAATTTGGACAAGTCATTTCATGCCTTGGACCTCAGTTTCCTTATTAGCAAAATTAAGTTATTAGACCAGAGGCCCACTAAAGTTTCTTCCAGTTCTGATTCTATGATCTCTCTTTTAACATGTTCTTATGACTATAGAAAAGAGGATGAGAAAATAAGTAACATTTTGAGGGCACTGATCTCTTTTCTCCTCCTGCCCCTTGTCCTTTTGAAGCTGCAATGTGGTGATAAAACCCTGATGCCACTGGAAATCTGACTTTTCTGTTTTCCCCCAAGTATGCTATTTATTGGTTACTTTGTCCCTGAGACAAGTCCCCTTGAATCTGTAATTTATTTTCCCCACCAGGAGGTGCCAAAGGCCTTTTAATTACTCAACTTATTCCTGACATTCTAACATTTCCCTCCTCTGATTCTCTTTTGTATTTCTTCTGGGTTGTCAATCTTTTCATGAAGACAGCATTATTTCAATCATTTTTCTCTACTTCAATAGAAACAAAAAATCTATAGAATGAGATGTTGAAGCAGTATGAGCTCTAGGAGCTGCCTGCAGGATCAGAAGGGTTATCTCTGGTTTGGAGCTCAGGTGCTTTTTGTCCAGTTTCTTAACAAAATTGAGGATATACAGAGATAATAATTCATGTATATATAGACATTTTTCTTGCAAAGTGCTTTTTTGGCACTCTATAAGGTGGAGAGTGTCAATATTATCATGCTGATTTTATAAATAAGGAAACAGAGGCTTCAATAAATGTTTCAACTTGCTCACAAATAAAAATAAGTATTTAAAACCAAGTCTTAAATGGGTTTTGGAAAGGGGGATTTTTTTTACCTTTTTCGATTTATTTTTCTCTCTAAAACCTACCATACTTCTCAATTTTCCATAACAGAGGGTCAGAACAAGGAAGAAAGAGTAGAATTTGAAAAGAGACAAACATAGATTTGATATAATGGGGGAAAAGCCCAACCTTTATTATTTGAATCATCCAAATTAGAATGGATGTCATTTCCACCAAATGAAGTGGATTTCCTTTCACTTGTCATCAAGCAGAGATTAAATGATTTCTTAGACTCTGCAGAAGGGATTCTCAGGTAGGTAGATATTAGATTATATGGCTTCTGGGGTCCTTCATAGCTCCAACATATTGCAATTTTGTGATTATTATACCAAATATACACCAGAGCTAGTCACTTTGTATTGCTCATAAGTCTTTTCATTGCCCATATTGTAGAACTCATGTAATGCTATCAAGAACCTGCCATACGGGGACACATAAGTGATAAGAAATTTTTTCTCTCTCTAATTTCTGACTCACACATTGAAAATCTGGGGAATGTATTATATGACATCATTTAACATGTCACTAATTCCCCTTGAAAGCACAGAACTTTCCAAATCTTAAAAAAGTGAATGTAATTGACAGGTTGAAGAAAATAAAGAGGAAGCTATATAAAATGAACATACCTCAAATGAGCAACCCTTCCCTAGTTACATATTGGGTTGGATCCAAGAAATGTCACTCTTGTATTACTTTTGACCCCTTCTATAGTTCTCTGCTTCTATCAACACATGGGTGGCCTCTTTTCCAGGTAAGGTTCCTTTGGCCTTTCCAAGCTATGTAGCTCTCCAGAGACTCATCCATCCAACAAAGGGAAAAAAAATAAGTTGCCATATCCTGATCATGGATCTTGTATTACAAATGGAACTGCTGTAGAGGGAAATGCTTGTCTTCTCTGACTTGGCAGGCAATATGCTTAACACTGAACTGGAACTTTAATTCAGTGCCAGACAAGGAATTCTTGCCCTGAATGTTCCCACCAATATCGGAACTCCCCATAGTTAGCCCAGAGTTCACAAATATACTGACCCTCTTTTCTCCAAGAGAGTCTCAGACCTCAGTTAGACATGGCCACTCCAAAGATTTTTCCAACAGCTCTTACTTAAGTGTCTTCTTCCAGAACAGAGATTATCCCTGAGGTGAGATAGATTTCAGAGATTTCTGTGAACTGGGATGAGAAAAAAAATAATCTTTATTTCAATATAATCAGTTTCCTTATTTTTATTTTATGAATAGAAAATATTCTGGAAAAGAGCCCCTTGGCTTCATCTGGATACCAAAAGGGTCTACAACACAGAGAGAATTAATAACCCCTTGAGTCCCTGAATAAACACTGATTACTAGTCTCAAACACGGCAAAAGTCTCTAGAGAAATTAGTAGAATTATTTAAATTATCCTAGATCTGCTAACTTCACACTTAAAGTAAAGAGAGAATAGGGGTACAATGTGAAGAACTATTTATTGTCTTATATCAGGGCAATGGGATATGGGGTGAGCAAGGGAAAGAAACACTATCTACTACTCATCATAAGATTATAGATGTTGAGCTGGAAAAGGACCTTAGAGGATTCAATCATTTTATATATGAGGAATGGAGATTCATTTGCTAAGTGGCTTGTTCGGCGTCACAAAGGTAGTAAATATCAGAAATGGACTTTGAACACTTTATCCTCTAGAGTCCAGGGGTTCTCAAATTATGGGCCAGATGCAGGGCACTGAGGACATTTATGCAGCCTGCCAGGTTATGGTAAATGGGCTGAGGGGCAGAGACAAGAGTGTGAGGTTTTGTTTTTACTGTAGTCCGGCCCTCCCACAGTCTGAGGGACAGTGAACTGGTCCCCTATTTTAAAAGTTTGAGGACACTGCTAGACTTTAGAATCTATGATCTTTTCTCTATACTAAATGACTTGTAAATTCTCCAAGATATAATTTGTCTATTTGATGTCTACATGGTATATTCAAAGGTGTCCTATGCATAACCGATAATCCTTTAGGAGTCAGTTGTGCAATGGTTAGTTGGCTATTTCACATTGTTATTTGGAGAGAGTGAATCTAAGAACATATGTTTCCTTCTTTTGCAGGACTTAAGTTCTAAGATATGAATACTGAGGAGGATTTGCACACAATTTGACATTAATATAACTTGATAACAAATATGTAAATGGTCGTCTTTTGAGAAAGAAATTAAAACATAACTTATAGAATTAAAAATGGAGGAGGAGAGTAAGCTGGGTTCAAATCTGCCCTATGATTATGAGTAAATTATGTAATTTTTTAAAACCTCAGAGTAATATATTTCCCAGAGTTTTGGAAGACAATGCGTTTACACTGAATAACTATAACCTTAAAGGGTGATAATAAGTGGGCTATTCCTCTCATTTATTTGCTGCCATTACATATAATTGTTCCAATGAGACCTCTAAATGTGCTTTATGAAGCTTGAGCCTTGGATGTTAGTCTCAGCTCTTACACAAGCACTGAAGTTGTAGTGAACCTTCATAGGCTGGGTACTTAAACGAAAGCTGCTAACTACAAGATTCTGTAAGTGTATTCTGTGGGTGTATTTTTCTGAAACTAGAGCTTTAGAACCCCCACTACTGAGTTTACTTTGATATTCATCCAAAAGCTGACTTCTTGAAAGGGAAAAGGTAGAAGTTAGGCTAGATTTAAAGGTTGACCTTAACCTTTTAGAATATTTTATTTTATGGATTTTGTTTAGTTCTTATGGCATCATGTGAGTTGTCTTTTCTCCAAGGAGAAATTAAAGTCCTTGTGGAAACAGAAGGATAGTAAACATGAGAAGCACAAGTAAGAAAGAGTCCTATGTGTAGAAATTTCACCTTGCCATTGTGAAGCTCAAAGGGGGCCAGAATAGTCTTCTCTCTCCTCTTTCCCAAAGGGAAAAAAAAAACAAAACAAAACATAGAAATACTGAAGTTTTTATTGACTCACAAAAATTAAAGGATCATAGCTTTAGGATGGAACGAAACCCTAGAAAATCATCTAGTCTCCTCATTTTGCATGTAAGGAAATTGAAGCTCAAAGAAGTTTAATGGAAATGAGATACTCATAGAGTTGGAATGCCTTGATGAGGACCAAAGAGTGATAGAGTGTTATAGAGATTTAAACACAATATTTCAGAGAGTTGTTCTAAGAATAAGAAAAATTTGCTGCAAACAGGCATCATCATGCAGAAGGAAAACTTTCCACAGATTCAATGCATTAAAAACACATTTAAAAGTGAAATTTTCTTGAGGAAGTAGGAAGACTCTTCTAATATGATTTCTATTCTTCATAACAATGGACATTAAGAAGAAAGCAGTTGATGGTCTAAGCCATATTTGCTTGCTTTCTTTTAGCACACAGTCCATATAACAGAGGAAAAGAATCAGTGAGACTTCTTCCCCTAGGCTGGAAGATGTCTTTTGACCTTTCTTGTATATGGTGTTATTTTTATGGTGTTATTATTTTTAAGTGACTTGATTTGGCAAATATTACACCAATGTCTTTAGGAAAAGGAATTCAGCAGAATACAGATTTTAAAGCAGGTTTGAGGATAGCATTTGCTTTTGAAGACGACAAAATAACTTCTCCATTTGATTTTCACTAATTATGGGGACTATTTGGGGAGGTAAAAGTAAACAGAAACCATCATAAGAGATTAAGGGAGAGAAGGAGAAAAATCTAGGAAAATGTAGAACATATCCTTAAAAGATGGGAATTTAACTGGAAGGAACAAAAACAAATTAAAAAAAGAAAGCCTGTTGAGAAAAGAAAAAAAAATCTGACCAGCTAGTTATTGTGACACAAAAGAAATTTGAAATTTTGTAAATTATTACTTCTTACCTCTCTTTTATATAGATAGAAGATGCTAGATGGTGATAGCAAAAGCATTAGGTTTGGCTAGATAGATAAAGACAGAAATATTGATATAGATATATAAATATATAGTATATAGTGTGTGTGTATGTTTGTGTGTGTGTAGGGGTGGGATGACTTGCTCTTATCCAATATCTCTCTTATCCAACTTATCTCAAATCCAATAGATGTATTCACAAAAACTAAGAATAAAATGAAGAACTGGAAAATCAAGTGTAAGAAGAATGTATGCATATCTTGCTTCCCTTTTACAAAATGTGAAAAATGTTGTTTTATTATTTTGGGAAATGAGTCTGGCCATTGTCTGGGTAAATATTGACCATTTTCCTTATAACCCTTAAAGGGAAGACTTCACCATCTCTAAAGTCAGTTCAGTTAGGAATTATTATTAGAGAAACCACTTGTTCACTCAGAGGGTATAAATATGGGCAGGTGCTAGGGATGGGAAGGGATCTCTTTCTTATAAACTTAGAGTTTTAACAGTCACACAGTGACTTAAGGCAGAAAGTAGCTTTTATGAGTGTGTACTATGGTAGTAGATAAGGGAAATACCTATGAACTCAAGAAAGAACTGGTTTTGCCAGACAGTTCAACTAACAGAAAGGAATGCTGGACACTATATGCAGAGGATTGTAGCATGAAGATTCCATAAGGAAAAAGAGGACTCGAAAGCTTGAAACTACTCAGAGGTGTGAATAGCTTAACTCATACATCTTCCAAATATGAAACCCATTTGAGTTGGCTCTAGCACAAAGATTATAGATAGTGCATCTTTAAGAGTTCAATGATTTCTTGTTTTAAAAGGTTTCTCCCTGTAAAGTTATGGGGAGAATGTAAGAGTTAATTTTGATTTATGAGGATCTATAGAGAATCTATAGAAAACACAAAGAAGTTTAGCAAAATATTTTTTCTTTCTTTTTAGAGATGTAATAATTATTAATTTTGAAAAAGCATTTTATGAATTGTTTATGATGAATACAATTTATAATTCATTTGTAATGGATCGTTTCCTGTGAAGGTTGGAGAGAGAACAAAGAAAGAGGAATAACATAACTTATTTCCTCAAGGAGCTAAATTTAGCTCTTATCTTGTTAACAAATATGAATAGAACTTTTGATAGACTCTAATAAGTGTCTGGAGTGAGCAGAAGGGGAAATTATGTTTCCTAAAGTGAATTAACAGTCACCTGCTTTTATAGTTATATCTTAAACTACTCTGGCTATGATCTTTCCATATTTCCAAATACTCTAAATAATTACTTATGTATTTTGTTTGATTTCACTTGTTATTGTAGTTTATATTAATAATTAATGTTGAAAAGAGCATTTCTCCTATTTACATAGCAAATAATATTTAATGAAATGAGCCAACTTGTTAATTAATGAGAAAGAATTTATAATTTTATTAATTAGGAAAAATATACATAGTCCTGGAATATTGTAGAGTTCATAGTGATAAATTTTTATGAGATTTAAAAATTTTATTCAGTTAAAATATAATCTGTTTTGTTATTTCTTTCATAGTTTTACTGGCTTCTCCTTGCTCACTAATGCTTCTCCTTGCTCACTAATGCTTCTAATTTTCAAAGAATTATTTTTGTCTTTGAGACTCTGTACTTCCTTTTCTAGTTAGCTAACTTTTTTCCCCATAATTTTCTTGTATTTCTTGGAGAGTTTTAATTATTTTCTTTAGTTTTCCCTCAATGTCTCTCATTTGATTTTTAAATTCTTTTTCGAGGTTTTTTTTTTTTTTTAATAAATTCTCTCTGTGCAGGGAGCCACTTTATGTTACTCTTTGATGTAGAAACTTTTTTAAACTAAAGTGTCCTCTTCTGAAGATGAATCCCAGTCTTCTCTGTTCCCATAATATGTTTCAATGGTGGGGCTCTTTCTTCTTTGTCAATTCATTTTTTTAAAATGAGAAATTATTAGTGTAAGCACTATAGTCAATTAAATCTACTTTCCTAAACATATATTTGTGCCTGCATGTATATGTGTTTATTACAGTATTAAAGTGTATATTACACTTTTACTTTGAGCCCATTCTTCCTATAAACATGTATTAAAGGTTTCTTTGCTTGTGAAATTATTTCATAGGTACTATTCTTCTTCTTATTTCTTAGTCAATGCTGTTATTTTCTTTTTACATGTCTTTTGGGTGTGGTAGGGAGGGTGGAAAAAGGCTAGAGATGAGTATTCCAGCATCCTTTGAGCTACACAATAAAGGTTCTGTGTAACCTTTACACATGGGGCTCT
Source organism: Sminthopsis crassicaudata (assembly GCF_048593235.1). Lineage (NCBI taxonomy): Eukaryota > Metazoa > Chordata > Mammalia > Dasyuromorphia > Dasyuridae > Sminthopsis > Sminthopsis crassicaudata. The sequence continues at coordinate 113,354,311 of NC_133617.1, read as the reverse complement.
TCCTTACTTCTGTTTCTCATTTTTGCTGTGTTGCCACTTCTACAAGGAACTTAATTTCTTCTTGGAGAAAAGAGAAATAGATATGAAAAGATAATTACAATTGAAACAATCACACATTATTTATTGAGTTCTCAGACAATATAAACTTGGAAGTTCTTGGGTATTCTAAGTAGTAGAGAAAAACAATTATCCAGAGATAATAAAAGTCTTATTATATTGAAAAAACCTTGATAGAATATAAGCTTTTTTGACAGTAGGATTTTGATATATTTCCCAGTTCCTAGCCCATTACTCTCATGAAGGGGCTTTCAACAAATGTTTACTAAATGTTGAATGTTTGAAGGAAATGTACACTGAGATCACAAATGCCTGAATACTTTAAGGCTCCCTGTGAGCATACTATCCATGGATCCAGATCCTATCCTTTAGGTAATGTAACAGAAAGGCTTTTTTTTTTTTTTTTTTTTTTTTTGGCATTTTTGTGGCCAAAGAATTCATCCCTCTGTGGTCAGTCTGGTGATAAGGTACTCCCAACTTGGCTAGGTTGACTGGCACAATACAAATATAGTCAATCAAGAAAAGCTCTACACATTCTTTCCAATATGTTAGGATCAGCTAAAACTTCTTGTTCTGACATACTTTTTGGAGAAAAGAATCAGATGAAGATTTCAATTGAAACATCACAAACCATTAATTTTAAGATGGAAATTTAAAAAGGTAATGACTTTCACCAGGAAGAACTGAAAAGGTTTGCACATAATTAATATATTTTTATCATTAATTATAGCCACTAGTTTTTTGCAAGTTTATATAAAATAGAATAATAATTGCCATTTATATAGTGCCTTAAAGGTTACAAAGCACTTAAATACATTATGTTATTTTATCTCACAACAACTCTGTGAGGTAAACCCTACAGGTATTATTATTCTCACTTTAGACATGAGGAAATTAAGGTTCTTAGAAGTCTAGGACAATGAAACCAATACAGTTTTTTCCTGAAACTATGTCTAACACTCTATGATTCAATGCTCCATATTTCTGTAGGGACAAAAAGAAGGATACATAAGTTATACAATTCAGTCTTTAGAATGACTAAAAATATATGTATATACAAGGGATGGCAATTTAAGCAATGTAATATAATAGATAATTGGGAAAACCTTGGCTTCTTTGGAGACAGGGAAACCTAGGTTCAAAGAGTACCTCTGAGATATATATTGGATGAATGACTAGATAAGTCACCTAATTTTTCAATGCTCTAGGCAATTCTCTATTATTATAAGTTATGGAGAAGGTGCTGACCTGCATTTGTAGAAGTTTCATCATTGTCACCAGAGAATTCTCTAGACTAGTAAAATCATAAGTCCATCTGCTAACTAAACATATATGCATATGCATCTTTCTGCATATATATACAAGATTTAAATCTAAGAGTTAGGAAGACTCCTCCATGAGTTCAAATATGGCTTCAGTTATGTTTTAGCTATATGACTCTGAACAATTCACCTAATTCTGCCTTGGCTTCTTATTTGTAAAATGAGCTGGAGAAGAATATAACAAACCACTTCAGTGTCTTTGCCAAGAAAATTCCAAATGGGGTAAAAAAAAATTGAACACAACTGAAAAAAAAATGATTCAATTGCATAATGTTAATATATAATAATATATTAGGATATAATAACATGATGTGACAGTACAATGTATAATAAAACACTATATCATTTCAAAGCATATATATGCTTTGAAAAGATATGTTATGTGATATTCAGGAACTTATCTTTTCAAATAATCATCTAATATTTAATTAGTGCTTATTGTGGGCACCTGGACTTCATGTTCACCTGTGTTTTTACTGAGGATATTTTTAAAGAAAGTTTTAACTTTTAAAGATTGCCAGCAAATATTGTACTTGAGGGAGATTGAAGGAGGAGGAAAACTAAATCTATTGTCTGCTGCTTCTGAAGAAAGAAGAAAAAAAATAACTCTCATAGGCTGAGGAAGGCTGAGAAGCTTTGAAGCTGAGGCAGGGAAATGAGGAAAGCATATGTTGAATAGAAAGAGACCTTCTTCTGGCTCCTAAAATAAAGGCACTGATCAGTATGGCCTTGCATCCCACAAATTGAAGTTTAAATAATGCCAAGTGGGAGCCACCAAAAGAGGGAGAAGGCTAAAGAAACAAGAAGCCAAGAGAGAGCAGATTTGAAATCTATACTGTAATTCCTGTATATCATTTGGGAATGACAGCTTCTGAGGTCAAGGAAGAATATAACTTGAGGAACTCAGACTGCAGGAGGCTAGAGATGATGAGAATTTAAAATGAAAAAAGGACTTAACCAAATAAGGAAATCAACTTTTGGCTGGTTTTGTTTTATTTGTTTTTCATTTTAACACGATGTAGCATTTATAGAAAATACAGACTCAGAAAAATAGAAGGAAGACAGGATAGCAGGTGGATCATTGAGGTCAAACAGTAGCTGAGAATTGGAGGTATGAGTCAAATGGGAAATGCCTTGCAGCTATAAGAATGAAGAAAGTAAATGATTCATAGAATACTGTCTAAAGTAATTACTCTAGACATTTTAGAAGGTGGAAAGTGCCTTGTGCTGATTCTGAGCTATCAAGAGATTCTTTTGAGTCTTCAACTCTTTTAAAAGTAATTTGAGAGTTTTTTTTTGAAAGTTATCTTGCCCAGTTTCCCCCCCCCCCTCTCTTTTGAAAACATTACACCTTTCTTTTTCCATCAGAGGACAAAATAGGAAAGAATATGTAGAATACTGAGCAATAGGATTTTTGTCATTCAAATGTTTTGTGAGCAATTAGAGATGCAAACCTGTATAAGATGTGAATTATCTCTCTCAACCCCATTTTCTTCTTATATATTCAGAAGCTTGTTGGGGTCTGGTCTGTTCTTTCTCAAAATTGTGAGATGAGATTTTCTTTCTTTTTGGATTTTATTGATATATTTCATTTGATATTACTCATATATCCCAAAATATCCTTCCTCTCTCCTTTTTGGAGGGCTATTGGTTGTAAACAAAAAAAAAATTTAAAAAGAGGAAAAAATAGTTAAAAACCCCAATTAACATATTAAATGATCCTGACATCCCATGATATATTCCACAACAATAAGCTTCTACCACTTTAGAGAAGGGGATTGCATTTTTATATTATTATTTACTTTTGTCCAAGCTTGGTTCCTATAATTACCCAACACTGATTTTTTATTGCTGTGTTATATTCTTTCTAGTGCTCATTTGTGTGTTGCTTTATCAATCTGTTTACTTATTTTATATAATATCATATATTTTTCCATCTTCTTCTGTAATAATCATATGCATCCTTTATTAAGCAGTTCAGAACTTCATGTACCTCTGTTTGTTTAGTCATTCCTTAGTCAAAGTCACACTTTGTTTCTAGTTCTATTCTACTTCTAAAATTTCCTCAAGATATATGGTGAAATCTTTCTAAGATATTAAAACAGAAACAATAATGTTAACCAAGAGAATTACAGATAATTTCAGTGAACGTACCTACCTTTTTATTACATGACCACTAGAATCATTCCTAGAAATCACAGGGAGCAATGGACAAGTCACACTGTCCAACTCAGAATTATAGAACTTGAGAGCTAAAAGGGACATGGATAAGTATCTATTCCAACCAATTCAGGAGACCGATCCCTACTATAATATATTTAACAAGTGATCACAGGTCACTAAATAATAGATCATAGTTTAAAGAGAGCTTTGAAACAAATAGATTCAACCTTCTCAATGTATAGGTGAAATTTAAGAATAGAGAGATTAAATTGCTTGTATAGTTTCACATAGTTAGTTTGAGATAGGATGGAAACCCAGGTCATCCCAAGTCCATGTATAGCATTTTCACAGTTACATAATGTTCCCACAAATAATTAAAGGCATGGAGAATATGAAGACAATCCCCACTGTCACATCTTGCACAATCAAATTTTCTATAAGTGGGGAAATTGCAGGGGTCAGCATAGCACAATGGCTAACCCTCACTTTAGAAAAATCATCCTCCTAATCAATCATTAAACATTTATTGAGCATCTCCTATGCACCAAGCATTCTGCTAAATGTTGAGAATATAAAAATCATCTGTAAAATAGTGATGATAATACTGATAGTATGCACCAACTCTGTGGTTGCTGTGAAGCTCAGATGAAATCATATATTTTTTTCATAAACTTTAAAGTGATAAATAAGTGTCAGCTGTTGATCTGCAACAACCTAATTTATTCAAGACATACATTAAGTTTGTCTACCCTTTAACAGGTTGACTGATTGTAGTTCATGTCAGCTCTACCATTTACTATCAAAATAACCTCGTAGTGCCTTAATTTCCTCATCTACCAAATGGATGTCTTGCATTACTCAATTTCTCAGGTTCCTTCCAGTCCTAACATCCTGTGAATTTAATCTGTGCCTTGTGCTAGTGGTCTTTTCATATGAGTTTTTTTTTTTTTCTTAACAGTATGTTGCTACCATGTGGGTACCAATGAACTGAAGTGGCAGGAAGTCCCTTCTATACAAATTGGGGGTAATTTTATGTTTGTAAGCTTGTGAATTAGTGTTCTAACCTCCTTCATGGGAAAGAAAGTAGGGACTTTGCCAAAACCTTTATTGTGGTTTAAAGGCAGGGAGTGCCTCTTCTACAACTGTGTTTCATATGTGTTTGAATGGTAATTTGCTTTTCTCCAGCCAATCTGGGCAGTCCTCCCCCTGCTCAAAAGAAATAATTGATGTTGCTTTTCTGGAAACACTACTCTTGGTCCTCATCATGGCAATGAGGAAAGGAAAGACTGCCCTTGTGAACCTCCTGTGAGTCAAAGGAGCTTCTAGGGATTTTCAGAGTGTGGAGGAAGATCTGAAAATCTCTGCAGAACTTTTGCCAAGTGACTGAAATGAAAAACTCTTCCCCAAGTCTCCTGGGTCTCATCAATTCTTATCATATATTCAGGAGAGACAGAAGCTGACTTTCAATTTTAGAAAAAGGGACAAAGGGGACGAGAGAAAAGGAAAGGAATATTAGACAATAAAATCTTCCTCTCAAATGCCAGCCATTCTGCCTGGGACTCCACAAGAGGCCTAGATTTGGGGGATTTGTATATAGAGGTCTAGAAAATGAGGCACTTGTACTAGGTAAGGCCTTTGAAGCACTTGTCTTACCTCAATTCTAATTTTCAAACCTGATCACCATTCACTTGGAATATTAGGTCTGTAGAGCTAACAAAATGCAACCTTCGGGTTCAGAGTTCTGAAGGCTTCTTGGAGGGCTTACAAAGAAGTTTTTAGAGCTAAAATGTAAATGAATCAGAAACACATGGATTCAATTTCTCTAGAAATCAGCATATGTTTGGAAATTAGGGGGGGAGGAAGAAATGTCTGGCCAAATGTTCTTTGATTGTCCTGACCCCCAAATGTCTCCATACCACTCCCTCCCCTCAAAATCATTCACAATGATGACTAAGCTTGATTCATGGCTGGGTTCTTAAGGCCTCTAGAACCTAATTAATTAAATATAGGTAAAAAAAAAAATCTCATTAAATCTTTCCATTCTTTCACTAAAAAAAAGTTAAAATGAGACAATGATTAAATTATATCTCACTCTCCACAAAATTTATCATGTGAAAACCTTCCCTTCTAAGAATAGGCAGGTAGGAATACAGGGAATACTTAGTTTGATTTGTATGACTTAAAATAACTAGTCTATCTTTTGGTCAAAAGGAATATTGCTAGTTGAGGGGGTAGGTTGTTGGAGTGCAGGGAACCTGAATATTTTATGAGGAGGAAGTGAATTTCATTTTCCCAATGTCTTAGTAATACCAGATATAGAAGATGTTACATGATGCTGAAGAGAAAGTAGGGGACACCATTGATGGTCAATGGTCAATATCTATATAATCCCCAGTTACCTTACCCTGTTTTCTTTTTTTTATTTATAATATTTTTTCACAGTATATATGCATGAGTAATTTTTTTATAATATTATCCCTTGTATTCATTTTTTCAAATTATCCTCTCCCTCCCTCTACTCCCTCCCCTTGATGATAGGCAATCCCATACATTTTACATATGTTACAATATAACCTAGCTATAATATATGTGTGTAAATACCATTTTCTTGTTGCACATTAACTATTAGATTCCGAAGATATAAGTAACCTGGGTAGATAGACAGTAGTGCTAACAATTTACATTCACTTCCCAGTATTCCTTCTCGGGTGTAGTTGTTTCTGTCCATCATTGATCAACTGGAAGTGAGTTGGATCTTCTTTATGTTGAAGATATCCACTTAGAATCAGAATATATCTTCATACAGTATTGTTGTTGAAGTGTATAGTGATCTTCTGGTTCTGCTCATTTCACTCAGCATCAGTTGATGTAAGTCTCTCCAAGCCTCTCTGTATTCCTCCTCCTTTCTTATAGAGCAATAATATTCCATAACCTTCATATACCATAATTTACCCAACCATTCTCCAATTTATGGACATCCATTCATCTTCCAGTTTCTAGCCATTATGAAAAGGGTTACCACAAACATTTTGGCACATACAGGTCCCTTTCCCTTTCTTAGTATTTCTTTGGGATATAAGCCCAATAGCAGCACAGCTGGATGAAAGGGTATGCACAGTTTGATAACTTTTTGGGCATAGTTCCAAATTGCTCTCCAGAATGGCTGGATTCTTTCACAACTCCACCAACAATGCATCAGTGTCCCAGTTTTCCCACATCCCCTCCAACATTCATCATTATTTGTTCCTGTCATCTTAGCCAATCTGACAGGTGTGTAGTGGTATCTCAGAGTTGTCTTAATTTGCATTTCTCTGATCAGTAGTGATTTGGAACACTCTTTCATATGAGTGGATATAGTTTCAATTTCATTATCTGAGAATTGTCTGTTCATATCCTTTGACCATTTATCAATTGGAGAATGGTTTGGTTTCTTATAAATTAGGGTCAGTTCTCTATATATTTTGGAAATGAGACCTTTATCAGAACCTTTCCTTTTAAAAATATTTTCCCAATTTGTTACTTCCCTTCTAATCTTGTTTGCATTAGTATTGTTTGTACAGAAACTTTTTAGTTTGATGTAATCAAAATCTTCTATTTTGTGATCAATAATGATCTCTAGTTCTCCTCTGGTCATAAATTCCTTCCTCCTCCACAGGTCTGAGAGGTAGACTATTCTCTGTTCCTCTAATCTATTTATTATCTCCCTCTTTATGCCTAAATCATGGACCCATTTTGATCTTATCTTGGTATATGGTGTTAAGTGTGGGTCCATATCTAATTTCTGCCATACTAATTTCCAGTTTTCCCAACAGTTTTTTCCAAATAATGAATTTTTATCCCTAATGTTGGTATCTTTGGGTTTGTCAAAGATTAGATTGCTATAGATGTACCCTTTTTTGTCCTTTGTATCTAATCTGTTCCACTGATCTACCGCTTACCCTGTTTTCTAACACTATGTCTATTTGATAATCCTTACCAAACTGTAATCAAGCAAACTTGGATAATGAATCAAGATTAGGTAAGTATAAAGCTAGTTCTGAGTTCATAACTGCAAGTTTACCCACTTTCTCTACTAATTTTTACTATGTGTGAGCCTTGTCACTTGTTTAATCATTTTTCAGTCATGTTTGACTCTTTGGGATCCCATTTAGGGTTGTCTCGGCAAAGATACTGGGATGATTTTCCATTTCCAGCTCATTTTACACATGTCACACTATGGCTAAAAGTGACTTGCTCAGGATCACACAGCTAGTAAGTATTCAGGCCCGATATGAACTCAAATCTTCTTGACTCTAAGTCCAGAGCTCTATCCACTTCCCCATCTCGCTGCCCTTATGAATATTGGACTGGTATAAAATCTGTGAATGTCTCTGAGCCGCACAATCACAATATAAAGGGAGGAAGTTCAAGACTAAATTCAACAGGTATTACTACACACTACAATGAACTTCCCACACTTCACTAGTCTCTATTTCCTAGCATTTACTCTATTGCCTTAGCAAATGATCTCTAACCACAAAGTAATACAATCTGCTCTAACTCTAATTCAGTCACTTTTTATATTGGCCAAACCACTTGTTCACCAACTTCCTTCCTGCTACCCAGGACCCTAAAATATGCAGACTTTTAAAGGACTTAAAATTTTTGTCCCAGCATATCTTTTCAGCCTTTCCCTTGCTCACTTTCCCAGCTTTACTGTCAAGTCAAACTGGTCTTCCAGAACATTGAATTTCTTACCTATTCCTTTGTATTGACTGTCCCTCTGCTCTTGAGTACACCCATTCCTCACCTTCTCCATAAAAAAATCACCGATATTTTTCAAGATACAGCTCAGCCTTTCCTAATTCCTTCTAATTGATAAGATACTTACTCCATAACAATCTTATATTTAATTACATTATAATTATATCTATAATTAGATATGAATTATTTAATCATTGTTCAGTCATGTCCTATTTTCATGAACCCATTTCATGAAGGATTTTCTCAATAAAAATACTGGAATGCCTTGCCATTTCCTTCTCCACCTCATTTTCCAGGTGAGAAACTGATGCAAACAGGTCAGATGACTTGTCAAGTGTCTGAAGTTGTATTTTAACTCAATAGTCTTCATGCCTCGATTCCATACCTGAAACTCTATTCTGTACCACCTACCTGCTCCTAACACAAATATACACACAAGAATATTGGTATGTCTTTCTACCATAATATAATATAAATCCCCTGAGAAGAGGAATTATTTTTGTTTGTTTTTTTATATTCATAGTACTTAGCATAATAACTGATTCATTTATCAGATACTATTTGATTTATTTAATCAACTTCTCTTGATTGGCAGCTCTAATAGTAACAAAAGCTAGGGAGGGAACCTCTTTCCATGTTGAAGATACATGTATATTTTTTCTCTCTAGGTCCGTGTAACCTTTAGTTTTTCTATATTATATGATATTTCAAAATCTGTTAATAGATGTTGATCTAAATTGGGTACCTTGTATAAAAGCATACAGAAAAGGCAGAAATATTAGGAGAAAATTACCATAGTTTCTGATGTGTCAAAAATTCTGTGGCTATAATTAATTTTAATTTTACATATATGTGTATATATGTATGTTTATGCATATATACATATACAACATAAGATTTTTAGTAAATTCAAAGATTAGGTTATTGCAATTTAACAGCCAGAAATAAAACAAAACCAAAAAAATTAGTCTTAGGACAAATTAAGAAAGATGTAATATCCAGGAAAACAAGATTATAATTGTTCTATGACTGATGCTGTAATTTTTTTAGTGGTGTATGCCACATTTTAAGAAGAATATTTATAACCTAAGGGAATGACTAGGAAGTGAGGGACCAAGAGAACATGCAGAATAAGAGGAGGATGAATTGCAAGAACTGGAAATCCTTATTCTAGAGAAGAGATTTATGACAACTGTAGTGAAAAGTCTGAGGATTATTCACATAAAAGAGGGACTTATGAGGTCATGTTTCTTCTAATTGGCCCAATAAAAGAGATCTAGGAATACTGGGAGAGGGGGGCTGAGTGGGAGAAGCCCAGTAATGGAAATTTTGCAAAGATATAAATTTAAGATTGAGATAAGGAAATGTTTCCTAAAAATTAGAATTATTTACTAGTAGAATGAGCTTCCATACTAGGCTCAAAGTTTCCCTTTCACTGGAGGCTTTCAAATAGATCCTGGGTGCTACCTTTTAACTATGACAAACAGATTTTAGGTAAGATAAAAGTAGTCAGGAGGCAGAGATGAAAGGGGAGGAAAATTCCAATCATGGAGATTAGTCAGCAAAAACATGTAATATCAGGACATGGTATATCTTGTGTGAAAGACAAAAAAGAGGCCAGATGGTAGGTAGAAGAAAATGAAGCTTTATCAGGTTAGGAAGGGCTTTAAAATCTAAATGGATAATTTCATATTTACTTTGTAGGCAATTGAGAGTCATTGAAATTTATTAAATACAAGGTTTGATTACAGAAACAGAGACAGAAAAGGATACAGAAAAAAAGAGTCTGAGAGAAACAAAGTGACAGAGAGACAGAAATAGGTAGAATGAGAGAGACAGAGATAGAGAGACAGAAACAGAGAGAGACAGAGACAAAGATAGACAGAGTAGCAGCAGCAGAGAGAGAGAGACAGAGAAACAGAGACACACACACACACACACAGACAGACACAAAGACAGAGACAGAGTTCTGCCCCAATTATTCTATTTAACTTGGCCATATAGTAAGACAAACCCTGGTCTAATGTGATGTTTTCATAGTTATCCTATCTATGGATGTCTGAACCCCTCTCTTTTCAATTTAGCCATTTTTTTCTTACAGACATTTTGGACTAAGTGTCATAGTATCAAATTTCATGTTTCTTTCTTTGCAAAAGTGATAAGAACTTAGCTTAGAGTTGTAATACAGGAAAAATTTTGGTTGAAATTATCTTTGAGAAATAGTCTTTTCTCTCATATAATATGGGAAAGGGCCAATCTATGTCTGATATACTCCTATAAGATAAGGGCCTGGACTTTCCTTCCCTGGGCTACCACCCAGAAGCAAACTGTTCCCAAGGTTAAGCCTATATGGATTAGACAGAGAATTTCTTGGATAAAGATTGAAATCTCTGGGGATGCTATTCTTTCCCTTTCCATTCAGCCTGAAAGGTTGACTCTATACCAATAAAATAGCTACAGAAGGCTTTGTGTACATACATTCCATTCATAACAAAGGAACTTAAAATCTAGTGATTCCCTAAATTTGATTTCTTTTGCTTTTGAAGCTCACATATTTCAATATAAAAAAAGGATGGAAAACAAATCCCCTTCTTTGCTTACTGTAAAACTTATATTCTGATTTGATTTGATTCAGGCAGTCTAGCAATTATGAGATTCTGAATTTCTGAGTGGGAAAAACCTCCTTTCCTTTTCCAGCCAATTGAAAGTTCTTCCTTGGATGGTGGAACATGTTGAGCCTTTAATTTTTTTTTTTTTTTTTTTTTTAGAAAAGCACTGACTATTGCTTAATGATTAAGGAAAATATAATGATAATTTCAACTTTAGAACAAAATCCCAATGAAAGAGTTTTGGTTCTCTAAATGTGATCTTTACTCAGGCTTCTCAACATCACTCTGTAACAAGAGAATGAGCATCTAGCTGACACAATTAAGACCTTAGTAGGCTTTATATTTTCAAAGTGTTTTGCAGAAAGGGATTACTAATCCCTTAATACATGCCAATGAATTTTGTCACCATTATAATCCTCATTTCACCAATGGCAGAGGTCACCAAACAATTCTTTGGAGAGCAAGGATAAAACACAAGAGTTGAGGAAGTTTTGTCTGGTTCATTGACTCACACTACCTCCTGTGTCCTTGTTAAATCTGTTTCCTGGACCATAACAAGAAAGGAAGGAGGAGAGGTCAGGGCTCAAGAAGGATGGGGATATGATTGATAAAAATCAGCTCCTCTAATAACATGCTCTGTTTGCTCTTGTTGCCCTCCTAATGACATATGATTTCAATATAACTCTCTGGCATCAGTCTTATAATGATTATGAGTGACTACATGTGTTTGCAACACAACAAACAAAAAGACTTAGCTCTTTTGCCTCAGCTCTTGTCTCATTTTTTAAAAAAGAAGCAGAAATATTTGTGCTGCCTATTTTTAAAAATTATTTTGAGCAAAATGCTTTGAAACAGTGATGGACTATATCAGTGTGAGCTATTAGTGTTAATAATTGAGATAATGTGATATATTGAATGAAACAATGGATTTAGCATTGTGAAGACTTGAACTCAAATATTACTTTAGACTAATGTGAATTATGAATTCTATGATATTAGACAAATCAATGATCTTTTCCCAAGCTAATAGGTTATATGTAAATATTATTAAACTTTGTAAGATGTAATTATAAAACAGTGACAATCCTGCTTCTACTACACACTACCTGAAGACTAGGTAGGGTACATTCCACTCCTCATTCAGAATTCTCTGGCACTTTTAGGTGCTTGGGAGTATTTACTCTTGCTATTGGCTCAGGTCCCCACTATTTGTATCCCCCCAAAATTTTGGAAGTTTCCCGTATCCCAGTTCTATTTAACAATTTAAGAGATTAATTTTTCAAAGGAATATTTACTCCAACAGTATAACAAGAACCAATATGCAAACATCTCTCCAAAAATGTGTGGGCACTATTACCTTGCCCTCACGCACATACCTCAATTTCTGGGGAGGGGAGGGGAATTAATATCCCCTTCTTATATAGCTTTGTTGCACAAAGTTTCATGTCCAAAGCCTGCTTTTGGGCTTGTGTCTCAGGTAGCCTAGTTTCTTGAGTAGCACCTACATCTAGTCTAGAATCCTGTCTCTAAAATTTCCTGGAAGGAAAGAAAAGAAGGAAGAAGTGAAAAGTGAAGAAGGGAGGAAGGAAGGAAAGAAGGAAGGAAAGAAGGAAGGAAGGGAAGAAGGGAGGAAGGAAAGGAAGGAAGGGAGGAAGGGAAGAAGAGAGAGAAGAAAACAGAAAGGGAGGGAGGGAGGAAAAGAGATGAGGGAGGGAGAAAATGAGGAAGGAAGAAAGAAAAGAAATTTTCCTGGGAGATGAAAAGCAAAAATAATGCAAGTAGGAGCTTTTTCCATTTTCTGGAAAGAATTACCTTTTGACTTTTATAAATAATGATAACTTAGATTTTATAATTCTTAAATACTTCAGTGATTTCCTAAGTGTACTCCTGGATTAAAAAGAAAAAAAAAAAAGAATAAAGATCAATTTCCCCCAAAGAATGAATTCCTAAAGATAGATAAATAGCTTGTATTTGATTTTGTTGGGCATGGAAAAATACATGTACATGCATAATTATATATATATATATATATATATATATATATATATATATATACACAGAGAGAGAGAGAGAGAGAGAGAGAGAGAGAGAGAGAGAGAGAGAGAGAGAGAGAGAGAGAGAAAGAGAGAGAGAGAGAGAAAACAAATTTAAAAAATCAATTCAAGGTACTTTAGAGAGAAGTAATACTAATAATTAAGTAGATATGGAAAGGATGATGGATAAGGTGATGATTGTGCTATCTTAAAGAAAGTACAAATGTAATGAGGCAGTAATAAGAAGGAAGTATGTCCAAGCAAGAGGGATGGGTACAAAAACATACAGATAAGGTGTGAGAAGAATAACAAGGCCATAAAAGAAGATTGAGAGCAGTCTGTAAAGGAGTTTAAGAGCCTACCAAAGGATTTATATTGCATTCTTGAAGTAATAGGAAACTTTAGAATTCACTAAATAGGGTGAATCTTGGTCAGATCTGAAATTTAGGAAAATCACATTGACAGCTGTGTGGAAAATAGATTAGAAAGGGAAGAATCTTTAAGCAGGCAGACCAGTTAGGAGGCTGTTGCAACAATCCAAGAAGTTGTATGAGTTATGAGAAGAGAACACATGTGAGAGATGAAATTGTAGAAATTGTGGGAATGGAGAGATTTGGCAACTGACTGGATAAAGGTTATATAAATGTTGACTGTTATGATTTCCTTATTGAAGAAATAAAGTTACTAGTACTTTCACTTGAGGAAATTATTTTTTAAACATTGAAGTAGTAAATGTGAAGTAGTAAATGAATGAGTTATTATTTTTCTAATATTTATAAAAGAAGGTATTACTTTCAAAGCCCTTTAAATAGTCTCATTCTGTACAACCATTAAGTGCTCTTTGATAGCAATTAGTGATAGTGCCTCTGACAAACTTTGGGATTTTAGATACATCAGAGATAGAATAAAGTACTGGCTGGATTGTTAATATATAAAAGACCAAAGTTTTTCTTTATCACATGCTTAGTGAAAAAGTGGTGTTTTATTTTAATCAAAAAATATTTATTACATATCTACTATGTACTGGCATACTTTGCAAACAATTATACCCATTTAAAAATGGAGCAATGCTTCTTCTCGAAAAAACTTACATTCTAATAAGGAGACTACATGTACATAATGCATGCATGTACATATATGTGTATGTATATGTTTTCATGTATATGTATATAGGTAAATCTATGTAAATCAATTAAAAAAGATTCTGAGGCATACGATATTAGCAGTATTTAAACAGTGTACACACTAAAGCATAAGAAAAATGCATTCTTGTACATGAGGAAATGTTTAAAGAGATGACAGAGAATTTATCTGATTTTCCCTTAGCAGAAGAATATTGGTAGAAGATTGATAAGCAAACACCAAGAATGAATTATTGAGTCCATGACTGTTTGCATTGCCTTTAGCCCCTTCCTTGAAATATGAAATCTCTGAGAACAAAAAGGAAGAATGAAAAACAGAATCTGGGAAAAGACTAATAACTTTGGTACCATTAGTAACATCCTGACAAAGGAAACCATTGCTGCTTATACCACCCTTTACAAGCAGAAGTAGAGACAATGTTAAGCTTACCCTAGTCATAACCGCAACCAATTATAGGAGTATGTTTTCAAGTCAAAACTGAGGGACTTTCCAAAGCAGAATTTTGGGAAGAAACCATAGTTTTCATGAAAAATTATCAGAAAACATTTCCCCCCACATTTTAAATCTTGGTCATATTGTTGCAGTGCAAGAAATCAATAAAGCCATGCTAAATGGGCTGACTATACAATAACTCATGGGCTCTCACCACTGCATTAATTTTTTTCCCTAAAACTGACTGACTTATTACATTTTTCACAATAACTATTTCAAACCTTTTCTTTTCTCTGAAAGTCCTCAAATTCCTAACCCCTTCTTAGTAGATGCTGCGTACTTAAACTGAGAATGTATGAATGTCTTTACTCTCCTTTCTCAACCCATTAAAACACATTTGTCTTTTGACCCCTTTTCTTTCTTTCTGGGCTCAGAAAATAAAGTGGTAGATCCCACATTCTTCCATTTTCTCAGTCATTTTAACACACTAAGTGGGCCCATTTTCTTGTACTGCCAATCTTTTGACTCCTTCACTTGTGTCAACAAATGTTTTGGTCTTCTTTTTATCTAATCCTTCAATTTCCTCAAGCTATTGTCCTGTTTCTTCCATTAACTACTAATCTTATAAGAAAAAAAAAAGTTACACCCACACATATACACACACACACACACACACACACACACACACACAGGAACAATGTAGTACCCATTCAGCTAACACATTAGTTAGCTCAACAAACTAATGTGTTAAAATATAAAGGAACAGGAAGAAATGACAAATATGAGTATTGTGAGATAATTTATTAATTAATTCAAATCCAGCTAAACCCCTATCTTCTAGGTTCCTAATAATCTTTGGTGGGGTGGGATGTAGTGATGTTAAACATTTATATTGTATTTGTATTATGTACCAGGCACATTATAAGTATTTATTTAAGTATTTATTTATTTAAAACAGAGCAACTGTCAGGTAGATATTGTTATTCCAATTTTATAGCTGAGAAAATTGAAGCAAACAGAAATTAAGTGCCCTGCCAAAAGCTGCACAAACTGGCTTTGAACAGAGGTCTTCCTGACTTCAGAACTAGTATTTATTCATTATGCACTTTAACTGCATCATTCAGGTGTGTTTCTTCTAGTATTACCCATATATGGTTTGTTAGCACATAATTTTGTTTGCATGCTGTATCCTCCATTAAATTGTTATGAGCAGGAACTATCCTCTTTCTTTCTTTGTATCCCTCACATTTAATTCAGTGCCTGACAAAGTGCCAGAATCCAGTTCATTTTACAGATGAAGAAATGAGGCAATTAGGGTTAATGACTTGACCAAGATCTCACATCTAGAAAGTGACTGAGGGTGAGATTTGAATTCAGAAAAATGAATCTTTCCAACTCCAGATTGCACATTCCATCCACTGTACCACCTAAACATCCTTTTACTATTTCTTAGAGCACAGTAATGATCTACAACATTCAGATTTTTAGTCATTCCTCAACCTATATGTCATTTTTTTCATGTTTGTAACTCCAACACTTAGCACAATGTACATAGTAGTGACTCTGTAAATATTTGTTGAATTAAATTAAAATGAAGGACAGAAAATGAAACATGGAATAAAAATGATTATATCTGTTTCTATGAAGATTTTCCTTCTGGTCTTCTTTTAACAAATCTGGTTTATAAGGTAAATAATATGTTCCTCAATGAAAGGATGAAGAATGGAAAGAAAACTTTATTGATTTATTTATGAGATCAAGCTGGCCAGATGGCTTGTTATTTCTGGTGTTTCCCTTCCCCCTTTTCCTGGTTTTTGGGGCCCTAATTTCCTAAGCTAGGTTCTTAAGGAGAAAATGATATAAGATCAGAAATCTGTGATGGAATCCCGACCATTCTCCTTTCTGCCCTCCCGGCATTTTTCTTACAGTAGTTATTTAATTCAATTTATCAAGCATTTATTAAGCCATCTTTGAATTAGACATTATGCTAGACTGGATCAAAAAACAGACAAACAAATAAACAAGCAACACCTCTTTTCTAGTTTCTTGGAGATCCTGGCTCTAAGCTTTTTCTCAAGTTTTTGTTCTATCTTGTCCTTTTTGTTGTTCTACCTTCCCTCCTCTCACTTCTTTTTATCTTACCTCACATTAACCTTCTTTCACTTTTTTTGTCTACTTATCTTGCTTTGCCTTGCCTCACTCTACTTACTTTATGCACACTCCCCCAAAACCACAAAATTGATTCTGATTCAATTCAGTCTTTATTTTTATTTGCAAAGCAATTGAGGTTAAGTGACTTGTATAGGGTCACACAGTTATTAAGTATTAAGTTTCTGTTGAATTTAGGTTCGTCTGACTTCAGTGCTTGGGCTCTATCCACTGAACCATCTCAAAGCCTCTCATAGTATCTATTGTACCTTTCAGTCCAACTGATAAGATAAAACCAATCCCAGTAGAAAACATAGTTTTGGAGTTAGGAAGCCTGAATTCAAGTAATACCTCAGTCACTTTGTGATTCTATGCAAGTCACCTAATCTGTGCCTCAATTTCCTCATCTCTAAAATTAGGGGGTTGTGCAAGATGACCCCTAATGTTCCATTACAAATCTTGGATATTTTGCAGCCATCACTCAATAATTTTTATAGTAAGTTAATATGATGTTGTAACTAGAGTATTCAAAATAGAACCAGAAGGTTCTGGATTCAAATTGTGTGATTTTAGAAGAATTATTTAACTTTTCTGCCTTCCTTTTTAATCTGAAGTGAATATAAAGACTAAATGGTTTTTTGAATCCTTTCTTATCTAAAGTCGATGATCCTACTATACCTTAAATGCTATGGGAGGTATGAAGATACTTCAAACATGGAAGCACATTGTGACAGAGAGCACTAGGATTGAATTTAGGATTCAAATCCCAGCTCAGCTGTTTATTATCTTTGGAACCATGGGGAAAGAAGGCCTCTTTGGGTCCTGGTTTCACATTTATGCTATTACATGATTAGTACCTTAACTAGTTAAATTATCTTTTAATTTATTCAATTGCTGTTAAGTCTTCTCTATGGACTAGGCTTGGTGCTACGTGCCAGTGATACCAAGACAAAACTTGAAATATTCTTTTTTAAAAGTTTTCAATATTATTTTATTTTTCTAAATATATGCAAAGATAGTTTTCAACATTCACCTTTGCAAAATCTTGTGTTCCAAATTTTTTTCTTCCCTCTTCCTTCCCCAAGACAGCAAGCAATATAATATACCCTAAGTATGTGCAATTATTGAAAACATTTTCATACGCATGATTCTGTGCAAGAAAAATCAGATCAAAAGAGATTAAACATATGAGAAATAAAAACAAGCAAAACAAACAACAGCAGCAAAAACAGTGAAAATACTATGCTATAAACCACATTCAATTTCCATAGTTTTCCCTCTGGATGCAGATGGTTCTTTCCATCACAAGTATATTGGAATTGCCTTGAATCATTGTTGAAGAGAGTCAACTGCATCACAGTTTATCATCACACAATCTTGCTGTGTGAAACTTTCTTTGTCATCAAAGACCTTGTATTCTATGGGAAGGAAATAACATTCTATTGCAAAAGGATGCAACTGTGATCTCTTATTCACATAAAAAGAAAGTTCACAGTTTTTGTGGTTATTTTTCAATCTTTTCAGTGATATCTGACTCTTCATACCCCCATATGGGGTTTTCTTGACAAAGATACTGGACTGGTTTTTCATTTCCTTCACCTCATTTTGCAGATGAGGAAAACTGAGGTAGACAGGATGAAGTGACTTGCCCATGGCGTCTAAGTTAGTAAATTTGAACTCAAAAAGATGAGTGACTCCAATCCTGGTGCTTTGTCCACTGTGCCACCTAATTGCCACTCTGGCAAATTTCAAATGGCAAAGGAAGAAAATATCAGAAGTCTTCAGGTGAAGAGGAAGCCTTTTACTGGATCTTGAAAAATCAGTGGTACCCTTCCTCTGAGCAGGAGGGATAATGTGTAATTGGAAGGAATGATATAATTGAGTCCTTTTAAGGTTCAGGAGGAATACTTTGAACAGTCCATCTATGGTTCCTCACCATATCCTTCTTGTATATTCTAGTTTCTGATAACCCAATCCTAAGTCTTTTGCTAACTAATCATAATAGTAACTGTCATTTTATACAGTCTCTTAAAATTTGCACAGCCCCTAATTCACGATATTTTAGAATTAAAGAACTTTGTTAAATATGGGTATTAGTAGTACAGCCAGAGCTGAAGTTAGGAAGGTGAGTCTTCTTGAGTTCAAATCTGGCCTCAGATACGTACTATCTGTGTGACTCTGGGCATTCACTTCACTCTATTTGCCTCAGTTGTCTCACCTGTAAAATGGGCTGGAGAAAATAATGGTATCTCTGCAAAGAAAACTGAAAATGAAATCTTGAAGAGGCAGGCATGCTTAGAACTACCAAAAACATCATAGAAATAATTAATTTCATTTTATCAATTAAGAAGCTGGCACTCAAATAAGAGACAGTATATGGGGGCCAGGGCAAAAGGAAATAGAGGAAGGAAGATGATCACAGGCAAACAGAGCAAAGGGAAATCTGGCAAAGGCAAAGGCAAAGGCAAAAAAAAAAAAAAAAAAAAAAAAAAAAATTCTTCCAGTTGTGAACTTTGCAATTTTCAAGGTTTGATAAAAAGCTAGGGAAGAGAGATTGGAACTATTGGTGAAAATGAGGATTTGGGTTTCTTCTCCAAAATAACTCATGTTAATTCAATATAAAAATATTATGTTTTAAAGTTAAGAGCAATAACATATGGCATGAGCTGCTCCATGCCAAATGAAGAGGGAAAATACTAAGCACTTCAGTTCATCCAACAGCCACTAGAGGGAAGCAGGCACATGCAGATTAAATTAGGTTCCTCTATAAACCAACCATTCTTCCCCTGGGGCCAGAGCCTCCCCTATTCTAGCAGCAAGGATTGAAGTTCTATTGCCATGGAAACAGACCTAAACAAAGAGTAAATATGTCAACAATAGCCTTAGTTTAAATTATCCTCCTCTTCCAGTGTTTTGTATTTTTTGATGCACAGAGGGCTACAAAGCTCTCCATGTGCAGGCTAGGGTCCCCATTTGGCCTGTGAAGTCTGGGGAGACAAGCCCTCCATTATTACTCCATGGGATCCCAGCACGTAGATAGGCTCAGACACTGGCATGCATTGTGAAGGGCTCGGCTTCAGGGAGAGAGAGAACCTTCTTTTCTGTCCTCAGCCTGTTCTCAGTCTCCTCCAAGCCTCCCATCCTCCACCCTCTCTTTAAAAAAGAGCAGCTGGAATCATCTCATGTGGACAACTCATAAGACTGACTGTCTCAGCCTCATGGAGTAGGATGGTCTCTAAGGTTAAGCACTTTTTGTTAAAGCTCATTCAGCTTTCATCAGTTTGAGGTTGGAATAGAGAGCCGAGAATAGGATATGTTATTTTGTGGCTTAAAGCTCAGCCCTGGAGGTGAAGAGAGCCCTTGGCCTTCTAAGAACTGTCACTATATCTGTGATGTGTTTGACTTATTTTTTTAAAAAATGCACTCTTAGTTAATGTCTGAAAAAGTCTCTAGCCAACACAGTCAGAGTTTACAGTAAAAAATGACACGTGAGAACTAAGTGAGCAGTGAGGCATTTAATTTAATACAAATTTTAAAATATTTAAGATGAGCAAAGATCTTGTATGATCATCCTGTCTAACTTCCATATCTGACAGATAAAAAAAAAAAAAAGGCTTCAAATAGTGGATTTCCCTAATTTCCCAAAGATCACACAGCTGATACGTCATAGAATGAGGAGAAGGTCTAGGTAACAGGTCTCTTAATTTATCATATTTCAGTGTTTGCTCTATTAATATATATCATTGTGTTAGGAAGTGCAGGCACAGTAGAAACACTCCTGACTTGGGACTGTGTAACCTTGAATAATTATTCTAATTTCTCTGGGATTTCCTTATTTTCCTCATTAGAAATTGATAATAAATAGAAACTTATGAATAAAATTGTTTTTTTTTTTTTAATTTTTTCTTTTAAAGTAAAACACCTTGGGGAAAAACTCACCATTCAATATAGATTTTTTAAAAAATCATAAATGAATAATAAGGACCACTTAAATTATAGTAGAAGTATTAAACTATATTCATAAAATAAATTACTTTAAAAGGCTAAGGTCAACCTTTAAACTTAGCTTAACTTCTTACCATTTTCACTTTCAAGAAGTCAATATTGTCATTAGTCACTGTGAAGATCAGAATATTTAGTTCAATTGTGCAAAAAAAAATAGTGCTATAAAACTTTTAAAAGACACATACACCTATAGTTATGAAAGAGAGAAAAGAGGCATCTTGCATCTCATCTCTCAAAGACTAGCAATTCTAAAAATATCCTTCCTTAAAATTTGTTAGTCCATGCTGGTTCCTGATAACAAGAAAAATCCTGTCTTGGTTGGAATTCCCCAAAATATAATTACAGGATAGTATCATTTGACCTATAAACCAGAATAGAAGAAACTCTTAGTTTCTCAACAGGGAATTGCTATTGAGCAAAAAAGATTTTATCCCGTGGTCAGAAATTCTGGGAGTGTCAGTTTCATTAGAAAGTATTACTTAGTACTCTGCTACTACTACTGCTACTACTTCTATTGCTACTGCTGCTGCTGCTGCTGCTGCTACTGCTGTTACTATTACTATTATTACTGCTGCTGCTATTGTTACTATGCTTTAAAATTTGTAAAATACTTTCCAAATATTATCTCATTTTATCCTTACAATTCTGGGAGATCCCATTTTACAACTGAGAACACTGAGGTAGACCAAAGTTAAATCACTTGCCTAAAGTCACATAGTGAGAGTCTGAGGCTAGATTTTAAATCAATTTTTTTTTTTTCATTTAAAGCACAGTGAGTGATCCACCAAGTTATCTGGCTGCTATATATAAAGCTCTCTGTAGAAGCTGAAGCCCTGAATATTCTAATACCTCAACAATCTATAATTTTGTTTAGCAGCAGAGGAGATTCCTTTCACCTCAGAGGAGGCAAAATGTGACAGTAATTAAGTCCTAGGCACTTAGTTATTCAGATATATACAAGTTAAACGACTTGTCTAAGGTCACACAGCTAGTGTCAATGTTATAGAGAGTGTTTCAATCACCCCAGCACTGTGCCACAATCACAGGCTCATGATCTTTGAGTTAGAAGGGAGCTTTTCAAACTCATCAACTGAAGCCAGACAAGTTAAATGACATGTCCAATGTGAAATAGATCATAAAGTAAGATTTTATACCCAATATCCTCTGAGTCCCAAAGCTAGGAACCATTCCGACTGTACTATTTTGCCAAGGGACTGCTCTCTAAGTGCTTCTTGCTTATATTTATTAATACTAGCATCTGTCCTGCTTCAGACCACCTCCTCTACCCCCACTTGCTTGACCTCAAGTTTTGACCAAATGGAAGGACTAAATATTGACTCTTGGGGGATGGGAAGAACTTTAACTGGATAGCCTTGAAGTGGAGCTAACTAGAATTAGAATACTGTTGTTTGTGGTAAGGACAGGAATTGGGGACATGCTTAGAAAGAAGTGGTGCCAATTGGTGGCAATAAAGAATGGCGATAATGAGACACAAACATTCCATATTCTATGGCTAATCTGTAATACAGATTGTTTAATGGTCCAGGGAGAAAGTATCAGAAAGCAACAATTCATGGGCATCCAGCTTCCTGGCATATCTGTTATTAATGTTAAAGATTCATATAACTTCCTTAAGTTGGCTTATGTATCTCTGTTCCTTTTTGCTCTCAACTTTACTAGAAATCTATCCCCTTCTGGACATAAGGAAAGGAAGGCTCAGAAAAGTTACCACCTAGCCACATGGTCTCACAGTGGGTTGCTTCAGAACTGGGTGTGGAGAAGGGGAGAAAAAAGAGGAAGGTAAAAAGCATATGTTAAGCACTTATTCTCTATCATGTATTGTACTAAATACTTTATAAATATTCTCTAAGTTGATCCTCATAGAAACCCCGGGACATAGCTGCTGTCAAGATTCTCATTTTACAGTAAAGGAAACTGGTAGAAAAAGGTTAAATATTTTGCCAGTTATTCAGCTGTGTCTGAATTTGGATTTGAAT
Source organism: Sminthopsis crassicaudata (assembly GCF_048593235.1). Lineage (NCBI taxonomy): Eukaryota > Metazoa > Chordata > Mammalia > Dasyuromorphia > Dasyuridae > Sminthopsis > Sminthopsis crassicaudata. The sequence continues at coordinate 113,331,659 of NC_133617.1, read as the reverse complement.
ACAGATACTCCAGGATAGTGCTCTATGTTTTGTATCACCCAGCTGTATTTATTTTCAGTGTCAAATCCCTTTGCTTTACTTAATCCATTAAACCATGGTGTCTTTTTTTTTTTTTTTTTAATAAAACATATCTCCTTTTTCAGAGTCAGAATAGTAAGATAAAGTAAACCACTTAGAACCTGATGCATTTAAAATTAGATGTATGATATGTATATCAGAGAGAGTTGATATGTGAATGTGAATGAAAGAGGCTCATATTAGGGTCATTATGGATTCCTTGTTCCATGGAAGTCATTCTCTGCTCCCTTCATCCTGGTAAAGAGGTGACTTTATGCTATGAATGAAGGATATTCTTTGATAAGTCCTCCTAAGTTTCAAAGGCTTTACATTAAAATTTCTTGACAGGTAGATCTATTCCAAAAATTAAACTGGATTAATGAATACTTGTCTAAATCTGAAGTCTCTAATACCTGAATCCTGCCTCAGATGCTTGATTCCTGGACAAGATATTTAACTTCTGTGTGCTTCAGTTTTTTTTATTTGAAACATTTGATAGGAAAACATTTTAGAAATCTTGAATTACTAAAGATATATTAGCTATTATTGTGGAAGGCAAGGGAAGGCAAGGGGAAGGAGTAATATTAAATTAGTCCTTATTGTCAGTGGTTGGAGAATGGTACTCAACATATCATGATGAATTTGGAAAGTAATAAAGACCAAGGAGAATTTTTAGAGTTAAAATGTATACCAACCACCAATTTTCATGGGAAGGGTATAGGGCATGGAAATGCCAGCCAACCTACATACTCCATGTCTTTGCCAAGTATGCCAAAAAAGCATGGGAATTTATTTTGGCTATGTGCTTTTTAATGGGGTTTTGCTTTTTTATTGTTCAATTTTTAAGGGGAATAAGAGGAGACAGAGAATGAATATTTGCTAATTAGAAAAAAGATAAAATTAAATTTGGGGAAAGATAAAATTCAAAAGGTGGTTACTTTTTTGGAGGGGAACCTATATATCTGAGAAAGTCAGGATACCTTCTCCTTCTAACTTATACTTATATTGTTCTATATTACATGGCTATAAGTCTTTAGAATCAAATGAATTTAATTTAACAAACATTTATAAAACATTTAATATGTGCCACAAATTATGCTAGTAGTGCAGAAATAAAAATGAAACAGTCCCTGTTCTCAAAGAGCTTACATTCTATTGAGTTGGAAAGCATATACACAGATGAATAAATATGAAATATATACAAAATATTTTCAGTGACGAGAAGCACAAACAACACTGTAATTTAGGAAAGACCTTATGTAGGAAGTGCCACTGAGCTTTGAAGGAAGCCAGAGATTCCAAGATGTGTAGGTGAGGAAGGGGAACATTCCAGACCAGAGGGACAGCCTGTTCTCAGAAGTGGGAGGTGTGTATGCTAGGCTGGAACATAGAGTGCAGGAGGGATTAGGTGTACATACAGGTTATGGCTTTGCATTGGAGTTTTTACAATTGCTTAATCTCCCTTGCTCTAACATCTGGGGAATAGTTGTTTAATTGTTTAAAGCTTAGTAAGTGCTCCTTGATAATGTTTGCCAACATAATGCACCACTGAATGCTACTCAATACTATTGTCAGTAATACTGAGTGATGGGATATGGTTGATAGGGTGCTGGATATGGCACGAGAAAGAAATAAATTCTACTTCACCGGATAGTAATTTAATCTCAGTCATTTGACCAATACCCATATGATAGTGGGATTGTCAATATTAAGATGGAATGCTAATTTTTTTTGGACATATTAAGCCTGTCTCATTCTAGCTACCAATAAATCTCACAATGGGCTGTCTACAATGGTTAGGGGCCAAGCCACCTGGTATCAGACAAAGAGGACTATGGGGTAACAGAAATCATCCCACAAGTTGACTTTTGCCCACTCCTTCTGCAGTCTATGAATGAGCTCTAAGAATAGCAGAAATTCTGTCTTCTGGTATTCTACATTTATGGATTCCTCCTATGGAATGCAGGCTGCTATGAAATATCCATTCACATAAAATGAGTGCCCTAGTGCTAGAGAGGGATACCAAGGGAGGGATAAGGAAAGCACTTACTCAGCTGAAAAAAACAAAATGGCATTACAAACTTTTCCCTGTGCATTCCCATTCTCATTCTTGGTGTGACTATTTACTTGACAAAGCATATTTCACATAGAGTAATGATCAATAGCATGGCTCTTACCTAACCCATCAGCAGCTAGGGAACAGTTTTTATTAAATTAATGATATTAGCTCCTTTTGTTCATAGTGTTCTAAGTCATCCACAATTCCATAGAGAGGCACCCTTTATGACCATCTATAGTTCTACAGGGGTTGCTTTGACTGTGCCTGGTTCTTGAAGCATACATTTTATAATTCTCTAGATCTAAATGAAACTGGAAAAATATTCTGAAACTGTGACTAAAGTATAGCCTTTTTTCAAAGTTGTTTTAGGCAATCTTAATTGGACCCTCACTGCTGCAAGACAATCCTATTATATACCCTCAACTAATTCACTCTTCTGCTTATCACAATATATTTTCCAACTTTTTTCATAACTCTTATACCTTCTATATCTTTTCTTCTTCTTGCCCTCTTAGCTGAGAGGCTCACATCATATTTCACTGAAAAATTAAGGTCTTTTCCTATGTTACATTAGTCAGATGCCTTCCATTATTATCTCCTTCACTTCTGTTTCATATGAAAATGTAGCCCTTCTCCTTGTCTTAAATACACAAGTGATCTCTTTCCATCTCACTTTCTCCATCATATCACCTTCTCTGCCTCCTCTACTCTCTTCTTCCTTATTGCCTACAAATAAGACTATAAATACAAATATCTTCCTTATCCTCAAAAAAAAATCTTTATTTGATCTATAATACTAGCCATCATCCTATATCTCCTTTTTAAAGTTAACTTCCTTGAAAAGGCCATTTATAATGATGACTCCATGTTCTTTGCTCTCACTCTCTCTGTGTAGTTTGTCTTCTGACCCCATCATTCAACTGAAACTATTTTCTTTAACTTACCAATGATCTCTTAGTTGACAAATTTAATGGCCTTTTATCAATCTACGTCTTTCTTGTACTTTCTGCAGTCTAACATTGTTTAGTACTTTCTTCCCCTTGATAATCTCATCTCTCTAGATTTTCAAGTAATGGCTTTCTCCTAATTCTCCTCCTATGGCACCTAACTGTTCCTTTTCCATCTTACTAGATTACCTCGTTATCTCTCATAGATTCTATTATCCTCTCTCTGCAGTTGATTCTCAGATCTCTTTGTACATCCCTAACTTCTCTCCATGCTTTCAGTCTCTCATTTTGAACTATATTAACTTCAGGTTGTCAATGTCCTTCATAAACCATTATGTCCATAAAAGTTATAAATGGGAAAGGACAGATTAGTCTTTTTTTTTTTTTTTTTTTTTTTTTTTTTTTTTTTTTTTGCAGGGTGCCAGTATTTGGAGAGTACATTTTCCCTCCCAAATAAAAAAGTCATAATTCTTATTTCTTTGGTCTTTTGGACCCTAACTATTCTGTTCTATTCAGCATTGTCTTACTTCTGCTCATGGTCTTGGGTCATCACCACAAGGATCACATTGTTCTTATTTTCTCCTTTCCTATACCTTACCAACATTTGAACTGAGCCCTCTGGGAGAGGATAACCCTTTCTCCCATTGTGATCATATCTTTGGCCAGATAGACTTTAGCATTTCTCCTCCACTTCAAATTGTTTTTTATTATACCAAAGAAGTGCTAATTATATCTCTGATCTCCAGAACTTTAAAGTTGGTATGTATTGAGGAGTATACTAGACTTGGGTCAGGAACTAGGTTTAAATTCTAACTCAGGACATTAGTTATGTTATCTTGTGAAAATCATTACACCATTCTGTGTCTGTTTCCTTATCTGTAAGCAAGAGAATTGATCCCAGCATTCTCTAGGATCTTTTTTAGCTCTAACTCTAATGCTAGGATTCAGCTATCTGATTTTCAGTCTCAAAATGTTGCCTGTTCAAGGCAGAGAACAGAATGATAATCCCCATTATTTGCTTGCTTTGGACATTATGTTAGTATAGTCTAGAAAACATTAACTTTTGGATTTTGGTTACTATTCTATCAATTCATTTTGAATTTTCAGTTTATTATAACTTCTAGATACCTCTCATAATAATAGTTGCATAGTCATGACTTCCCTAACTAATAATTTTGCAAGTTGTTTTCTTTTTAATCTATTTCATTTATTAATCTATTATTTATTAATTTGTCATCTTTATTTCATATTTTCTTTTGATGAGGAAGCATCTGTTTCTTGTTACACTCTAGGTTTTAGAAAGTTCACTTACTTTAAAGATCTTCTCATACATACTCACCCAATCAGTCTTTAATTATTTTCATTTTCATCAGATCCATCAAAGCAGAATGTTTCTACTACAGACTTTTTCTGAAAAAAAGAACTTGGCATTTGATTGGTTGAGTAAAAAGAAATTTGCATGCATGCAATTTCCCTCTTAAGAAATCAATTGGCAAATTATTGCCTGCTTTCACTGGAAATGGGAGAAACAGTGACATTTATTCCATTTTTTATTAATCTAAGAGCAGCGTACTTTCAGTCTGTATAAACAAGGAATACTTAAGGAAGAATGGGAGTTGGGAGAGCCTTTGGCATAAGAGTAAATGTGAGTGTGTATATTTTTATCCCTTTTCTCAATTCCTTGAAGTATCTTTTCCCAATCTCCCTATCAGAACCTCTTTATCTAATCACTATTTATACAATAAGTAAAAATTTTTGGATGTTGGTCAAACATAAAGTAGTTTTAGAAAGGAAGCAATTACATATTAAACATCTACAATGTGTCTGTCATTGAATTAAGCACTTTACAAATATTTCATAGGATTCTCACAAAAGCCCTGAGAAGCAGATGTTATTATTATCTCCAAAATTTAAAGACAAAGTTATTTGCTCTAGGTCCCACAGCTAACAATTTTTCAAAGCAGGATTTAAATTCAGGTCCAATATTTTATCCAGCGCACTAACTAGTTGTCTTAATTATATATTGACTTGGAAATATAACTCTCCATTGCAGAGAACTTATTCTGTGATATATAAATGCATAGCCAAAGAAAGAGCTATGATTTCATCATTGTGAGAGACTTCTTTTATGGAAATTCTCTCCAACAAGGTACACTATATTGTGTATATTCACAATTATTTATACTATTGTTTGTGGACCTAGCTGTAGATATAGTACTGTGGAGTTATTTCAGGAATATAAAGATTAAGTGCTTTGTACATGATCACAAAACTGGTAAAAGTCAGAATTTGGACTTGTCTTCCCAACTCCCAAATTACCATTCTATCCTCCAAACCATATTGAAGAGAGAGAGAGATTCAGAGAGATCCAGACATAGTTACACAGACAAAAACAGAGTCAGACATACAGAAAAGAAGAGAGATGGAAGTAACTGGGGGAATATTTTTACATCCAATGGTTCTAATAAAGGCTTCCTTTCTAAAATATATAGAGAACTGATTCAAATTTAGAAGATTTGAAGCCATTCTCCAATTGATAAATGTTCAAAAAATATGGACAATTTTGAGATGAAGAAATTAAAACCACTTAAAGACTTATGGATAATTACTATTGATCAGAGAAATGCAAATTAAGACAACTCTGAGATACCATTACACATCTCTCAGATTGGTTAAGACTCCAGGAAAAGGAAATGATGAATATTGGAAGGGATGTGGGAAAACTAGGACACTAATAGATTGTTTGTGGAGTTGTGAACTGATCCAAACATTCTGGAGAGCAATTTGAAACTGTGTTCAAAGGGGTATCAAACTGTGTATACTCTTTGATCCAACAATGTCTCTGAATGGCCTGTATCCCAAAGAGATTGTAAAATAATGTTTATAGCAGTCTTATGTATAGCAACAAGAAACTGGGGACTGGTTAGATGCCCATCAGTTGAAGAATAGCTGAATAAATTATGGTATATGAGTATTATGAAATATTATTATTCTGTAAGAAACTATCAGCAAGATGAATTCAGAGAGAAGTCTGGAAAGACTTATATGACCTGATGCTAAGTGAAGTGAATAGAACCAGGAGAATATGGCAACAAGAAGATTATGTGATGATCAATTTTAATGGATGTGGCTCTTTTCAACAGTGATTGAGGTGATTCAGACTAGTTCTAATGGTCTGTGATGAAGAGATCCATCTGCACCCAGAGAAGGACTGTGGGAACTGAGTGTAGACCACAATATAATATTTTTACTTTTTTATTGTTGTTGCTTGAATTTTATTTTCTTTCTCATTTTTTTTCTTTTTTGATCTGATTTTTCTTGTGCAGCATGATCATTATGGAAATATATATAAAAGCATTGCATAAGTTTAACATATATTGGATTATTGCTCCTTTAGGAGAAAGGGAGGGAAACTATTTGGAACACAAGGTTTTGCAAGGGTAAATGTTAAAAATTATCTGTGCATATGTTTCAAAAATAAAAAAAGCTTTAATAATAATAAAAAACAGCATCAATGTAATAGGTCCCCCAAAGTAGGAAACCATAAGGTACCCAAAGGAGAAATGAATCAACACATATCAGAAACAATCTGACCAAAGTTATTTTGCCAATTAGTATTAGAATTGGGCCCAAGACAAGCTGCTGAATTTTCAACCTGAATGAGGTAGAGGACTCAAATCCTAACAACAATAATAATTAATAATAATAATAATAATAATAAGTCTGCTGGTAGAGCTAATATACATTTACACCAAATCACAAACTCAGCTTGTCCTTTAAAATTTTTTTTGACATTTATTGATATAACACAAACATAGATGTTTTCAAGATTCCTATACCTCAGAAACAGAAGATTTCAAATATAACAGGATTCAAATCCTTTCTCAATGCAAAACTATGGTATGTGACCCTGTGCAAATTACCTAATGTCTCTGTGCTCTATGCAATTCTCTCAGACCACAAATTGTAGAGAATGTGCCAACTTGCATTGGTAGAAGTTTCCTTTAGGAGTTGTCCATATCAATGAAACAACAAATACAATGAAATCAAGCAAGGGTTTAAAGTTTTAAGAAAACCTTTCTATATGGTAAAAATGCTAACTTTAATTGTAGTAGCAGCCCAGGTTCTGAATTCATTGTGGAAGATAGGGTCTTTTAGTTGAAGCACATTAGAGTAGTATTTTCTTCAAGGGATTTATTTGCATATCCTTCAATTTCATTTGTTTTCCTTCATTTAATCTACAAATAATTACTGGTTGCAATATACTGCCAGCCTTAAGGAGAAAACACAAATAGTACAACAACTTGAGTTCTCCTCAGTCTTGAGTGCTTTACAAGCCCAGCTGAATAATAGGGACACAATAAATGTTTACTGAATTAAATTGGACTAACTAAACTTTGTATTTCCTCCAATATTCGGCATTGAGCCAGATATAGTTAGTTATCTAGCTCTGACTCTCACTCTGACAGAAAGATATAGAATTGTAATCTGATTTTCTATGCCATTTCCTTCAGTTTCTCATTGTGCCTTTCTGTAGGGCATATTTATATTGTCTACCTCTAGCTATCAGCAAAGAGAAATTGTTACATTTTCTTGAAAAAACTTTACTTTCCTCTTTGTCCTTCTTTATCCATCAGGAATCTTCTGTGTTTTTCAGAACTCACCTGATCATCTTCTTTCTCTGGGATCTTTTTCTCCATCTTTGAAATGAAAATAAAATTTCAGACTAAAAACCTCACTCTATGGTCCTTTCCAGAGAACACTCATGTCATTTACTTTTCAAACTCCAATTATTGGCAAACTGAGGCAACCTCCAACTCTTTCTTTGCCAAATAATTTTTCTGAATGTGGATGGAAGGCTCAAATAGCCATGAATACTTAATTAAATGCATTTTCCTCCTTAAAATCCCCCATGGTCTACTCAATTTTAATGGTATCTTATATTTCTTCATCTCTAGAACTAGTTTCAAATTTAAAAACATTCCATTTCACCAAGGGAATGTATTTATTAGCATTGGTACAGCAAAACATGCTTTCAAATAAACTTGCCCTTCCTATTTTGTTATTGTATTTTGCCTTTTGAATTTCTAATTAGTTGGGGAAAGGAAAGGAGTTTTTCATGGACCTTGGATTGCATAAGTATCTTTGAACTGGGAAGTTACTTAGTTCATTTTACAAAGATTTTCTTGAAATTGTCAATTCTATTTCATCCTTGAGTTCTATACTTTTCACTAAGGTTTCTTCTTCAGCCTATTCCCTACTTTATCATTCTCCACCATAAATAATGATAGTCCCCCTTTTTATTGTTTCAAAAAAGGACAGGTCTGAAAGCCTATAGTTATCTTGAAATAAGCTGTTTTTGTACCTATGGTAGAACACCTCACCCAACTTTTTAGCAGAAAGGAAAGCTGCCCTTTCCCTTATCTTATAAAGAGAATAATAAGAGAAGCTCATTGCCATGTCACCGTTAACTTTTATGACATTTCCACGATGTGCTTAGTACCAAGTAATTTTTATTTGTTCATAATTTTGAAGGATTTCTGCTAAATAGAAAGACAAGGGAAATCAAAGGAAATGAGAAATAGAGAATATGCAGGATAGTTTACATTAAAAAAGAAAAAAAGCCTTTTTAAATGAAGACTTATGGAAACACATCTTACTTAATATAATTTGTAAGTATGTCTATTATTAAAAAGGACTCCTCCAACCAGGAAATATATAGTTTTCCTATTTCTGCCACCCATGGTTTATTATAACATTATTTCATGAGATAATACATATGAGGGTGATTTGAAAAACCTGATGTACTACATAAATATTTATGAAAGAAAGGGCTTCAGCATAAGGAAAAATCCAAAGATTTGAGTAATGCAATGATGCTATAGGAAAAACAAAACAAAACAAAACAACAGAACTTTCTAACATAAATCACCAGTATTCAAAACTCATTCAAAGCTGTATTTGTTCATTGAGAAACTAGTTTGGTCATCTGGCCATACTCAGAAAAGTCAATTCATATTTTGGGGATTAATTAGACTTATAATTCATTTTGCTTGGACAGTAATTGATTTGCCTAAAGTGTTTCTATGTCAACTGATGGCTTTGGTAAGAAGGACATTTATCATAATAAGTTCATAGATTCTCATTAATAAGAGCAATCTATTTAAATAGAATCGGGAATTTGTAATATTAAAATAGGATAGTGAATTTGTAATAATAATAAAAATAATCCTTTAAAACTTTCAAAGAGTTTTAGGTATGCTATCAAAAGTATTCTTCATAACCTCTCAAGTAGTCTATACTACTTCACAACAACAAATATGATGCTAATGTTTTCCTCAGTTTATAAATAAGGAGTCAAAGCTGATAAAAGGTGAATGACTTGTCCAAGATCACATAATTAGTAAGAAAGTTATTTTCTATGTACCAAGCACTATGGTAAGCAGTGGAGATACAAAGAAAGGCAAAAAATATGACCCCTCCCCTCAAGGAACTCACATTCTCATGGTGGAAACAATAGACAAACAATAAGACATAAAGAGCAAGATAATCTCAGAACCTCAGGAATGGGGAGGGGAGAACTAGAAAGGCCAACTGGAAAAGGTAGGATTTGAACTGAATCCTGGAACACAGAAAATAGAAGTGAGGAATGACAGCTTTCCAGGCATAGGGGAAAGCCAGTAAAGAATCATGCATTCTGAAAATTTAGTGTTCTAGTATCACATGTAAGAAATAGCTAAAAAGTTGTCCAAACCCAAGTTTTTAGTTCTTGTTTATCTTTTTATAAATTTGCCATATGGGGTCCATACAATGATCTTTTTTTTTTTTCTCTAGATTTCTTGTTATTAGGTGGACACAAATGAATTTAGTGGGATGTCCTTTAGTTACTCTTGCTATGTGATAGGTTTATTTATTTTTTATTTTTTTTATAATTTTATGTATTATATATATATATATGTATGTATGTATGGTATATGTATGTGGTGTCCTTTGATACTCATTGGTATCATCAGAGAAATGAGTCCAGGCTTTAAATGTAAGAAAGTGGAATTTTTTTCAAGAAAAAATGGGTAACAACATGTCAACTATTTTGAAGAAAATATAAATCTATGTTTTTCAAATTAATGGCATGTGTATATTTGCAGCAATTACATTCCTTAGAGCTATATTTTCCTTTTTCTTTTTTTTTTTTTTCCTTTTTTCTTGCTGAGGCAATTGGGGTTAAGTGACTTGCCCAGGGTCACACAGCCAGGAAAGTGTTAAGTGTCTGAGACCAGATTTAAACTCAGGTTCTCCTGACTTCAGGGCTGGTACTCTATCCATTGAGCAACCTACCTGCTATATTTTCAATTAAATCCAGATTAATTAAATGGACACTCATTCGGTTTTCTTGATTGGTGAATAAATACTAACTTAAGTAGAACAGTATACTTCTGTGGCCCCAGACCACCAGACCAGACCATGTTTCAATTCCTATCCAGTCTTTCACATTGGTCACCTTCTTATTTGCTTTGCAATTATCACCCTCTCTCCCACTTTCCTCTAATTTTTTCCTTTCATTTTTTATAGGTTTCAATAATCAAATCAACATATTACTTTTGCTCCTGGGAAAAGTCATATAAATTGCCTATTAAATTGATAAAGAAATCTTTCCTGTCATTCCAGAGACTTTCTTTCATAGGTACCATAGTCATAAGTATATTGCATCTCCTATTAGATTGTAAAATTTTGGATCGAAGGAATTGTTTTTTTTTTTTTTTTCTTTATATTCCCAAGGATTGCTATGCTGCCTGCAACAAAGAAAATTCTTAATAAATATTTTTTTCATTCATTTCCTTCATGTTTTATGTCAGCCACTATGCTATACAGATGCAAATCTAAAAATTACACAGGTAATTTTAAAAGCTCATAGATCTTTCATTCTACTAATCTCCCCCAAATGAGATATAATCAGACTAAAGAATTTGATAATTTTTAAGAAAATGAAGAAGGATTTAGACCTTATGAATTGTACCTATAATCATATTCATGATCATTACCATGAATACACAGAGTATGAATTGCCAAAGCAACATAGCTGAAGAAGAAAGGGAGTAAAGAAGTAGAAATCTTCCCATTCTGACCACTAATTTCTCATTTTACAATTCAGGAAACTGAGTCATCAGGCATCATCAAAGGAGGTGTATTGATACTTGCTCAGTTTGAGGATGATACAATTGTCCTTCACTACCCAATTCCACAATAGAGATAGGAAAATGGGTGAAAAATCAGTTGGGGATAACATTTTTCATTTAGTTAAAGGCAGTAGAGTGTTATCCATAGTTCAAATAGAATTGGAATCAGGAAAATCTAGGTTTTAATGCTTTTTCAGATGCTTAAGTCATCTGTGTGAACTCTGGGCTGTAATGTTCCTTTCAGTCAGAGTAATCACCACAAGAATAGCCAAGTGTTAAAGTCCAACTCCTTTATTATCTTCTTCACAATATAGTTTCCTTGCCTGGGTCCAGCTAGCTTTTCTGAGAGCCTTTCAGGAGTCTTGGTTTCAAGGGAAGGAGGAAAGCCTGTCACCATGGTGGTGTGAGATGGAGTGAATGAATCTGTCAGTCCCCAGGAGAGCCAGCAGGAGCTTGGCCGAAGATGGAATAAATCTCTCTCCTTGGCTCCCAGAGCTTGAGCTCCCACCTCCAGTCCTTTGTTTTCTCTGGCTCTGGCTCTGGCTGAGGCTCCCAGCTCATATGCTCTACACTGAGTATAAACCAATCATTATATCACTAGGGAACCATTATTTGTTGTAAGATTAAATCAATTATACTGTACTTAGAGAATTATTAAGCACCATGCTAAACTAGATAACCATTGTTTCATCAATTCTACTGACTTAACACCTTGTAAGAACCCTTGTTTCAGAGTTCTGGCCCATAACACTGGACAAATCATTTTAATTCTCTGGACCTCAGTTTTTTTTCTCTTTCTTTCTTTCTTTCTTTCTTTCTTTCTTTCTTTCTTTCTTTCTTTCTTTCTTTCTTTCTTTCTTTCTTTCTTTCTTTCTTTCTTTCTTTCTTTCTTTCTTTCTTTCTTTCTTTCTTTCTTTCTTTCCTTTCTTTCTTTCTTTCTTTCCTTTCTTTCTTTCTTTCTTTCTTTCCTTTCTTTCTTTCTTTCTTTCTTTCCTTTCTTTCTTTCTTTCTTTCTTTCTTTCTTTCTTTCTTTCTTTCTTTCTTTCTTTCTTTCTTTCTTTCTTTCTTTCTTTCTTTCTTTCTTTCTTTCTTTCTTTTCTTTTGCTAGCAGTTCTTTTTTATTTGAATTTATACCAGGAAAAACATGCGTTTTACAGTATCTTTAAACACAAGAATATGTTAACACTGGATTTTGAATTCAATACATTTTGAAATGTTGGAATATGCATCAAACATATATGCATAATATGCAACAACAGGAAAAAAGAAATTCATTCATTAGATTAGGACATTTTATGGTTGAAAGCAGCAGCTTTGGAAAGATGATTAATTAGGTCAAATTGCATTTGGTCATTTTTATTGCTACAGCAAAACATGGCCGTTTCATTATTGTAACACTTTTCATTTATGACTATAACTGATTGTCTGAGTATAACTCCTCATCCATTATAACTTTTCATGTGGACAAAACATTTAAAGATAATTTGGAGCACATTTTGTTGTGCTATGATAACAATGAGAAAATAGAAAATAAATTTCTATTACATCAGTGGGCCTCAGTTTTCTTATCTATAAAATGAGGGGTTGAGCTTATTGTTTACTATGATTCTTTATAGCACTTACATTTATATTTCTATGAAGTTGAAGTGCAAAAGAATAAGCCAGTGTGCTGCTTCCCCTCCTTCCTCTGGATGAGTTAAACGATCAGAAGTGCTTGAAAGGGAGAAAGTTGGTAAGCCCAAATCTTGGAGTTGGAGAGACCTTCTACTAGTATACAACTTAAAAGAGAAAAAAAAAAAAAACAAACACTGGCAACATAAATTCAGATGTGTAGGCCTAAGCCTGGGACTTTGTCTTGGTGAGAGTGACATATATGTAGATATGTCTTCTGGAAGGTGCTAGTGAGTGGGCCCTGATGCTGGGCTAGCCTACACTGAAACCTCATTGTAATAATATTTCTGGGCAGCAGATGTGGTCCTCCATGTGGCACCCCAGAATTCAATAAGCTACAGCAGCAAGAGTTGGGACAGGGGGCTGAACCCATCCTGGAGCAGGAAGCCATCATGTAATTAACCAAACAGTTCATCCATCCTCTGTCTATTCATTTTCTCCAGCTGTTCTCTAATTCAGTGTGGTTATAACACCAGGCAGTCTACCTCCTCCTCTTTGTGTAGTCAAAAGAAGCAATCATCAACAGAGTTGACCAATGCCATTATAGTCATGTGGTTCATTCAGGTAATCAAAGATGTTGCAGATGAAGTGATATAGCTGACACTGGACTGGAGAGTGCTCACACCTATGGTTCTCCTGCTGAAGCCAATTAGTCCCACTGGAAGATGTTCTGACTGCCTTACTTGCTCTCTGTCTGAATGATGGTGTAGTAAATGCATCTGGCCTTGTTAAACATACAGTCCAAGGATTGGTCTATAATCACATTGGTCATTTTCTCCAAATCCACAGCACCAAATACTTTGAGGGAAGTCTTCAATAACCTCTGGGTCTCAGCACCAAAGAATTTGATATTCTTCACAGCCTGGCTTGCCCATGATTGCCCAGTACAACTTCACAAGCAGCCCAGAGGCAGGGTTAGCTGTCAGTACCTACAGGGGCAAGATTGTCCCTATCTTCCCATCACCTGGAACAGATATAGGATTAACAAGGTCATGGTGTTACAATTCCCTCAATGGCCTGGGGTTGGAGCCACCAATCCAGCTTGACCTAGCCTCAAAATTCACATTTTCTGAGGCCTCTTAGTATTAGATATATTGGGGCTTTCCTCACAAATATACTATTAAAATAAAATAAACTATAAGTAGCCTAAACATAATTATATTAAAAAAAAACTTTGACATTTAAAAAATCAAATAGATGTATTATTCTATTATTGTATAAATACTTAAAAACATTTTATATTCTAAGATTTAAAAGTTACCAAATCATCTCTATGAGGGAAAAGAATCAACAAAATAGGATGTTCATTTGGCAGTCCTTTCCAATTTTCTTTCTACTCCTGTCTCTTTTGAATGTTGTGAAAAATATTTGTTCTTTTTTTTTTTAATCACTTTCTAATAAACCAATTGTTAATCATCCCTTCCCCAGTGTTCTTAAAGAGAAGATCCATGTTATTGAGTAAGGCAAAAGTAAAGAAAGAGAATGATCTGCAGTTTGGTCCCCTTCCTTGTAGTGGTTTTCTAGGACTCAGCTCACAGCTTCCCTCTGATACATATTACCTTGGGCAAGGAATCTAACTGAACCTCAGCTTCTCATCCAAAATGAGTAGGATAGATTAGAGTCCCTTTAAAGTTCCTTCCAGTTCCCAGTCTTTAATTAGAATATTTCATGATCCTAAAACCTTTGTGACATAAAATATGAAGTGGATTAAAAAGGGATATAAAAGGGATATAATAGGGATATAAAATATAAAAGGAATATAAAAGGGAAAATTGTCCTCCACAGATTCATCAGACAAAATATCTAGAATTTAAAATTCCTAATACCAAAATGGCTATTTAGGCCAACAATCCCCCTTGCTAATAGAATTTAGACTGATAGAAATTAAGTAACTTTCCAAAAATCATATAAGTAGTGTCAGTAATAGATTGGACACATTTTCATTAACTTTACTAAACTTAGGAACTCCACACACTTAAAGACTCTTTCTGATGCCTAATCAATGCCATGACCTTGGTAGTAAACTATTGATCCATACAATCCCTCTTTCCATGATGTGAATAAAAAAAAAATTCTATAGACTTTTAGGTTATCGGTGATTTTCTTTCATTTAAAACTGAATCTCTGGGTTCTTTGAATCTATGTTCTAAACAATACTGCAGGTACTAAGGTTACTTTGGAGTCATGAATATGAAGTGGGTTCATGATCTATGGTTTTGTGGTCTACAAAGTAGGCTTCTCATAGATCCTCTTCTCTTATTTACCCAATACTAAAAGGGCATATTTTTACTCTCAGTAAACCCTTTCTACCAAAAAAGGACACTTTACTTGAATAAACAACAAAATATATACCAGTAACCAAGAGTATGTTTTTTGAAATGTATAATTATAGCAAATTTATAGAAGCACAAACACCTAAGTATCCTGAGTCATTATTTTCAGCCCAACTCTTTTTAATCCATCCCCTTTCCAAGTTTTCTAAAAGTGTGTACAGAATGAATTTACCTTTAACCTTACTTGATTTGGCTGGGTTTTCCTGTGACTCTGAAATTTGTGTCTAGCTATAATAAATGTTATAATACCAGAAGATTTTCAGCATATACTTAACAAATTTTATAAGTAATCTTTCTTTTTGACACCTCAACTTTTCATCATCTATTCTCTTCAGTTTTTTTCATCTTATTTCACTCTGCAATCTAGTAGCACAATGTTTTGTCCATAATGGATCTCTAATTCAACTCAAGTGTGTGTGTGTGTGTGTGTGTGTGTGTGTGTATTTTACACATAATTGTTTGCATGTTGTCTCCCTTGTTAGATTGTTAGCTCATTGAGGAAAAGAGCTATTATGTCCCCTGTACTCAGCACAATGTCTGACCCATGATAACTGCTTAATAAATATGTTTTGCCTTGAGTTGAATTATTGACATAGTCAAGTCTGTTTCCACATTTGTAAAATAATAATTTTGTAGCACCATGGTTACTGCATTGTTATATGTAAAGTTCTTCATAAATCATATAAATATCAAATATTATATTAATCATTATTATCCCAGTTACTCTTTTATCTTCATTTTAGAAGAAGAAAAATCACCTTTTCCTTCTCAAAGAAAAATTGTAACTTTGCATTTCCAAGTTCTTTACTTATTTTCTACTTCTTTCTAATTTCTGGCCTAGCCTTGGAATAAAGATGGAAAATCTTATGTAATAGCATGAGTAACTATTAGAAGATCTCATTATGTTTTTTCTTCAATAAAAATAAGTTTCTTAACCAGTGGGCTGGTGGTAAGCTTCATTCTTCCCATATGTTATCTAGAAATTTGCCTACATTATTCTTAAATTGCTAAAACTGAGAACCCTAAGAAGCTTTTATTATACTCAGGAATCTTTAGATATTGGCTGCCACATTTTAAAAGAACTATGCATTTACTTTCCCCCCACAGAATTTAGCCTAAAACTATCTCTATAAAGAAAACATAGCAAAGTTTTGAGCAGAGATTAGTGGTATTTAGTTATTTCCTGATCAACCAGTCTCCCTTTGAATTTCAATATTCTAAGTACATACCTGTGGTATGGTGAACCTAGATCTATTTACATATCATAACAAAATTAACAAAAATTGAGAGCCTACTGAGTCTGAGAAAGTGAAGAAAACACTTTTACTGTCAAGCACTACAATTGTTACATTGAAGATGTGGATAAAATAAGTTTCAGAATTATAAAGTAGCAAGTATGTGAAATGATTCTATCTCTCAGTTCCAGGGACTATTACAGTGTCCTTCAAGGTTTTAGAGTACCTTGAGGGGCTGGAGGATCTCTTTTATTGTTTTTTGCAAATAGATATTTAATAACAACAAAGTACAAGTGTTTTCTCCAACAGCTCATGGACCATATTCTCACCACTACTTTGATCTCTGAG
The DNA here is from genome assembly GCF_048593235.1 of Sminthopsis crassicaudata. NCBI lineage: Eukaryota > Metazoa > Chordata > Mammalia > Dasyuromorphia > Dasyuridae > Sminthopsis > Sminthopsis crassicaudata. The sequence continues at coordinate 113,314,835 of NC_133617.1, read as the reverse complement.
GTATTTCTGTTCTTACACAGTAAGATTCTTCCAAGTTATTGTCTAGCTGTATCAGGACTTCTAGATAAGCCTGAGTTACAATCCACTAACTTACTCCCAAGACAATAAAGAGGGATCAAACAAATAAGTATAATGGAATTTCTTGTTATTCTCTATATCTTTCAGTCAAGTTGTGTGATCGTTAAAAATGTGATCTATTATGGAATATTGTTTGTAACAACATGGGGTTATGACCCACAGTTTGAGAAACAACTATAGAAGACTCAGTGGCCATGAGATAAATCAGGTTGATGGTAATCAACAGGTCTTAGAACTTTCAGTAAATTAATGGGATGTCTACTCCAAGTATATGAAAACTTGCTCTGGTAGAATGAGTGGATGAAAACTAATTGTTCCAATGGCCAAAAAGGTGGGTTAAGCAAGTGCTGTGGAGTGCTTAATAATAAATAATAATATAACAAACGCTAAGGTCATCCACTGTAATCCAGGCCATTGCCAACTATCTTGACTTTTGTCCTGCCAGTGGACTTCAGTGACTCAAAAAGAGAGAATAAGATTGATCACTTTGTGCAACTATGCCTCACTTAAATCCAATTCATGACTAAATCAAGACATTACTCATCACATTGTGATATTATTGGTCCTCTTCCAAAAGTAAAGATGAACAACAATGGGTAGAATCTTACAGAATATCCACAAATTCTCCATATTTTCAAGGCACTTCCTTTACATGTTAAAATGATTTCTTCCAAAACATGTCTATGTAAAGAGACAGCACTCCAGGTACAAATGCCAGACTCCCATTACAATAGCATCATAGATCTAGAGGAGGAAATACATAAAAGTGATCAATTTCTCTGATCCTTTCATTTGTAGGTGAGCAAATAGTCTCCAAAGATGAAGTGATTTATGTGGCCAAGTTCATTCAAAGACCACTTAGCAGAACCAGGAGGACAACTAAGATCCCCCAACTTCAGATTCATTTTCTTTCCTCATCTGTTTTCTTCTTTATCACCTTTTTAAAAATCACCTTGACCTTCTTTATCACCTTGAAAAGTATCATCTGTATAATACTTTTGAAGATTAAAAATTCTTCATATGTGTGTATGTATGTGTGTGTGACTCCTACAAAAACAGTTTGATTTAGATTTTCCTGTTTTTTGAATGAGGAAACTGAGGTTTAGAGAGGTTATCACCCAAATAGAAGTAGCAGAGGTAGGATTTGAACTCAGGTGTCTTTGACTCCAAATCAAGCACTTTGTTCACAATACCATGTAGAAAAAAAAAAATGACACATGTCATTCTTTCCAAAGGTAGAAGTTACACCTATTAATTTCTTTTTAATTTATTCAGAACATTATGGAAAAATAATCCCACAATTTCAAATAAAAAATGGCTCAAGGATTGATCATAAATATTTAACTTTTAAATTGAATATATTTTTGTTTCAGACATATATGTTATTTGAGACAACTACTAATTTTTGTAGTTGACGAAATAATTTATATGTGCATAGTAAACAATATCTAATCTGCAGCTGGTACTAAAAAATTTGTATGTTCCAAAGAAAGTACAGAAGTAGGCCATAAGATTTTATAGGTCCCATCAGCAGCAAATATAGTTCATAAATATGACTCTTTTGCTGTTGTTAAAAAAAAAAGCACACATTTGCTAAATCAGAACTTCTAATTTAACCATTATTGTTTGGTATTTCCCAAAAATATAATTTGGGGTGTTTCCTCTACTCATTGAGATCACAACCCTTTTAAACATTAGCACAGGGGTGATTAACCTGGGGCTCATAAATTGCCAAAACTTGATTATATTTCAATATAATTGGTTTCCTTTGTAATGCTTTTTATTTATTTATTTATTTATTTATTGATTTGCATTTAAAATGTTATTCTGACAGTGCATCCATAGGCTTCCTTAGGCTACCAAAAGGGTAGCTCATGACACACAAAAATTTTAGAACTGCTGCTGCATTATATGTTTTTTTGGTTCTAGTTATTGGTTATGGCATTGTGGGAAAGATACATCTTTGTGCCTCAGGCTCTTCATTTTCATAAATAAAGGGATGAAACTTGAGATCCTGCTAAATTTCATACCTAATGAAATAGGAAACACACTTGAAGCATTTTGCAAACTTTAATAGGAGCATAAATGTCAGTTCTATTTGAAGTGAGAGGATCTAGGAGCAAACTCTTATATGACTGTTATCATCTGTGTACTACCTTGGGAACATCACTTAACCTTACTAGCTCAGTTTTTCTATATGTAAAAAAGAGTTGAATTCTATAGACTCTAAGATTGATTCCAGGTCTAAATTATATTCATGAATTATTCTGGGTGAAATAACCATTATTGAATCCAAATTTAGCTTGGTTAGTCTTTTCTTGATATTTCACCACCAGGTCTATGTATCATAAAACCTGTCCTGCTTTCCAGTTTCCAGTATCTTCCAAATCAAATAAGCACTTAAGAAACACAATTTTTGAGAATTCAGGGTCTCCTGCAGACCATAATGAGGCATCAGATTTGGTCTTAGGGATAAGAACTGAACCTGTAATTTAATTGGTATAGGGAACTCCCAGGCAAGCAAAAACTTCCTCTATGAATGTAAATCAGCATCTTCTCTGAAACTTAGTCTTAGAGATTTACCTAGAGCATTGAAAAGTAAATTGACTTGTCTAGCTCCATAGAGCCTTTACATATGAAAAGCAAGACTCAAAACTTGTATCCAGTTTTTGTTGTAATCTCTCTGTTCCCTACACCTTCAAATTATCTCCAACTTGAGTCAATAAACAAAAATTCAGATCATAAAATTTTAGTTCAGCTGTCTATGCTATAGATCTATGGATTCTGTTGTAATGGAAAGTGGTTTTAGGGAAAGAAATTCTGGGAGGGAATACATTGCCATGCAAACTAAACTATTTCTTATGTGACAAATATATTAATGTAGCTGGGAGTCATTCATAGCTGAATTTCATTCTGAGAACAAAGGAAATGTCCAATAAGTAAATTAATTTAATAACAGCTAACATTTATATAGCACTTTGAGGTAAGCAATGTTTATTACTTATGTTATCTCATATAAGGTAAGTAATAAATGCATTTATTTGGGAAAATACATTGTTTTTCTTTACCAGTTAAAACATTTTTAGATACTCAATGACTTTGCCTTTTTGCCTTACCTGAGATCATACTTATCTGGTTTACTCTTTGGATTACAGCAAATCTGAACTGCCTGTCTATTTTCCCTAACTATGGGCACTCTTCAAGTCCCCTCCTGCCATACACCTCCTCATTGCCTTATGATGACCAATACTTTGGCTTCAAATTACCTTCTGGAACCTGGATTTTCACCCAAAACCCTATATTGCTGATGGCCCTGCCCATAATAGCCATTAAGCCAGCATCAAAAGCTAATTGCTGAAGGGTTGTACCTGGCCCCACTCCCTAGGAGGACTTAACTTGATCTTTGTAATTTTGATCATTCACTTATTTACTTAAAGTCTTACTTTCACGAATCATTATGACCTGAGAATTAAACCTGAATTCTAGTGGATTATACTCATAGAGTTCAAGTTCTGGTAAATCCTGTTAAGTTGGAAATGCTTCAGGTAAGTGCCTGATTAAAGACTATTTTTAAGGACTCTTTTAAATCAAATTCACAGAGATTATTACACCAGTTTGGTTGCAGAATGATAAATTCTTTAGGCAGAGCAAATCTATAAAACAATCTACTACATTGTAGAGGGGTTATACTCTGTGTAGGTGGACATTACCTATAGTAATAAAGTCACAGACCCTTAAAGCATTGATAAGTACTTAGAATTACTATATTCTTCCCTATACCCACTCTGTAATCCACCTAAACAGTCTTTCTTCTTGTTACTCATATACAACTTTCTATCTTCTACCTCCGTTTCTTTACAGAGAGGATCTCTCCATTCCTGCAATTTACACTTTCCTCATCTCTTAATCCTAGTTTTCTTCAAAATTTAGTTACTGCTTTCTATGTGAGATCTTTCCTGACTTGCCCCATCCATCCATATCCACATTCATATTTATATGTATATTATATATATGTAAAATATATATATTCTTATCTGTATATGTCATATGATATAATGTGAACTTTTAGCTTATAGAGCTTCTAGAGGACACTTTTGCCTTTGTTTCTCTAGACCACAACAAGATATCTGGGACATAGTCCTGTTCACTAAGTATTTATTGTTTGATGTATTGATCTTTATTCTCTTGTTTATGTTCAAATTATCCAATCTTTCTGCACAAATATTGGCAAATTGTCTCCTCCAACATAGCTTTCCAATGGCAAGAAAAGTATCCCTAGCACTTAGTGTCTGGCATGTAGTAAGTGCTTAATAAATGTATTGACAATATGAATAGCAATAACTTTTAACTAGAGTTCTACCCATTTACCTTTAGGATTACTTCATGTCACATGTACAAAATAATAGCATTGTTCTGAGATGATCTGCTCTGAACGACTTTGCTATTCTCATTATCCATGACTACTCTGAAGGAGTTATGATGAAAAATCTTATCTGTACCCAGAGAAAGCACTGAGTGTGTCTGAATACAGAATAGAAAATGGACTGCTCTCTAAACATCTGGTACCTCATTCAGCTCTTGCTCTGTAGATTCCCAAAGTCAGAGACTAGAAAATTAAGTCTAGTTATTCAATAGCCATAATCTTGGACAACAATTAATACTTTTATCACATATAAAAGGTACAGAACACCAGGGACAAACTGAAAATATAGAGAAGATGGGAGACAGAAAATATAACCAGCAAGATAATTGAAATGGAGAGACTCACACAGTTCAAGAGGCATGTGAAGGAGGATGGACACATACCAAGCATTCTGTGGGAATGCTGGTTGGACTTAGGCATTCAGTGTGGGGAAATTGGGTTGAGTTTTTGTAGAATTTTAAATATTGTTCAAACTGGAATAGGCACTGGGGCCATAGGTCAGAAAATTTACAATCTGGAGAAGTCCAAGATTGCTGACTCATGCTTGGGGGAATATAGAAGAAATTAGTAAATAATTAACAAATCTCTTGCCTGTGGAAAAAAGGGGGTTTGGGCACTTTCTGATGGTCTTATTTTGACAACATGATTCAGGATTTTTTTGTTTGTTTTTGTTTTCCTGGGGCTTCTTAATTTGGTTTGAGAAGGCTACTTTTAATGGCTCTAGGAAAAATAAAATGAATATGGTACAATCAATTCTCCTTTTATTCAACTGAACAGAGGAGACAGAATTAGTCTAGATTAAGTAAGGTTACAAATAGTTTATACAAAATTACATAAAATAAAGTGTAAATGAATAACATTTATCCATATAGTCTTTCTCCAACCTAACATCAAATTAGTTGGCATAAATATATATATATGTATGAAAAAGCAATTCTTGCATATTTCATTTAAAAACTTTTTAAACACAGTAGAAAAACTATTTAAATACCCACTCACTAATTGTGTGACCTTAAGCAAATCACAACACTGTTTTCCTTAATTTGTTTAACACATTTCACATGTGTTACAATATAACCTAGATACAATATATGTGTGTAAATACCATTTTCTTGTTGCACATTAAGTATTAGATTCCGAAGGTATAAGTAACCTGGGTAGGTAGACAGTAGTGCTAACAATTTACATTCACTTCCCAGTGTTCCTTCTCTGGGTGTAGTTGTTTCTGTCCATCATTGATCAACTGGAAGTGAATTGGATATTCTTTATGTTGAAGATATCCACTTCCATCAGAATACATCTTCATACAACATTGAAGTGTAGAGCGATCTTCTGGTTCTATTCATTTCACTCAGCATCAGTTGATGCAAGTCTCTCCAAGCCTCTCTGTATTCCTCCTGCTGGTCATTTCTTACAGAGCAATAATATTCCATAACCTTCATATACCATAATTTACCCAATCATTCTCCAATTGACGGACATCCATTCAACTTCCAGGTTCTAGCCACTATGAAAAGAGCTGCCACAAACATTTTGGCACATACAGGTCACTTTCCCCTCCTCAGTATTTCTTTGGGATATAAGCCCAATAGCTTCAATGCTGGATCAAAGGGTATGCACAGTTTGATAACTTTTTGGGCATAGTTCCAAATTGCTCTCCAGAATGGCTGGATTCTTTCACAACTCCACCAGCAATGTATCAGTGTCCCAGTTTTCCCACATCCCCTCCAACATTCATCATTATTTGTTCCTGTCATCTTAGCCAATCTGACAGGTGTGTAGTGGTATCTCAGAGTTGTCTTAATTTGCATTTCTCTGATCAGTAGTGATTTGGAACACTCTTTCATATGAGTGGATATAGTTTCAATTTCATCATCTGAGAATTGTCTGTTCATATCCTTTGACCATTTATCAATTGGAGAATGGTTTGATTTCTTATAAATTAGGGTCAGTTCTCTATATATTTTGGAGATGAGACCTTTGTCAGAACCTTTAACTGTAAAAATATTTAATAATATGTTTAGAGGATCTCTAAAGTCCCTTTCAGGTCTAAAGCCTATGAAAATTATAATTGACTCTTAAGATCAGTGTTTTCTCAGAGTTGTACTTTTTAGTGAATAGGTGAGGCAGAATTTGAATTTTATTTTCCCTCTTTATTCTGGGCTCAGTATTCTAAACTTGAATCACCCAATTGACTTTGAAGGTCAACAAAATAAAAAAAAAATATTTAACTGATAAGGAAACTGATTCACAGAAGATTTTATTAATTTGCCTAGGTTAAGATAGATAGCAAATATTTGGAACAAGATTCAAACTGATGTCTTCTGATTCCAAGTCATTATAGCATTTACATTACACATACAACATGTGTAGAGTATAAATTTCTTGAGAATACACCCTGTTTTCATCTTTCTGATTTTGTTCTCAGTCCTTGGTACCATGTCTGAAATATAATCAGCATATAATTAATGTTCAGTTGATTGGTTCATCACCAAACACATTATATGATATTTCTTTAAAGAACAGACTTCACCAACAAGTTCTTAGCAAATAGTAAATACTTTGAATCCAATTTGCAGAAAGGATATTGTCCTCAGAAATGTCCCTTTGTAATGTATGGTTTATTTAGGAAATTCATTACAAAACTTTAATTGCTCTTATAAACTACTCTCATTTTTAAAAGGACAATAATTACATGTTCTAAGAGAACATAGATAAGACATCAAATGTAATGGAAAACCCAATTCTTAGTAAGAAATTAATGAAGGCATACGGAATGAAACAGAACGGATTTATGTAGCAAAAGGATTACAGATTTCACAAGAAAAAAAAAAAGACAATGGAAAGAAGGATTGTCTTCATTCATTTGGCATATGGAAAACAATGCAAACAATGACAAAATCAATTTTATGCCCATCAAGAAATAGCCAGAGATAACCAATCAAAAATCAAGAACTGCAGTATCCCTTCACTCTTCCAAGAAGGGAGTAAAGAGTTAGAAGCATGACAATGGAACAGGGAAATGCAGCTTTCTAAGTGCACAGTAGCTTTACCATCTGATATAGAGGTGGTTTACCTTTGAGTTCTAGAGTTTTTAGAGTAGTAAGAGACCAGAGATATCATCTAAATGCCCACTAATCACAGAAAAAAACATAGTGTTTTTTTTTTTCCTTTTTATGCTTCTTTTGAGTTCTGCATTTGAAGATCAAATTATCTCTTCAGCTCTGATCTTTTAATCAAAAATAAAGGGAAATCTCCTATTTCATTGAATGTCCATCTTTTTTCCTGAAAAAAAAAAAAAAAAAAAAAAAAAAGCTTAATTTTGCTTGTTATTTCTTGGCTCCATTATAAGTTCCTTTGCCCTTGAGAATATCATATTCTAGGTCCCTCAATTCTTTAAAGAGGAAGCTAATAGTTTCTGGGTAATTCTGATAATGGCTCCTCAATATTTCAATTGTTTCTTTCTGGGTGGTTGCAGTATTTTCTCCTTGATTTGATAATTCTGGAATTTAGCTACAATATTCCTTGAAGCCTTCCATTTGGGGTCTTTTTTCAGGAGGTGATCTGTGGCTTCTTTCACTGGTTATTTTACCATCTGGTTTTAGGTCACCAGGGCAGTTTCCCTTGATTATTTCATGACAGATATTGTCTAGGCTCTTTTTTTTTTTCATTCTGATTTTCAGGTAGTTCAGTGATTCTTGATTGAGTCTCCTGGATCTATTTTCCAAGTCAGTTTTCCAATGAGGTTTTTTTTTTTTTTTTTTTGATTGATTTTTGATGTTTTATTGAGTCATTCATTTCATTTGTTAAATTCTTATTTTTCGTGAATTATTTCAAGTTTTTTATCTTCTTTTTGCATTTGGCTAACTGAACTTTTAAATGACTTTTTTTTTTCCCTTTGGATTTTTTTCTCCATTTCACTAATTCTGTTTATTAAGGAGTTATTTTCTTTTTCCATTTTACCAAAACTGTTTTTTTAAAAGGAGTGATTTTCTCCAGACAATTTCTGTTTCCTTTTCCAGAGTTCACATTTTCTTTCCCCATTTTTATTTTAACTCTTTTAAGATTCTTTTTAAAATTCTTCTAAGAGAACCTTTTGAGATGGAGACCAACTGATATTACCCTTTGAGATTTCATCTTTTTTTTTTTTTTTTTTTCCTTTAGTGTCCTCAGGATTTGAAATCTCTTCCCTTTCTGCACAAAAATTATCTATGGTCAGAGCTCTTTTTGCTTTTTTTGCTCATTTTTAAAGATTGAGGTCTGTTCTTAGGGCAAAATGGAGATTGTCCCAAACTTCCTCTGAAGGGAACAGTGACTTCATGCTGCCCCAGGCCTGGTGCTGCATGACTCTTTCTCATGCTGGATGGGCATAGCCAAGTCCCATTTGTTATGCTGGAGTTCAGGATCTCACAACTAGTCTGTTGATCCACTGACTTCTGAACTAAGAATAGCAAATGTTGTTGTATTTTGGTTAAGAATATCCTCCTAGACTCCCTCTCCAACCTGAGTCACCCTGTGCTTCATCTTCACTGGCCTGAAAACCTCCATCCCCTTCCTGCTGGATTTAGACAGACCTTTCCTGAAGTTTTTCCAAAATGTCTTCTGCTGGAAATTTGTTACACTCCAAATATTTGTGGGTTCTATTATTCCAAAACCCACATTTGATTTGGTGTTGATCCCAGGGAATCCAGGAAGAGCTCAGACAAACCTGTATACTCTCTACCATCTTGGCTCTGCCTCCCAGTTGACATTGAGTTTTCTTTAATAATTTCTTGAAAGATGTTGTGCAGTTACTTCTTTTGATCATAGCTCTTAGTGCAATCCAATGATTTTGACATTGTCTCCAGTTGATTTATTTTCTAGGTCAGTTTTTTTTTTTTTTTTTTTCCCTCATTGAGTCCCTTTACATTTTCTTCTATTTCATTTTTTTTTTTTTTGGAGGGAATTTGTTTGATTGATTCTTGATATCTTACAGTCATTAGTTTCCTCTTTCCTAATTCTAAATTTTAAAAAGTTGTTTTCCTCAATTAGCTTTTGTACTTTCTTTTCTATTTAAACAATTGTTTTCTTCAATAGATTTTTGAATCTCCTTTTCCACTTGGCCATTTCTACTTTTTAAGCAATTGTTCTCTTTTTCTAAGCTTTCCTTTCCCATAATTCAATTGGATTACTTCCATTTCTTCTCTCAGTGTTTCTTCTACTTTGCTTTTGTGATTTCTAAGCTCCTTTTTGATAACTTCCTTGAGTTCTTTCTGAACTTGAGGCCACTTCTCATTTTTCTTTGTAATTTTGCCTGTAAGTATTTTGATACTGTTTTTTTTTTCTGAGTTTGTGCCTTGATCTTCCCTGTTACCATAATAACTTTTTACGTTCAGATTCTTATTTATTTATTTGTTTGTTGTTTATTTTTTGCTAAGCTTTTTTGGCCTTTTCCCTTTCTTTTAAATTTGAGCTCCGCTCCTAGAATGAAAGAAGCACTTCAGAGCTGCACTGAAGATCTTCATGAATGCAGTGCTGGGGGGGGGGGGGGTTGGGGTGATGGTAACTGGTACTGCTGGAGGACATAAAGGTCTGATGGCTGAATTGGAGCCCTACTGATGATTTCTAACTGTGTGCTGATGTCAGTGGAATGTTTCTTCATTTTCATGGGGATACACTAAAGTGATAGTTTGGCTGCTGGCAACTGTCCATTTTCCCAGGGTTATGTTGGCCTGGTGAGGGTCAGTTTGCTGCCTGTTTGCTTAGACACCCCTACGCCAGGGAATACCTGTTGACTAGGACCATATGGATGTCTGGCCACTGAAGGTAGCCCATTTTCATGTGGTTATACTAAAGTACCTGGAGGTTCTCAGAACTAAAGTCTGCCTGGTCTTTTGGCTATACTATACTGGTGGTGGCGGCAGGGGCTGGTGCTGGCACTGGTGCTCAGGATGTAGTACTGGTTTACTGAAATAGGGCTTGCTGATTCTTGCTGGGATGCTTCCTGTTCTGAACTCTGGTCCCATTTTACATGAGTGAGACAGACCTTCCTACCAATCTTACAAGTTTATTAGCCTCAAAGATTGTTTCACCCTATTTTTTTTGCTGGTTCTGCTTTTCTAGGATTTGTTTAGGGTAACTTTTATTGTTAGAAGGTGAATATGTTTGGTTGTTTGAAGGTAAGTATGGGAAAGTTAAGGAAATTTATCACATACTTTGACATTTTGGCTCCTAGAAATCCCTGTAAGATTTTTATTTATATATTTTCATGAATTCTAAAAAGGCAATATAGCCCCTTTCCATTTAGGAATTGAGTAAGCCATATAAAACAGGTACTCTTTTTATGGATTATAAAGTGATCCAGTTGGGAGGCATAAAAAAGACCCTGAAATAATCTGAGAGTCAGATGTGAAGTCTGCCTCTTAAAAGAAGACCATTTCTCTTTATCCCTTTCTTCCTCCTACTAAGACCTCAAGATCCTCTCATTTAAGGTTCCAATGACCAAATCAATGAGATATTTTGTCCTTCTAGACAATTATAGAAATTCAGTTACATCTTCAATTTTTCCTGGTGTGAAAGCACATAATGCCTTTCTGTTCTCTCTTTTAAAAATATTAAGAAAATGTTTTAATATTATAATGTTATAAAATAGTTTAATATTATTATATTTAATATTGTTAATTTGTAGTTAGCCTTTGCCCTAATCTAAAAGGGAAGCCTCATTGTTACCAAACTATCAGTTTCTAAGTTCTTAAGCCTGAATAATTAATTGGTCCATAAGCAAGGCTTCACAAGCCATTATATTTTCCCAGTCTCTAAGTTAACATGGAAGCAGATCTGTTAAGCCTTTATGGTCAATTATTATCTCTATAATATATTTGTTCAAATGCTTTGATTGAGCATTCAGACATTTATTAGTCATTTGTTTTTATTACACAAATTTATAGAATCATTAAGTGGAATATCCTAGTTGTTTGTAAGGGGAAGAATTGTAGTTCCAAAAAGCGTTTTGTTTGGATTTATTTAAACTTTATCCCATGCTGTTCATATGGTTTATGAGAAACAAAATTATTCAAGAAACTTTAAACAAGCAGTTAAAAAACTTTTCTGTAAAAAAAAAAAAAAAAAAAAAAAAAAAAATACTCCCTCTGCAAATCGAGAAAATTCCATTTGGAGAAAAACAATAGCCATATAAGAATTGGTTGAAGAAATTTGCAAGATTTATTACTCTAAAGAAGAGAAGATTGAGGGAGAGGTGATAGGAAAATTAAAAGTTGTCTTATTTCAAGAGCTACCAACAGGAAGAGGGATTAGAATATATGCATAATAAAACACATGTTTTTGAACATGGCCAATTTGGAAATTTATTTTCCTTAACGAAGCACACACACACACACACACACACACACACACACACACACACACACACACACTATGTATAATGTTTATGTGTATGTGCATGTTTATGTATATATATTATATTACAAAGGCTTTGTTTTTCTTTTACATTTGAGGGAGGATAAAAATGCATGCTTATTAACAAAATAATTTTGTTATGTTCAAAAATGAGTTAAAAAATTATATAAAATAGGTTTGCTCTCATTGGCCCCAGAGAACAGAATTAGGATCAGTGGATGGAGATTTCAAGTATGTAAATATGGCCTTGATATAAGAACAACTTTCTTCAAACTATCCCAAAATGCCATAGGCTACCATAAGTGAAAGTAAGTTTTCCTTCATTGGAGGTGTTCAAATGGATGGATGTCTGATCATTTAGTGTATTATGCTTTCAGTTATGTTATAACAGGGATTTATTTTAGAGTGTAAGTTAGAGGAGGTAACTTCTAAGGCCTTTTCCAATTCAAATAAGCTATGATTTTGTGAAACTCACCCTTGCAAATACCCTTCATCCTTCAGATGGTCACCTAAATTCTACAGATGAGCAGAGGTCTACTTTCTAAATCTTCTGTTTTAAAATGACAATTTATGAGTCTATTCCTTACTCTGTTCCAATTTAATGTGTAACACCAGGTTTTTTAAACCATTAAAACTTGTTAAATTTAGTTTTGCATTCCTTTGGGAAGAATTGTTGTAGAGACAACACAGTTGTCTATATAACTCCATTCAATGAATTAAAAAAAAATGTTTAATCACCATCCCACCATCACTACTATTAATTTGATTATCACCCAGGAATGAGTTGGAGTAGATTCTTTAGAGAGGGTTTAATGTATATGTTTTAAGAAGCATAGGGAGGAGGTGGAAAAATTCCACTTTCGAAATTTTGTTAGTCCTATAAAGAAGTTTAATATGCAATAGTAAAAGCAACCTGTCCTTTTTGTTATACATTTCCAAGCTAATGTCATTAGTAAGGCAATGGTTTCAAATTGAGAATAAGATGAAATTTGGGTGGAAATTTACACTTTAGTTACTCAATGTAGAGCTCTTTATCTTCAGCCTGCTTCCATTTTTTGTAATAAGGCAAGGGGAAGAGTAGTCTCCTATTTCCCTGCCCTACCTATACATAGTAAGCTGTAAAGCTAATTGGACACAGAAATGCCAAAAGATGAGTCTATTTAGAAGATTAATTAGACAAATGAATTCCTCATAAGCTGACTATAATATGTTCTGCTTGGTCCAAGATCTCAAACCACTTCATAAAAAATCCACCTGGTACTTAAATAATTAAATCTCTTTGGAAAAATACCTAGCCATATCTTCTAAATATGCCAGATTCTACTCCACAGAAATTGGTACATTAAAGTTCCAGTGAATATTCCTTGTAACCTGTTTAGTGAGCCCTTTAAAATGGCAAGTCACAAGGGATAGGACTAATATATAATCTTGCCTATAATTATTATGTAATGGAGTGAATTAAAGGTGTCTTGAAAAGCAACATAAAATAAATTATTCTTAAATCCTGCACATGTAGTAACTGTGAGAAGCTTCTTACTAAGATGTGCCCCTTATGTTTATTAGAGAGAAACCAATGAATGAAATCAATATAGGAGAGCTCTAGGCTAGAATATATTTTTCATCATCACAAATATCTATTGAAGAGTTCTTATAATTGTAATAAAAGATAAATGGCTATTATACATGGGTATCTATTGCTCATATGGTATAATATAAAATCCTCAGTTTGGAATTTAGTGACCTTCCAGTCTGTCCTCCATTTTATTTCATATTACTCTTATTAATACAGTCTACTTTGCAACCAAACTAGCCAACTTATTCTTTTGTAAACATTTCTTGCTCCCAGGATACTGCTTTTGTAGTCCCATATGCCTTCAATGCTCCCCTTCCTCACCTCCAATTTTTAGAATCTTTGTCTTCTTTAAGAACCAATTCAGATATCACCTCCAAAGAGAAGCTATTTTTGATGGCACTTGTCAAACTGCCCTTCCTCTAAGTTATATGTGAACATGTGTGTCCCTCAGTAGAAATAAATTCTTTTAGGTCACGTACTGTTTTTTTTTTTTTTTTCTTGTATTTGTAGTCACAGAATTTATCTTGCACATATAAGACAACTAAAAGTAGTTATTGAATCGAATATCCTCAAATATTTTCTGATTTAAAGGTTTTTTTATTATTATTATTCTCCTCAGAGGAGGATATTTTGGATTCATATATTTATTTGATATGCTTTGATTGATTTAGTATCCTGATATTCCCAAAGCATCAAAAGGATAACTTTCTCCAGAGACCATAGATAGTCCAGGATAACAATTTACAGAATTCCTGGTTTTACTCAAGATTTAGACATACTCTCCTGTTCTTAATTTAAATCTTGAAACAGGCTTTCTCTTCTGAGATCCTGGGCACTGAGTGTATCTTAAAGTTACACAAAAAAAATCCATAACTTTTTTAAAGCTACTATATATCATTCTGTCCACATAAATGATGTCTGGAATATTAACCTACCTTTTTGAGGGTTCTTCAGCTAAGAAAGAAAAATAAATGGTTTTCCACACTTATTCCTGGTAGACATAGCTCTTTTATTGATCAGAAAGCAAATGCCACTCTGCTTTCTTGTGCTAATATTGACAGAGCTCAGTTCAGTCAGGGACTCAATGCAAGACATAGGCACTAACTCTTAGTTGTCACTACATATATGTAATGTCTTAAATTTGTCTAAAAGAAAGAAAGAAAGAAAGAAAGAAAGAAAGAAAGAAAGAAAGAAAGAAAGAAAGAAAGAAAGAAAGAAAGAAAGGAAGGAAGGAAGGAAGGGTGGAAGGAAGGAAGGAAGAAAGAAAGAAAGAAAGAAAGAAAGAAAGAAAGAAAGAAAGAAAGAAAGAAAGAAAGAAAGAAAGAAAGAAAGAAAGAAAGAAAGAAAGAAAGGGTGGAAGGAAGGAAGGAAGGAAGGAAGGAAGGAAGGAAGGAAGGGTGGAAGGAAGGAAGGAAGAAAGACAGAAAGGAAGGGTGGAAGGAAGGGTGGAAGGAAGGAAGGAAGGAAGGAAGGAAGAAAGAAAGAAAGAAAGAAAGAAAGAAAGAAAGAAAGAAAGAAAGAAAGAAAGAAAGAAAGAAAGAAAGAAAGAAAGAAAGAAAGAAAGAAAGGGTGGAAGGAAGGAAGAAAGGAAGGGTGGAAGGGAGGAAGGAAGGAAAGAAGGAAAAAAATAAAGAAAAGAAAGAAAAGAAAAGAAAAGAAAGAAAGCTGGAAAGTGAGAATGGGATAAAAGGTCACTGACATATAGTGAAACTGACAAATTATTTAGTGGTCAGGTCTGAGTCTTAACTAGGAAAACATATTATAGAGACCAAGGTTTAGATTTTTTAAAAGAGATGTCAAAATTTTTGGAGAGATGTATTGGTGACCCGAATAATAGTTCATCTTTAAAAAAATATGGCTATCTTTATGCCCAATCTACAAGCATTTATTAAACAATCAGTCAAAAGGCACTATGGATCCTATACAGTATTAAGCATTAGGTATACAAAGGAAGGCAAAAACAATTTCTGTGCTAAAGAGATGTGTATGAATATGTGTATGTGTGTGTGTGTGCTTGTGTGTATGTGTGTGTGCATTCTTTCTGTCTCAATTTCTGAATTATAATTTTTTTTCCCCAAAATTCACGTAAAAACAATTTTTTCACCTTAATTTGAATTCTAAATTCTCTTTCTCCCTCTTCCTACTCTCTGCCTGAGATAGCAAGTAATTTTGATAAAGGGAATGTACATGCAATCATGAAAACCTATTCCTATATTGGTCAAGTTTTGAAAGAAAACAGGCAAACCCCCCCCCCCCAAACCCAAGAATAAATAAAGTAAAAAAATAAAATAAAATAAGGCTTCTATCTGCATTCAGATTCCATCCATTCTTTCTCTGGAGGTGTATATCATTTTCATCATAGGTCCTTCAGAATAGTCTTGAATCTTTGAATTGATGAGTATAGCTAAATTATTCTTATTTGATCATTGTACAATATTGCTATTACTGAAAACAATGTTTCCCTCGTTCTGCTTGCTTCACTTTGTAATAATTCATGTAAATCTTTTAAGATTTTTTTGAAAGCATCCTACATGATCACTTCCTTTTTTCCCATCATAAACACATACCACAATTTATTGAGTCATTCTCTTCAATTTCCAATTTCCTTTGCCCTGAGAAGAGAGTTGTATGAATATTTTTTGTACATATAGATTACTTTCCTTTTTGGGGGAGAATCTCTTTTGGTATTCATGCCTAGTAATAATGCAGTTAGGTCAAAGAATTTATAGCCCTTTGGCCCTTTTTAAAAATATATATATTTTTTAATATAAATTTGACTAAGTTCCCTTTGTATTTGAGAAATGAGGCCTTATCAGAGAAACTTGCCTCGAATTCTTTTTTTAAACAATTATTATTACAAACTGTATTCCTCCCTATATTTTCTCTCTCTCCTTTTACCTTGTCTCTCTTCAAAAGTGTTTTGGTACTGACCACTTCTTCCCCTAGTATGCCCTCTCTTTTTTCACCCTTCTCCCTTTCCATATCCCATTCCCCTCCTATTTTCCTACTGGATAAGATAGATTTCTACACCTATATCGATTATGTATATTATTGCTTCTTTGAGCTAATTCTAATGAGAATAAGGTTCAGCCACTCCTCCTTTACTCCCCCTCTTCTCCTACACTATAAATGCATTTTCTGGACTTTTTAAATGGCAGATAATTTGCACCATTCTATTTCTCCCTTTCCCTTTCTTCTAGAACATTCCTCTCTAATTTTACCATTAAAAAAGTATATTCCTTCTTATTCAACTCACACTTGTGTCTCTGTCTATATATACTCCTTCTGTCATAATAATAAGAAAATTCCAGTAAGTTACAAGTATTTTCCTTCCATGTAAGAATGTAAACAGATAAACTTTATTAAGTCCTTTATGTTATCACTTTCCTGATTACTTTCATATGTTTCTTCAAAGATCTGTATTTGAAAATCATATTTTCCATTCAACTCTGGCTTTTTCATCATGAATGCTTGAAAATCCTCTATTTCATTGAATGACTACCTTTTCTTCGGAAGCATTATACTCAGTTTTTTCTGGATAGGTGATTCTTGGTTGAAATCTTAGCTCCATTGCCCTGTGGAATATCATATTCCAAGTCTAGCATACTTTTTATATAGAAGCTGCTTAATCTTGTGTTATTATGAGGGTGGTTGACAATACTTGGATTGCATCTTTCTGGATTCTTGAAATACTTTCTCCTTGACCTAGAAGTTCCAGAATTTGGCTATAATATTTCTGGAAGTTTTTATTTTTAAATCTCTTTCAGAGGGTGATCAGTGGATGCATTCAATTTCTATTTTGCCCTCTGGCTCTAAAATATCAAGACAGCTTTCTTTGATATTTTTTGAAAGATGATGTCCAGGTTCTTTATATGTATATATAATATATTGTTATGTAATAATTTTATTATCTTTCTTGGTTCTATTTTCCAGGTCTCTTGCTTTTCCAATGAGATATTTAACATTTTCCCCCACTTTTTTCTTTTTCTTTTTTTTTTTAATTTTGCTTTATTGTATCTTGATTTCTTGTAAAGTCTTTAATGTTCAATTTGCTCAATTCTAAATTTTAAGGAATTATTTTCCTTAGTAAACTTTTGTATCTCCTTTCCCAATTGTCTAGTTTTTATTTTTAAGGCATTTTTCTCGTTAGCTTTTTGTATTTTCTTTTGTGCTCCTCTCAATTCTTTTTCTACTTTCCCTCTATTTCTCTTACTAGATTTTCAAAATCCCTTTTGAGCTCTTTCATGGCCTGAGGCCAATTCTTTTTTTCTTGGAAGCTCCTATTCTCTCCCACTCTAGAGGTTAACATTTCTATTTTAGTCAATAAGCATTTAGTCAATCTTTAATACTGGAAATAGAAAGGCAAAGAACAGTATCTCTCAGGGAGTTTACATTCTAATGAAGGAGATAACATTCAAATCAATAAGTACAAATAGGGATAAATACAGGATCAATAATTAGTAGAAATAAAACACTGGAATTAAAAGAATTGGGAAAGGCTCCCAATCTAAGATGGGACTTTATCCAGAACTAGAAGCCAGGAAAGCCAGGAAGTAGAGAAAAGGAGGAAAAGTGTTCCAGATCTATCCTATATAAATTGTGGGGTTACTTGAACACAATATCCCAGAATACTGTTGGTAAGAAAGTCAAAGAATCTCAGAAATGGATATTCCTTAGATGCCCTTTAGTCCAACCTAATGCTTCACTGAAAAACCCTCTAATTTTTTGTTTGTTTGTTTCATGGAGTCTTTTGGCAATGTCCTGAAGCCTTTATATTATCCTCTCTGGATAATAGTTTTAAATACATTAAATAAAATAAACAAATTTCAAAGGAAACCAATTACATTGAAATACAGATATCAAAAAAAAAAAGATCTACAGACCCCCAGGTTAAGAAGCCTTAATGCTCCTAAATTGGGAATTGATCGGGCTATGATTAAGATGCAATACTATATTAATATAAGAAATAACAAGCTTGATGATCTTCAAAATTATGGATAGACTTGCATGAAATACTGACTAAAGAAATGAGCAGAAACAAAAGAATGCATATAGGAACAAAAAGATTGTTTTAAGAACAACTTTGAGAGAATGTCATTTTGACTATTATAAATACTGAAAAAAAAAAAAACTATAAAAAAATCTATGAAGGAAAAGAATATTTTCCTCCAGAGAAAGAACTTTTAAAAGAAAAATATCTATAGAATGATTTTACAGACATACACACACACACACACACACACACACACACACACACACACACAAACACACATACACACATACTTGTGCCTAATGGTAGCTTTAGGGCAGATGGAAAAGAAGAAAAAAAATCAGAGAAAAAAAATTACATGGTAACATTATTTTATGTTTTAAAGGACCAACAAGTTATATATAATAGATTTTCACTATCATGTGAAGTCATTCATCCTTCCCCCTTCCCCTATTTTATTATGTTATGGAAATGTTCATATTATTTCTGAAATTCAGAATAAAAAAAATGAACCCTTGATTTATATTATATCCAGATAAGTGGACTTTTAGTCTTTGCTACCTTCTGAGTCTGCCCATTCATCTCCAATCAAATCAAAAATAGCTCCTATTTATTTCAGGGTTCAGAAGAAAAGCAGTGAATTAAGTTTTTAAAGCAATGAATTGGTGAGCTACAATGGATTTGTTCATATAACTAAAGGAGGTTATATTGTCCATTCCAGATATGCACTGGTTTCAAAATATATCAAATTATATAACTTTTAAAATGTATTTATTCATACAGAAGCATCAGTAGTAAGCAAAAATGTGGCTTTCTACATTTTGCAAAGTGCTTTACACAGTTCCAGGGGTGGAGCCAAAATAGTTGAGTAAAGCAAGGAAGCTACTTGAACTCTCCCAGTTTCCCTCTGAAATGACATGAAACCCATCCTCTGAACAGAGTCTGATACAATGGAAAACACTCTCCAGCTCAAGATAAACTAAAAAATCTTTAAGAAAGGTCAGTCTTAATGGGGTGAAACTCTGGAAATCCTGTGAAAAGGTCTTAACCACCACAAAAAAAAAAAAAAAAAAAAAAAAAAATCCACAAACATAGGATGCAAGAGAAACATAGGAAGGTAACTATGTATATTTAAAGATTAAACTGTTTACATTCTAGATAGGAAAACAATATCTGTAACTCTTATGAACTGTATCTATCACTGGAACAGACAGAGAGGGGCAACACATGGACTAAGGGTGTGGTTGTGAATGGTCCCTGATGTGATGACATTAAGGATAAAGAGCAGTCACTACTGGAAAAAAGAAGAAAAGGAAGGTAGAATGGGACAATTAGTTCACATCAAGAGTCTTTAAAAAAACCTATTAAAATCCAGGGAAAGAAGGGAGGGGGATGAGCATTGTCTGAAGCTTGATCTCATCAGTTTTGGCTCTAAGGGGGAACAACTAAATCATTCAGTTGGACATAGAAATATATTCAATCCTATAACAAAATAGGAAGAGAAAGAGGAAAAAAAAAGGGAGGTACAGGATAGAAGGAAAGGCAGAAACACTAGGAAAAAAAGGTAAGAGAAGGAGGGAAAGGTTGCTAGATGATAAGGTAGTGGGTGAAGTGGGTGAAAAATAATAGTACTAAGAAAAGGGGAGAGGGGTGATAGAAGATAAGATAGTGGGTAGGGTGGGTAAAAATACTAGTAAGAGAAGAAGAGGGTGATAGGAGATAAGATGGTGAATGGGGTGGATAAACAAAAACACAGGACTAAGAATAAGGTGAAAAAAGAAAAGCAAAAGTATATATAGGGGAGAAAATAGGATGGAAGGAAATACTGGTAATCATAATTGTTAATGTGAATGGAATGAACTCTCCCATAAAAAGGTAGCAAATAGCAGAATGGATTAAAAAAACAGAATCGTATAATATGTTGTTTACAAGAAACACATTTCATATGGAGAAATACATACAGAGAAAAGATAAAAGGCTGGAGTGGAATTTATTATGCTTCAGCTAAAGTAAAAAAAAAGCAGGGATAGCAATTCTGATAACAGATAAAACAAAAATAAAAGATCTTATTAAAAGATATGAGAAGTACATCTTGATGTACAGTAAATAGTGAAGTAGTAATGATGCTAAATGTGTATGCACCAAGAGTAGGCAATTCCTAGAAAAGATTTTAAGCCCATTATAGGAAGAAACATACAGTAAAACTATTCTAGTGGAGGACATTAACTTTCCCATCTCAGAATCAATAAAGGGTCAGGGAAAGATATACTAAAAACTAATTGGAAATTAAGCAATTTAATTCTAAAAAATGAGTGGATCAAACAACAAATCAAAAAATCAATCCATAATTTCATCCAAGAAAATCACAATAATGAGACATAAAAAAATATATGGGGTGCAGCCAAAGCAGTTTTTAGGTCATATTTTATATCACTAAATAGCAATATAAATAAATTAGAGAAAGAGGAGATCAATGAATTAGGCATGCAACTAAAAAGGCTAGGGGAAAAAAAAAAACAATTACAAAAAGAAAAACAATTCTTTATCTCAAGGAGCTGACTTCAATTGGAGGGATAGAACATATTAAAAGATAATTTAAAGCATAATTTGAGGAGGGAGACTAGTGTGATAGTTGAGGGGACAAGTGAAACATAAGCCGGATCTTGGAGGAAGATGGAAATTTCCAGGGCAACAAGTTTATCCTAAGCCAAATATGATTCTAGGCCAGACCTAATGGGTTAATCTAATAAATCAGACAAGGTTAAAATAAAACAAGACACTTTTGGACTATAAGATGTAATTAAAAAATAACTTTACTTATTACAATAATAAAGAAGATATAGTTGCTGTGAGAACTGTGTTTCTGAAAGAGGTATTATCAGATAAAATGGCCACTGTCTTTTACCTTCTCATTCATCATAATAACTAACTTGAAAAAAAAGTTGATATTTCTATGAAATACTTGGTAAAGGCTGATACTTTTATTTGTTAGGCAGCAAGGAAGCCAAACCAACAGTGGTTTTGAGACCTGCCTTACTCATTCCATAAAATAGATGCTGCTCCCATCACAAAATGCCTGGACACAGGAAATGATGTGCCAAGTTTGGAGAATAGCAGGCCAGCTTGGTTGGAGCAAGGAGTGCATGAAAGGAAATAGGAGAAAATAAACCTGGAAAGGTAGGTTAAGAACTATATTTTGACTCTGCAACTATTCAGAAGATAAAATGAAACTTTCTTTTTTAGACATGTAAACTTCTCTATAATCTGTTCTAATCTACCTTTCTAGATTTATGTTGCACAAATCCTTTTACAAACTTCTTGAATAGGCTAAACTAGCCTTTGTAGCCCCTAATCTTATTTTAACCTTTTAAAGCTCTATGAATTTTTTGACACTGAATCTTGACTTGTATCTTGAATGGTTATGATTCTTCTTATTCTTTAAGACCCATCTCAGATTCTCAGATGCCACTTTCTTTAGGAAGGCTTCCTTGAACTTCCCAATTAGATATCATAACCCTTCCTGCCTAACCCCCCCCCTCCAAAAAAAAGAAAAACACCAAGCACTCATATCTTTTTGCTTGACCTCTTTTCTACATATATTTTTCTTGTAATATTGTGCTTACATGTCTTTAAGCATTGGAGTATAAACTCCTTGAGGTCATGGGTAGTATTGTTTTTTCTTTTCTTTTCTTTTCTTTTTTTTTTTCTTGGTGAGACAGAGTTAAGTGATTTTCTCAGAATAATGCATCTAGTGAATGTCAAATGTCTGAGGCTAGATTAGAATTCAGATCCTCCTGACTCTAGGGCTATTGCTCTATCCCAGGTGCCACCTAATTGACTGCTTTTGTTCTTTTCAATCCCATCTACTAAAAATTTCTGCTATTTGAACTGGATGTAATTGGGTTTAAAGGTGTTTTTGAATGAAGTATTTATTTTGGAGGAACTTCATTAAAAAAAAAAAGCATACAGGTGTACAAACAAATCTGTCTACTAAACAAGTGAGATTGTGTCATTCAAATGAATACTTTTTTTTTTTTTTTTTTTTTGAGTCCTGATATGGCTGCAGGATTTTAAACTGTCTTTTCCAATATAAATAACTTAGCTTTTCTGAGTTCCAGCCCTGGACTGTGTGACTCACTGAGCCAAGATGTCTTCATAGAAAGAGCTCAGTCAGCTTACAAAATCTGAAGGCTTTTTCCACTGACTTAATAGTGTCAATTGTATCATGATGCTGCTCCCCACATGAAAGAGTCATTGATTCTGCAGAACAATGAAATCCCCTCATGACTAATGATGCTACATAGGTGGCTTTTGAAGTATCAGTCCAATCATCCTGAAGAGCATGAAAATTATCAGGGAAAAACCCATGCCTCATTACGCAGACAGATTGCTAGACACACACACAAAAAGGCATTCATGGTAAGAAGCTGAGCAGTTTCTCTGCAATTGCTGATGGGCAGGAAATAACTATGATGTTAATACAGGACAGGCATATTGTAAAGCACTTTTCAGTGAATAAGAATCACTTTCCCCTAATGGAAAATGTCTACAGTAAATGGAAAGGGATGGGAAACTTCAATTCTGGCAGATAGAAATGGAATTTGATCAGACTCACAGAATTATAGAATCTCAGTGTTGAAGCATCTGGCTAGTACAATCTGTACCTGAAAAAGATACTCTACATAATATTTCAGGACAGTCATCCAACCTTTGCTTGAAGGCTTCCAAGAAGAAACAAGACAGCATATTTTCATTTTGCATGGTGTTAATTGTTAAGAATTTTTTTTTTCTTTATGGAAAACTTGAATTAATCTATTTGCATCTTCTCCCTGTTGCTGTTAGTTTTGCCACTCAAAGGCAAAAAGAACAAGACTAATCTCTCTTTCCCAAGCCAGTCCTTCCAAACAATAAATGGAAATAGCTATCATGTTTGCCTTAAGACTCTTCTTCTCTAAGCTGTAATATTTCCAGTCCTTCAATCAGTTCTCATTTTCCATAAACTACAGGTATTTCCTCATCTTCATTTCTTCTCTGGATATTGTCCAGTTTACCACTACTTCTCTTATATATATCTCTTATCTTGCCACCTAGTATTGGACACAACAGTCTTGTTAATATCTGACCAGCAAAGAGTATTGCAGTCTTGTCATCTTCCTAGTCCTAGACACTGTATTCCAACTTTTTTGGTTGCCATTTTTTGGTTTGTTCTTGAATTTGTGAATACTGAACTTGTGAACACTAAACTTCACCCTCAGATCCTTTTCAAACAAATGATTCTTTAGCTCCCCTTTCCTATACTTGTGCATTTAGTATTTGGAATATAAAATTTTATATTTATAGTCACTAATTGTATTTGATTTTGTTTAGTCCAGTGTTGTAGGATGTCAACATCTTTTTGGATGATGCAGTTAGAGCTGACCTTGGAATCAGAAAATCAAAGTCCCAATCCTTCCACAGCTGCTTGCTAGCTGTGAAGCCAAGAGCAAGTTACTTAACTTCTCTGTATTAGTTTTCTTACCTATAAAATGGGAATAATAATAATAATAATTGAGTTAAATGGATCAAATAAAAACAAAACTTATGTATAGCATTTAAAACTATGTGAAAATGCTATAATAATATCATTATTGATTCTGTCATCTAGTATGGCAGTATTATCATTTGAAAATGTAATAAGCATGCCTTCCTTGCCTTTGTTCAAGTCCTGCATAAAAATGTTAAACACAATAGAACCAAAGACAAATATCTGGAATATTTCATTGGAAAACTGCATCTTTTCTTTGACTATGTGCTTTCCATTTCCTGTAGATCCTGTCTCTTGAGGGAAGAGAAAGAGGAGAAAGTTGGTTGATAAGGAGCAGGATTGCCATCTTCTGCTAGACAGGTCCAATTCCCATCTATTGTGCTCTGTCTCCTTCCTAATCTCTAGACTTCAGAGGGAAGAGGAGATATGAAACAGGGCCTTCCATATTGTACTACATATGGTTTCTCCAAATCCAGATCTCCAGATTTCCAAAATACTCTTGGAAAAAGAGTGGCACCTTCCACTAAACGATTAGCAAACTTAAATCATACATATCTCAGTGACTCTGAATCCTGAAGGTCAAATCCAATCCCTATTCCCCATTTCTCCCCCCCCCCCCCCATATTTTTCTTTTTCCTATCATTCCTTTTTTTTTTTTTTTTTTTAACCTTAAACCTTCTCATCCCAAATTCCCAATCAAACTCTAACCACCTCTTCCTCTGTGCTCCCTGGGATTACTATTTCATAGGCAGCAGGCCTTGCCTATATCTTAAATGTTTTTCTCTTCCAAATCCTTAAATCTCCCTATAATCAGTAACACCCTAACTCCTCTCAGATGATCCACCCTTCCTAACTACCTTTCCTAAAATTGGCTGCATGTTTAGTCATTTCCTTTGATTTATTTGTAGAAAGGAGGAATTAGAATATTCATTCCTTCTCTTTGTCAATTCAATCCTCATTAACATTTGTTCCATATCTCTTCTGACCTTTGACTAGTATCCTTAAGAATATTGTCTACACATTAAAAAAAAAGAGGAAAAGAAAAGAAAAATTACCAATTTGTACAAATATATTTATATCAGTTTTTTTTTCTTTTTCTTTTTCTTTTTTTTTTTTTTTTTTTTTTTGGGTGGTGATTAAGGATTGGAAATGAAAGAGGTGTACATAAATTAGGGAATAGCTAAGCTAAGATCATTGTTTGATCACTCTCTTATCCTTGATATTCTCTGTGGTATTTGGTAGTGATAAAATGTTATTGTGCCATTAAAAATGACAAGCAGGATAATTTTTAGAAAAACCTGGAAAGAAAAACTTGTATAAACAGGTGCAAAATGAACAAGCAGAACCAGGAGACTATTGTACATAGTAACAACAATAATATATGGTGAAGAATTGTGAATGATTTAACTATTCTCAGCAATATAATGATCTAAGACAATCCCAAAGGATTAATAATGAAGTATACTTTCTACCTTCAGAGAAAGAACTGACATTGTTTGAATACAGACTGAGACATGCCATTTTTCTCTCCTTCCGTCCTTCCTTCTTCCTTCCTTCCTTCCTTCCTTTCTTCCTCCTTCTTCCTTTCCCCTTCTCTCCTTCCCATTCTCTCTCTCTGTCTCTCTGTCTCTCTCTATCTCTCTCCCTCCCTCCCTCTCTCCTCTCTCTTTTTTTAAATTTAGTCTTCTTGTTCAAAATAACTAATATGGAAATGGTTTATAGAGTTGGAAGGAGGGGAATGGAGGAAGAAAGAGATAAAATTTGGACCTCAAAACTTAAAAAAAATGTTAAAAATTATTTTGATGTACAATTGGGGAAAATAACAAAAGTTTACAGAGAAAAAAAAGGTAGGCTCTCTATAATAAATGCCTCACTTGCTTTCCTTTCATTTTCTTAAACTAATTACATCTAGCTTCCAACATCATCTTTCTACTGAGACTGCTCCTCCTAAAATTACCAAGGATATCATAAGTTACAAGTCCAATTGTGTTTTGTCAATTGTCATTCTTCTTGATTTTTTTTTTCACTGCCTTTTTCATTGTTTGATCACTCTATTATCCTTGATATTCTCTTTAGGTTTTCAGAACATGTTTTTGGTTCTCTTCCTGCATATCAGTCCACTCTTCAGTCTGTTGCTGGATCTTCATCCCAGTCTCATTCATTTAGCCCCATAGGTCTTAGGCCTTATTTTCTCTACTTACCATTTCACTTGGTGATTTCCTCAGTTCTTATGGATTTAATTACCATCTAATAATTCTCAAATTTATCTATCTTGAACTAAACTTTATTGACTTCCAGTCTTGAATTTTCCAGTTGTCTTTCAGTTATCTTAAACTGAAAATGCAGTAGACATTTCAGATTCAAAATGTCCAAAACTGAACTCATAGTATTTCTTCATAAAACTTTCCTGCTTTTAAACTTTGCTATTATTGTCAAGGATAACACCTTTCTCTCAATATATTCCCCCCAAGCTTGAAACAAGCATTATCCTTGACTTCTTTCTCTCTTTAACCCCCTTACTCCCCAAATCCAATTTGTTGACAAGATTTGGCAATTTCACTTTTGCAATATCTCTCCAATATGTTTCTTTTTCTCCTCTAATATTACCATTACCTACCCTCATCACACCATACTTGGATTACTGCATTAGCTTACTGATGAATCTTCTCATCACAAGTTTTTCCTTACTGTAATCTATCCTTCACTTAGTTGACACAGTAATTTTTCTAAGTCACAAATTCTACCATTTTACCCTCCCATTCTCAATAAATTCTGGTGAGCCCCTATCATATGTTGGATCAAATAAAAAACTTTGTATTCCAAATCTTCCATAATCCTCATCTCTACAGTTTTACCCCTTATACCAAGTCATATGCTCTTTGATTTAGTGACATTAGGCTCCTTCCTTGAGGGAAGACTCATTTATTTTTTTCTAGGTATTTTCTCTATCTCTCCTGCCTAGAATGTTCTCCTTCTTTATGCCTACTTTTTAAATTCTCTGAACTTCTTGGCTTTCTTCAAAATGGAATTAAAATCCTGCCTCCTTATAGGAAGATTCTCTAAATTCTTCTTGATTCTAGAGCCTTCCAACCCTCTTTATAGTGTCCAGAAACTGGAAACTATGTGGATGCCCAGCAATTGGAGAATGGCTGAATAAATTGTGGTGTATGAATATTATCGTTCTGTAAGAAATGACCAACATGATGATTTCAGAAAGGCTTGGAGAGACTTACATGAAGTGATGCTGAGTGAAATGAGCAGGACCAAGAGATCATTATAAAATTCAATTCTGATATAATGATCAATTCTGATGGACATGGTCCTTTTCAACAATGAGATGAACCAAATCAGTTCCAACAGAGCAGTAATGAACTGAACCAGCTACACCAGAGAAAGAACTCTAGGAGATGATTATGAACCACTACATATAATTCCTAATCCCTCTATTTTGTCCACCTGCATTTTTGATTTCCTTCACAGGCTAATTGTACACTATCTCAAAATCCAATTATTTTTGTACAGCAAAACAACTATTGGACATGTATACATATATTGTATTTAATTTATACTCTAACAGATTTAACATGTATTGGTCAACCTGCCATGGGGGGGGGGAGAAAGGAGGGGAAAAACTGGACAAAAGGAATGGCAATTGTCAATGCTGTAAAATTACCCATGCATATATCTGGTAAGTAAAAACTATAATTAAAAAAAAATTCTAGAGCCTTCCTTTTAAAAATAATTTCCTGTTTATCTATATAGCTTGTTTGTATATATTTGTTTACTTGTTATCTCCTCCATTAATTTTTGAATTCCTTGAAAGCAGGGAGTAGATTTGTGCCTCTTTTGGATCTTCAACACTATTCCCTACAGAGTTGACTCTTGATATATTTTATTGATCGTCACCATTCTATCCAAAGACTCATCATTGTACTATCACCTGACCTTCATTTTTCCATTTTTTCCCCAAGGATAGAAGAGAAATTTTTATCAAATGATTGGCTAAAATCTAGATAAAATATTCAGATGTAGCTTAATTTAGTAGATTGAGAGTTAGAATTAGAAAGACCTGCTTTTAAATTCTAATTTTGGCACATACTGTCTTTGAGACCCTGAGCTTTCAACTTAATCTCTTTGCCCCAGGCAATGTTGTAAAGCTATGATTTGTAGAGAAGGCCACTATCTACTATTATAGAGGAAATTCCTAACCCAGAGCTTTTTGAGGAGAAGAAAGAAAGAAGAAAGAAAGAAAGAAAGAAAGAAAGAAAGAAAGAAAGAAAGAAGAAAGAAGAAAGAAAGAAAGAAAGAAAGAAAGAAAAGAAGAAAGAAAGAAAGAAAGAAAGAAAGAAAGAAAGAAAGAAAGAAGAAAGAAAGAAAGAAAGAAAGAAGAAAGAAAGAAAGAAAGAAAGAAGAAAGAAAGAAAGAAAGAAAGAAAGAAAGGGAGGAAGAAGGAAGGAAGAAGGAAGGAAGGAAGAAGGAAGGAAAGAAGGAAGGAAGGAAGGAAGAAAGAAAGAATGAAAGAAAGAAAGAAAGA